>NW_016107386.1:2221255-2222305 GCF_001604975.1 Cebus imitator | reverse complement strand
AAAAAATATATGCTATACAAACACTAATTAAAAGAAAGTTCAACTGCCATATTAATATCTGACAAAGGAGACTTAAAAACCAGAAACAGTATCAGGAATATACAGCATCATTTTATAATGATAAAGAGGTCTATTAATTATAAAGACATAACAACTCCATACATATGTACATCTAATAACAGTTTCAAAACTTTGAATGAAGTAAAAATTGATAGGCTAAAGAAGAAACAGAAAAATCTATAGTTATAACTTGAAGGTTTCCATACTACTTTCAGTAACTGGTAGAACAAATAGGTAACCCTAAACAATATGGGTTTGAACTGTGTGGGTCCACTTATATGCAAATTTAAAAATATACATATATATTAGAAAGGTTTTTGCAAATTGTGTACCTTAAAAATTTTTTAAAAATTGGTTGGGCATGGTGGCTCATGCCTGTAAATCCCAGCACTTTGGGAGGCCTCAGAGATGAGAGGATTGCTTGAGCCCAGGTGTTCAAGACCAGCCTGGGCAACACAGTGAGACTTCGTCTCTTAAAAAAAAAAAATAAAGTAGGCCGGGCGCAGTGGCTCACACCTATAATCCTAGCACTTTGAGAGGCCAAGGTGGGTGGATCACCTGAAGTCAGGAGTTCACGACCAGCCTGGCCATCATGTTGAAACCCCATCTTTAAAAAAATAAAATAAAATAAAGTAAAATTAAAAAGAAAACATTATACATAGAGACTATTTTATCATTTACTACTATATACACAAATCTATTATAAAAATTAAAATTTGCCTGTTCACTCACCCCTCCTTTCCCCAACCCTTCTCTACTTGGCTGCTGTTTTAAAGTTTGCTCTTTCCCAAATTTGAATTTTTATTACAGATCTAAAGCTCTTTCAATTTTATACTGGTTAAATCAGTACTGCAGTATTTGACTAAAAAAAAAAAGTTAAAATTTATCAAAACTCAGGCCGGGCGCGGTGGCTCAAGCCTGTAATCCCAGCACTTTGGGAGGCCGAGGCGGGTGGATCACGAGATCAAGAGATCGAGACCATCCTGGTCA
>NW_016107386.1:2217733-2221046 GCF_001604975.1 Cebus imitator | reverse complement strand
AAAACTCATATACACAAACACCATACATGGCACCATTTGCAGCTGAGAGAAATGTAAACAAACGTAAAGAAGCAGTATTAAATTATAAGTGTAGTACCTACTGTACTACTGTAAATTTTTATTTTATTTTATTTTTGAGACAGAGTCTCACTCTGTTGCCCAGGCTAGAGTGCAGTGGTGTGATCTTGGCTCACTGCAGCCTCTACCTTCCAGGTTCAAGTGATGCTCATACCTCAGCCTCCTGAGTAGCTGGGATTACAGGTGCACACCACCACTCCTGGCTAATTTTCATATTTTTAGTATAGACGGGGTTTTTACCATGTTGGCCAGGCTGGTCTCAAACTCCTGACCTCAGGTGATCCGCCCACCTTGGCCTCTGAAAGTGCTGGGATTACAGGTGTGAGCCACTGCACCTGGCCTTACTATAATATTTTCATAGCCACCTCCTGCTGCTATTGTGGTGAGCTCAAGTGTCAGTATCCTCTTAAAATGCCCCGTGACGCTAATCATCTCCACATGAGCAGTTCCTCTCTCCAATAAACTGTGTATTGCAGTAAAAAGTGGTATCTCAGCTGGGTGCAGTGGCTAACGCCTGAAATCCTAGCACTTTGGGAGGCCGAGACAGGCAGATCACTTGAGGTAAGAAGTTCGAGACCAGCCTGGCAAACATGGTAAAACCCTGTCTCTCTAAAAACATAAAAATTAGCTGGCTGTGGTGGTGTATGCTTGTAATCACAGCTACACAGGAGGCTGAGACAGGAGAATCACTTGAACCTGGGAGGAAGAGGTTGCAGTGAGCCGAGACAGTGCCATTGCATTTCAGCCTGGGCAACAAGAGCAAAACTCCATCTCAAAAAAAAAAAAGTTGAGATAACAGGACACTGTAGACAAAAGTACCCTATTCTGAAAAAAATTTCTGCAAAGGACATTTATTAGTAAGGAAGGAAAGTTACCACCAGGATTTAAGGCAGCAAGAGTAACCCTGTTTTGTGCAAATGCAATTGGGTTTATGATGAGGAGTGTCCTTATCTATAAACCTTTAAGCCCTGAGTCTTGAAGGGAAAAGATAAAACACCTAGTTTTTATCTTGCTAGTCTTCTGGTTATATGACAAGAAGGTATGGACAACAAAAGTCCTTTTACTGTATTGGTTCCATCAATTGTTTGTCTCTGAAGTCACAAAGTACCTTGCCAGTAAGGAACTGCCTTTTGAAGTTCTTTGGATACTATAAAATGCCCTTGGCCACCTAGGACCCCACAAATTCAGCACCCACCATAGGTGCCCCAAAGATGTCTCTAATTCAGCCTCTAAATCAGAGGGTCATAAGAACCTTTAAGGCTCATTACATATGGTACTCTATGTGACAGATTGTCATTGCTACAGAAGAAAACCCAATTGAAGAGAATATCATAAAAATCTGGAAGGATTACAACACTGAATGTTGTAATGCCATCATTACAGTGATGCCATCATTACATCATTACCGGTGCAGTGGCTCACACCTGTAATCCCAGCACTTTGGGAGGTCAAGGTGGAAGGACTGCTGGCATCCAGGAGTTCAAGACCAGCCTGGGAAACATAGTGAGATCTTATCTCTACAAAAAATAAAAAAATTAGCCGGGTGTGGTGGTCCCAGATACTCAGGAGACAGGTGGGAGAACGGCTTGAGCCCAGGAGGTCAAGGCTACAGTGAGCAGTGATCACGCCAATGTGCTCCAGCCTGTGTGACAGAGTGAGACCACATCTCCAAAAAAAACTCAAAAAGAAATGGGCGTGAAAGGCTGGGGGTGGTATCTAATGCCTATAATCTCAGCACTTTGGTAGGCTGAAGTGGGAGAATGGCTTGTGTCCAGGAGTTTGAGACCAGCCTGGGCAACATAGTGGGACCCTGTTTCTATTTTTTAAAAAAATGCTATAACAGGATGTTTTAGACTGGATTAAAAAAAAAAAAAAAAGAATTGGAAAAAGCCACAAAAGTCATCAAGTCCAAAACAAAAAATTTCTGCAGGAGAAAATTGCATCCAGATGTTGTACATGACTTCACAGGATTTATGACAGAGCCAAATCAAGGAAGTTACAAAGGAGGTTGTAGATATGGATCTTGGAGAAATTTCAGAGTTAACAGACACAACATCAGCGGAATAAACAGAAAAAGACATGACGAAGACGCGTTCTTCCCAACCAGTGCCAGACAATAAGAAAGAAGACATAGAAGAAGCAGAGTCTGGAAACAAATTGACATTAGACAATCTGGATGAAGGGTTTCAATTATTCCAGATTGCTTTTGACTTCTTTTACAACATGGACTGTTCTATGATACAGGCAATAAAACTAAAGCAAATTGTGGAAAAAGATCGGTACCATATAGAAATGTTTTCAGAGAAAAAAGCAAAAATGTTAGACAAAAATTATGGTGAATTTCCACAGTTAGTCATACCAAGTGTGCATGCTTCTCCTGTCTCCCCTTTCCACCTCCTCCGCCTCTTTTACCTCTGCCATCCTTAGAGAGCAAGACCAACCCCTCCCTGTCCTCCTTCTCCTCAGCCTATTCAACATGAAGATGATAATGATGAAGATCTTTATGATCCACTTCCAGTTAATGAATAGTAAATATATTTTCTCTTTCTTACGATTCTCTTAATAACATTTTCTTTCCTCTAGCTAACTTATATAATACATATATAAAATACGGGTTATGGCCGAGCGCAGTGGCTCACGTCTATAATCCCAGCACTTTGGGAGGCCAAGGCAGGTGGATCACCTAAGGTCAGGAGTTCAAGACCAGCCTGGCCAACATGGTGAAACCCATGTCTATTAAAAATGCAAAAATTAGCCAGGCATGGTGGCAGGTGCCTGCAATCCCAGCTCCTTGGGAGGCTGAGGCAGGAAAATGGCTTGAACCCAGGAGGTGGAGGTTGCAGTCAGCTGAGATCGTGCCATTGCATTCCAGCCTGGGGGATAAGAGCAAGACTTCGTCTCAAAAAAAAAAGAGTTAATGAACTGCTTGTTATCAGCAAAGCTTCTGAACCAGGCATGGTGGCTCACACCTATAATCCCAGCACTTTGTGGGGCTGAGGTGGGCAGATCATTTGAAGTCAGGAGTTTGAGATCAGCCTGGCCAACATGATGAAACCTCGTTTCTACTAAAAATACAAAAACTAGCTGGGTGTGGTGGCAGGCACCTGTAATCCCAGTTATTTGGGAAGCTGAGGCACAAGACTCACTTGAACCTGGGAGGCGGAGGTTGCAGTGAGCCAAAACTGTGCCACTGCACTCCAACCTGGGTGACAGAATGAGACTCCGCCTCAAAAAA
>NW_016107386.1:2214141-2216450 GCF_001604975.1 Cebus imitator | reverse complement strand
AAAAAAAGAAAGAAAAAGAAAAAGAAAAAAAGAAAAAGAACAGAAAACCAATGAAACTAAAAGCTAATTCTTTGAAAGATTCACAAAATTGATAAACCTCTAACCAGACTGATAAAGAACAAAAGAGAAAAGACACACATTACTCATATGAATTAAGAGGGCATCACTATAAATTCTACAGGCATTTCAAGGAACAGGGAGACTTTTATGAACAAATTATGCCAATAAATTCAACAATAAATGAATAACTTCCTTGAAGACACGAATGACTAAAACTGGCTCAAGAACAAGTAGTAAACCTGACTATTTCTAAATCTATTAAAGAAATTCAACTAACAATTAAAATGTTTTCCATAGATGTATGCTGATATGTGCATTTTACGTTGAAACACATTTAAAAAAAGATGGATTGATGGATGGAGATCTATCCTATGGGTCATACATGTGATAAAGCAAGTATAGTAAAATGTAAATAACAGAATTTACGTTAGGGTTATGTGGACATTTACTATATAATTTTTTCCAACTTTATGTTTGAAATTTTTCCTAATAAAATATTGGGTATAACTTCTTCCCACAAAGAAAACTATAGGTCCAGATGGCTTCACTGGTTACTGCTACTAAACATTAAGCAAGAAATAAGACCAATCTTATACAAATTATTTTTTTTAAATATAGGAGGAAGGAATACTCCCCAATTCATTTTTTAAGGGCAGTATTACTCTGATACCCAAACCAAACAAAGACATCACAAGAAAACAATGAACTAATATGCCTCCATAAACACTGATACAAAAATAGCTAAAAAATATTAGTAGCTCAGATTCTGTAATATTTAAAATAAACACTATATCATGATCAAGAGGAGTTTATCTCAGATATATAAGGTTGGATTAATATTCAAAAATCATTTACCGGGTGGGCACAGTGGTTCACACCTGTAATCCCAGCACTTTGGGAGGCCAAGGTGGGTAAATCACCTGAGGTCAGGAGTTCAAGACCAGCCTGGCCAACATGGTGAAACCCTGTCTATACTAAAAATAGGAGGAGGTTGCAGTGAGCCGAGATTGCGCCACTAAACTCCAGCCTGAGGGACAGAGTGAGACTGTTTCAAGACAAAAACAAAAACAAAAGTCATATTAACATAATAAAGGAGAAAATCCACATGATCATCTCAACAACTGCAGAAAAGGCACTGGCAAAATGCATATCCACTCATAATGAAACCTCTCAGTAAATCTGGTATAGAAGGGAACTTCCTCAACCTAATATTCATAGGGAATCTATGAATACTCACAGCTAAGTTACTGCCTAATGGTGAAAGACCAAGTGTTTTCCCCTTAAGATCTTGCAAGGACATCTATATATTCTCATTAGTTCAATAGTATGCTGGCGATCACAGCCAGTAAAATAAGACAAGAAAAGGAAATCAAAGGCATATAGATTTGGGGAAAAAAAAAAAAAGTAAACCTAAATTTATTTATACACATGATTATGAGCACAGAACATTTTAAAGAGTCTAACTACTAATGGTCAGGTGAGGTGGCTCACACCTGTAATCCCAGCACTTTAGTAGGCAGAGGCAGGCAGATTGCTTGAGCCCACGAGTTTCAGACCTGCCTGGGCAACATGGCAAAAACCCATTTCTATAAAAAATACAAAAGTTAGCCAGACATGGTGGCAGCTGGTGGTCTATAGTTCCAGCTACTCAGGAAGCTGAAGTGGGAGGATCACCTGAGTCCAATGAGGTTGAGGCTACAGTGAGCTGTGATCATGCCACCACACTCTAGACTGGGTGACAGAATAAGATCTATCTCAAAAAACCTCAAACAACAAACAAAAAAACCCCAAAACTAATAAGTTTATTAAGGATGCAGAAAAAAAAGTCAATTAAAAGCAAGTATATTCCTAAAAATTAGCAACAAATGATTGGAAATTGAAATTTAAAATTTACATGACATAAAAATGAAATATTTAGGGATAAATTGAACAAAATAGCCATACAAGAAGTACACTGAAAAACTATAAAACACTGATAAAACAATTTAACAGACCTAAACAAATGGAGAGGTAGATTATATTTTTTCCATTAGGATATGAAAACAGTATTATTAAAGTATCAATTCTCTCCTAAGTCATCTATAGAGTTAATGCAATTCTAATCAAAATTTCACTAGTCTTTTTGTAGAAACAAACAAGCTAATTTTATACGCAAATGGAAAGAACCTAGAATATTCAAAAACATTAAAAAAAGAAACAAAACTAGAGGGTTGGCTGATTTCTTTTCTTTTTTTTTTTTTTTTTTTTTT
>NW_016107386.1:2195048-2214021 GCF_001604975.1 Cebus imitator | reverse complement strand
TAGAGACGGGGTTTCACCATGTTGACCAGGATGATCTCGATCTCTTGACCTCGTGATCCACCCGCCTCAGCCTCCCAAAGTGCTGGGATTACAGGCTTGAGCCACCGCGCCCGGCGAGTTGGCTGATTTCAAGATTTATTACAGATCTATAATATCCAGACACTGTAGACCATAAATTTGGACATACAGACCAGTGGAACAGAACTGATGGTCCAGATATGAACCATACATACATGTTCAATTGATTTTTTATTTAACCAATGGCCAAGGTATTTCAATGAAGAAAGAGTAGTCTTTTCAACAAATGGCAATATAACTAAATATTTGGAAGGGAATGAACATTCACCACACACTATAAAAAAAAATTCACTTGAAACTGAATCATATAACTAAATGTAAAAGCCAGAATTACAAAACTTATGGAAGAAAATAAAAATACAATGAGGTCGGGTGCAGTGGCTCATGCTTATAATCCCACACTTTGGGAGGCCAAAGCAGGTAGATCACTTGAGGCCAGAGTTCAAGACCAGCCTGGCCAACATGGTGAAACCCCGTTTCTACTGAATATACAAAAATTAGCTGGGTGTGGTAGTGCATGTTTGTAATCCCAGCTGCTCAGGAGGCTGAAGCATAAGAATCACTTGAACCTGAGAGGTGGAGACTGCAGTGAGCCCAAATGTGCCACTGCACTCCAGCCAGGGTGAAAGAGCAAGACTCTGTCTCAAAAAAAAAAAAAAGAAAATACAATGAGCATTTTTACAACCAGGAGTATGCAGAGATTTACTAAATAAAACACAAAAGCATGACTCCTTTAAAAAGTAAATTAATCTTCATGAATATCTAATTAAGTTAAAATTGATCTTAAAAATATCTAGTCTTTGAAAGACATCACTGAGAATATGCAAAGAAAAAGGGCGACCTACTGACGGAGAGAAAATATTTACTCTGTGTGTGTGTATGTGTGTGTGTGTGTGTGACAAAGAACCTGCATCAAAAATATATAAAAACTCATAAATAATACAATTTAAGAAAAGAAAAACCAAATTTTAAAAATAGGTAAATGACATGGACACTTCACAAAAGAAGATATATAATGTTCACATAAAAAGCTGCTCTAGCCGGGCACAGTGGCTCAGGCCTGTAATCCCAGCACTTTGGGAGGCAGAGGCAGGTGGATCACCTGAGGTCAGGAGTTCAAGACTACCCTGACCAATATGGCGAAACCCTGTCTCTACTAAAAATACAAAAATTAGCCAGGCATGGTGGCACACGCCTGTAGTCCCAGCTACTTGGGAGACTGAGGCAGGAGAATTACTTGAACCTGGGAGGCAGAGGTTGCACTAAGCTAAGATTGCGCCACTGCACTCCAGCCTGGGGTAAAGAGTAAGACTCCATCTCAAAAAATAAAATGATTTTTTAAAAGGCTGCTCTAGTCATCATGCAAATTAAAACTAATAATATTTAAAAACCACAATAAGTGGCTAGGCGTCATGGCTCATGCCTGTAATCCCAGCACTTTGGGAGGCCGAGGCGGGTGGATCACCTGAGGTCAGGAGTTCGAGACCAGCCTGGCCAACATGCTGAAACCCTGTCTCTATTAAAAATAACAAAAATTGGCAGGGCACGGTGGCTCACGCCTGTAGTCCCAGCACTTAGGGAGGCCAGGGTGGGCGTATCACCTGAGGTCAGGAGTTCAAGACCAGCTTGGCCAACATGTTGAAACCCGTCTCTACTAAATAAACAAAAATTAGCCAGGTGTGGTGGTGTGTGCCTGTAATCCCAGCTACTCAGGAGGCCGAGGGAGGAGAATTGCATGAACCCGGGAGGCAGAGGTTGCAGTGAGCTGAGATCACACCACTGCACTCCAGCCTGGGTGGCAGAGAAAGACTCTGTCTCAAAAAGAGAAAAAAAATACAAAAATTAACCAGGTGTGGTGGTGTGTGCCTCTAATCCCAGCTACTCAGGAGGCTGAGGCAGGAAAATCGCTTAAACCCAGGAGGTGGAGGTTGCAGTGAGCTGAGATCATGCGACTTCACTCCAGCCTGGGCAACACAGCAAGACTCCATCTCAAAAAAGAAGAATAAAAGCTGTAATAAGTATGCTGCATACCCAAAAGAATGGCTAAAATTAAAAGACTCATGATTCCTAGTGTGGCAAGGACATGGTATAGTTGGAACTTTTGTATGTTGTTTGGAATAAGAAATGGTACAACCACTTTTGAAAACAGTGTGGCAGTTTTTTTCTTTCAACATATTTACTGAGATATAGTTTGTATACCATAAAATTCATTCAAATTTAAAGTGTACAATTCAGTTATTTTAGTATATTCACAGAGTTGTGCAATTATCACCATGATCTAAGTTTAAAACACTTTTATCAACCCAAAAATAAATCCCATAATAATTACCAATCCCTCCTACCCTGTTCTCCAGCCCCAGCCAAAGCAACCACTAATCCACTTTTTGTTTCTATGGATTTTCTGTGCATTTCAAATAAAAGAAATCACACAATATGTGGTCTTTTGTGACTTGTTTCTTTCACTTATCATAATGTTTTCAAGAGTCATCCATGTTGTAACACATATTAGTACTTTGTTCCTTTTTTATGGCTGAATAATATTGCACGGTATGAATGAATCACACTTTGTTTATCTATTCAACTGCTGATGGACATTTAGGTTGTTTCTAGTTTTTGGTCTTCCTAAATAAGGCTGCTATGAACATCTGTGTACAGATCTTTGGGTGGACATATATTTTCATATCTCTTGAATCAGCACCCAAGGAGTGTCACAATGTGTACAAATCTCAGAAAGAAGACATTAAAAAGTACATATTGTATGAGTTTATTTATATAAAATTTTAAATTTTGTATAGACCTGTCTACTCTATAATGAAAATGGTCATATAGCAGTTGCCTAGGGCCCAGACGTGGGGTGAGGACTGACTGCAAAGTGGTATAAGAGAACATTTTTGGGTATTAGAAATGTTCTACATCTTGATTGTGGGGGTGCTTACATAAACATTTTTATTATATGTTAATTATACCTCAATAAAGTTACATTTAAAAGACCAGAAAATCAGGACTAGTCAAAAAAAGATGTATGGCCATGGGCAGTAAGCTTGTGTCATTTTTGGTCTTAATACACCATTTTGCATTGGGGCAAGAATGATTCAAACGGATATGTAAGTAACTCTAAGCTAGGAGTTAGTACTTCAACAATGCTAATGATTCCTCCCATTGTGCTTTTCCCCGCCACCCATGAACAACTCCACAATCCTCCCTGACAAATTAAATTGACTCCAGATAGCAAACAACAGTGCCTGGAACTATTCTCAGTTGGGGACTAGCTATAGAAAGGTTTTTTAGTGGATGTAAATACCTAGGGTTTCTGACAAACTCAATCATTTACTAAGCTGAGGAACTGCTGGGGTCCTGCCACTACTAAGGACACCTAATGAGGGGTCTGCTTTGGCCTTTTTATGAAACTGAAGCAAGAATAAAAGATACTAGACGAACATGGCTCTCCTTGTGGCAACTCATGCTGAGTAAGGGTCATCAGCCAATAGTTTATGGATCTGTAAGGAAACAAAATTTCACTGGGGGTTCAAGGAGAACAGGGAGGTTTATCTGTCCTTCCTAGGCTTACAAAGGGTAAAGTGGGGCTGCTGTGAAGACTCCATTCATATACATCAGCTGAGAGAGGTCTAAGGAGAGCACAGGCAAAATTCTAAAAAGAAAGTAGTGATCCTGATACATATTCCATTGAAGGCCTCAAGGGCAGATATGGTTTTTGCATTTCTGTAGCCCCTGGCTTGGCATAGAGTACACAGTCTGTACTTGTGCATGGAAGAGAATAAATCTGGGGAACATTAAGCCAGGGCAACCCTTCTCTGCCTTGGTGCACTAAAGACACTTAAAAGCTGAGAATTATTAGACCAAAGCAGGTCCTGAGCGCTTCCTTTGGAGGCAAGAATTGGTTCTTCGTTTCAACATTTTAGTAGCCCAAAGTGACTGAGGAAAACAAACAAACAAACAGCCAAAAGCACAGGAACTAGAGTAGACACCTGTAACAAAACCACAGACTTCATCAAGTGAGCATCCCTTCCTTCACCGGGTACTTATAGTGACTTTCTATCCAAGATAATCTGAATCTCTCTCCAGGGGACAATCACTCAATATAATTATTTGGAAACAGTGATCCAAAAGGTAGACATAAATCTCTTAGATTACAGAAAGTTGTTCTGCCTTTTAAAAGGTAACTGTTCCCTCTATACAGCCACCCTGTGTATAATAGGCAGAAGGGTTTTCCCTCCTTTCTATTTCCAGTTCCTATACTTGAGGACCAAACCCAATTTCAGACCAAATTTAAGCTTGCCTGTTCTCCCAGTCCATCTGTGCCTTTCAAGCCTGCTACCAAAGAGCTCTATACTGCCCTGAAATTTATTGATCTGACAGGCTAATTCTGCCCTTCAGCAAGGTGAACCAGATAATGAACCTCAGTGGGTGATTAGTGAGAGGCCATCAGTTGGTTAAAGGAGTGGTGACATGACTTTCTTTAATTTCCCTAGGCAGTCACCCCCACCTCCCTGACTTTATTTGTTTGAAGCCCTAGACACCCCTTGTGAAGCTTTTTTTCTTTTTAAACTAATTACAGATCCAACACACCCAGTTTCTTACCTTGCACAAGGAAGGCATCCAATCACACTAATGGGGCTGAGGGAAACATGATACACAAATATCACAATAAAACTTCTCTTCTGGCCTGGCACAGCTTACGCCTGTAATCTCAGCACTTTGGGAGGCTGAGGCGGGTGGATCACAAGGTCAGGAGGTCGAGATCAGCCTGGCCAATATGGTGAAACCCTGTCTCTACTAAAAATACGAAAATTAGCAGGGCGTGGTGGCAGGTGCCTGTAATCTCAGGTACTCAGGAGGCTGAGGCAAGTATATCGCTTGAACCCGGGAGGCAGAGGTTGCAGTGAGCCGAGACTGCACCACTGCACTCCAGCCTGGGCAATAGAGGGAGACTCCATCTCAAAAAAAAAATATATATATACATATATATATATATATTTCTTTTCTCCCAGCCCCTACCCCCAAATGTTTTTTTAAGGCTGACAATTACTAGAATTCCTACTATCTCCATCACAATTTCTTCTACCTACTGCCAATGAAGCTTCATAGTTGCTTGACTAAGAAAGACTAGAAGTTTATATGACAATCATTTCAAAATTCATACCTAACTGGAGAAAATGCTGACAGTAATAGAGATGAATAATAAGCCGAGCTGTTCTCTGCCAGTGACCTCTGCATTCATCCAGCTTGGCTATGGGACATTAATTTTTAGACTTTTTTTTTCTATTAACAAAATGGAACCACTATTTTAAAAACAATTAAAATTCACTGTGCTGGCTGGGCATGGTGGCTCATGCCTGTAATTGCAGCACTTTGGGAGGCCAAGATGGGTGGGTCATTCAAAGTCAGAAATTAGAGACTAGCTTGGCCAACATGTCTCTACTAAAAATACAAAAATTAGCAGGGTGTGGTGGCATGCACCTGCAATCCCAACTATTCAGGAGGCTGAGGCAGGAGAATTGCTTGAACCCAGGAGGCAGAGGTGCAGTGAGCTGAGATCATGCCACTGCCCTCTAGCCTGGGTGACAGAGTGAGACTCTGTTTAAAAAAAAAAAAAATTCTGTGTCTACCTTTTAGATCTTGAACCATATATTATCTACTAAAATAAATAAAAATATCTTAGGTAGGATATTGTGCTTTTAATCCCAGTGCTTTGGCAGAGTCACGCCTGTAATCCCAGTGCTTTGGCAGAGTCAAAGCAAGATAATTGCTTCAGGCCAAAAGTTTGAGGCCAGCCTAGCGTGGGCAACATAGTGAGTGAGACCCCATGTCTACCACAAACAAAAACAAAAAAAGCCAGACGTGGTAGCACATGCCTGTAGTCCTAGCTACTCAAGAGGCTGAGGCAGGAGGACTGCTTGAGTCCTGGAGCTCAAGGTTGCAGTGAGCTAGAATTGTGCCACTGCACTCCATCTGGGTAACTGAGAGAAACAGCATCTCTTAAAAAAAAAGGCAAAACAAAACAAGAAAAAGAAAAAAGGAAAAGCTGGCTGGGTATGGTGGCTCATGCTTGTAATCCCAGCATATTGAGAGGCTGTGGCAGGAGGATTGAGAGGCTGGAGCCCAGGAGTTGGAGGCTGCCGAAGCTATAATGGCGTCACGGCACTCTAGCCTGGACGACAGAACAAGACCTTGTCTCTAAAAAAAATTTTTTTTTAAATTTCTTTAAGTCATCATGTCCCTTCAGTGTGTAGAAGAAGCTTTATTTCTCATAGGGACCTTTCTGAGACACCTGATTAGAATAAAGGGTCTCTTCTCTCATTTATAAAGTTATCATACTATGCCAGGATCCTCTAATTACACATTTCTGCCTGACTGGCAGGCACAGTCCCCAGAACCATCGTCAGTGCTTTTTGTCCTCAACTGAATGGGCCCTTCCCAATCTAGGACCTTTCCCTATTCCCCAGGAATAAGCCATTATCTTCACTCTCTACCTTCCTATACCTTTTCCTTCGGAATATCTGACACACTCAGGTTGACACATATGCTCCAGCCTGATAAAACTGAAAAAGCTCAGGCTTTGGAGTAAGACAGACCTAGGTTCACTTTATGGCTTTACCACTAATAGCTGTGTGACCCTGAACAAATAGTTTCTTTAGTGTCCTCATCTATAAAATGATAACTATACCTACCCCAAATAATTGACATAAGAATTAAGTAAATAACCCATACAAAAGTATGCAGCCTAAAAACTACTAGCTGTCCCTTTCCTTTGATCTATTTGCATATATTTTAAATCTGAAACACTTTCTCTCCTATCTAGGGTCTCTGGCAGTGCAGCTTATCTCCTGGTCCAGGGAAGACGGTGGTCATCCTAGCAGCACATCACCGTTCAGCTGACTCTCTTATGTGGGCCTTCTCAAGATGCCCTATATAACATAAAGATGATTACCGAGGATAAGCAGCTTGTAAAACCCCTCCCCATTCCCACTTCTGACGTGTCTTTCTGGCAGTAGTGAATCCGGTGAACTACTCATATCAAACATTTTTCTGCTAAACAGGTCAACTGAAATGCCAGAATTTATACAAAGACAACAAAGAAGTAGGGGTCAGATGGCCAGGGCTGGTATCACATGCTCACACTTGGTGAGAGTTCCCACAGGAACCATCATTCATGGCTACAGGGAGGCAGTGAAAGACTACAGGCTGTTGTAGAAAAACATGATGCCAAGCAGAAAAAACTGAGTTACGGCTGTCGTGGGAGTCTTACATCTCAGCTCTCCAACATGTCTCTGCCAAGGCTGCCTTGTGAGTTGGTTCGGGTCCGGTTCTAAGATGAGGAAACATCACAGGAGTTCTCAGAGTAGGCTCCTTAGAGAGGCCTCAATTACCCTATTTGAGATCCAAAGCTTCCCTGAGGAAAACTTTCATTTAGGGGACTTCCATGGGGAAAGTGGGTCACATTCACTCCTGCTCAGAAAACCCTGCACACAGATTTACAGCCCCCTTCTCTCAGTCTTCTTCAACAACCCGTGGTGTGCTAGAGATGGCTCATACAGAGGCTTGGCTTATGAGAGTTGACTGTTAAATTTCAAAAATGGTGAGAGCCAGCTGGCTTCATATTAGTAGCCATGGTGGGAGCATTCACACCAAACACTACAAATCAGCCCTGCCCTCACCACTCACAGCTCCACAGCTCCTGGCCTCCCAGCAATTGTTAAACATTTACTAGTACACCAAGGACAACGACTCTCAAGCTGAAGTATCAGGCTCCATTTTCCTCCTAAGTCTTTGTGTTCTCTGGCCCTTTCCCCAAGATCTTTCTGTTCCTCTCCTAGATGTTCTCATGTAATGGATGCTACCCAGGACTCCTAACAATGTTGCTCCCTACAAACTGGGGTTCTCCTCTTACGAGTGCTTCAATGCTCTCTGGGAAAATAATGCCAGGCATCATTTGTATTTCTAAAGAGCTAGCAGTTATTTGTAATGACTCTTAGGATCAGGAGAAAACAAAAAAGGTTTAGCAATAGATGGAAATAAGAAAATACTTAGCAGCTTCCAACATAACCTTCACTCATTCAGATATAAAGCATTGGTTATTTCCTTAATTTTCTTTAACCTACTCCCACAAATGTATAACCTCTTTTGTCATTACACTTTTGAAGATATATCTTATAATATACAACATTATACAGGACTCCTCTGAATTCAAAATCCAAAGCCCTAGTGAGAGTGGGGACTTGAACTTAGGAATCTGGTCACACCATCCTACAGCCCTGTGACATATGGGTGTACCAGCAGAACACCTTTCTGCTCTTCCCAGAAAATTCCTAAATCCGTATATAGAGAGATTTTTAGCAAGCTCCTGGGCCACTTGGTTGAAAAGAACACCAACTTCAGTTTGCCTACTCTTAAAAACAGAAAGAAAGAAAGAAGCGTGCACACACACACACACACACACACACACACACACCCAGAAAGCAGGCTGGTGGTTACCAAGGCAGCTGGAGGTTGGGAAGTTGTTCAATTCACCAGATGAAAAAGTTCTAGAGATCTGTGGCACAACAATGGATGTATTGTTAAGTGTACTATACCATACATTTAACATGATTCAAATAGTAAGTATTGATAGATGTGGGTTCTTTTAACCACAATTTTAAAAAAACATAGATTTGCCCAGTAGGCCTCATCACATGTCTAGCATTGAGGCTGGCTCATACTAGGCCCCTAATAAATGCTTGTGAATTGAATCAAAGGCAGTACAATTAGGACAGGGATGAGAGTCACTCCATTAGGGATTATGAAGGCTGTGATTAAATGACTGACTTACATTTTAAATCATCCAACCTCTGGGTATTCTGTGACCCAAGGACATGACTTGCTAGAACTATTAGCTATTCTTTCTGTCCTTTTCAGATCCTGGTTTTGAGTACATTTTACAATTTATGCCTGTTCATTTATCCAATTCCTACCCTTTCTCTTTCAAGGCCAAACTCAATTCTTTTCTTTTCTGTATGGCCTTTTCTGACCACTTTTCTGATCTTCTGCAGAGATCTTTCTCTAATAGGAACAGATCCTGTTGCTACTACTTACTGGTAGGCTGACAATAACAAGTTGCCTTAAACCATCGCTTGCACTATTCCATTGTCTGATAGCAAAAGCCCTTTTGTACCCCTCAAGTGCCTAAGACACTCTGAGGCATAGAGCACGCACTAAATACCAAGATACTGATAGATGAATGAAGGTTGAAGAAAGCAAGAACGGGCTAATAATTTACTTGCTTTCCAGTGGGATATTTCAAAGGCATAAAATTGGTCATGAATGTGACTGAAAGCTTAAGGAATAAGGTATTCAAAGAAGGTTTTGCTTTGAACCCTAAATTGCCACTATGTTTGCTAGATATACAGGGCTCTAGAGAATCTTCTGTAAAAGGTCTGCTATGAAGCCCTCTCTTGCCTATTATATCTAAATTAGAGCAGATATAAATCACCGTGTCATAGCATTTGTAAATCAAACCAAACAGTGAATAGCCTAAAAGGAGCTCAAGATCCACAACGAGCATTTACAAAGGTCCGATGGCTTTGGAGGAAAGAAAAGTATGAGGTACCTTCCCCCACCCCCGAGATGGAGTCTTGCTCTGTCAACCAGATTGGAGTGCAGTGGCGCAATCTCAGCTCACTGGAACCTCTGCCTCTCAGTTCAAGCAATTCTCCTGCCTCAGGCTTCCGAGTAGCTGGGATTACAAGCATGTGCCACCATGCCTGGCCAATTTTTTTATTTTTAATAGAGACAGGGTTTCACCATGTTGGCCAGGTTGGTCTCGAACTCCTGACCTTGTGATCTGTCCACCTTGGCTTCCCAAAGTGCTGGAATTACAGGCGTGAGCTACCACACCTGGCCTATGTATGAGGTACTTTCCAAAGCAGCTAAGCTAGTGATTCTTAAAATGTTGTAAAAGGGAAGTCAAAGACTGGTTGAGAATCTTAGGAAAGATGGACCCTCTTCAAGGAAAATAAAAAAAGAAAAATAAAAAAAAGAATATGCGTAATTTCAGGGTGTGTACTAACTCTAAAGTTGATTTATTCTTGGACCTTTTCTCTAAAAAAAAATAATAAAATAAAAGTAAGAGGAGAGGAGAGGGAGCATCTAAGAGTGTTGGATAGGACAGAATAGGCAGAAGAACTCCCTGGAGAGTTCCTCCATCGCAGCAAAATGGTCATTGGGATTTATCTAAGCAACACAGGTTGTATGACAACTATCCTCCTAGGGGAATGAAAATCAGAGTGTAGCCTAGTGTTCATGCCTATAATCCCAGCACTCTGGGAGGCAAAGGTGGGTAGATCATTCTGGCCCAGGAGTTCAAGACTAGCCTGGACAACATAGTGAGACTCCATCTCTGCAAAAAACTTTTCTAAATTAGCCAGGCAAGATAGCATGCACCTGTAGACCTAGTTACTCCGGAGGATAAGGTGGGAGGATCACTTGAACCCAGGAAGTTGAGGCTGTAGTGAGTTATGATCATGTCACTGCACTCCAGTCTGGGCAACAGAGTGAGAGATCACACACACACACACACATACACACACACACTCTTCTCTCTCTCTCTCACTCTCTCTCTCTCTCTCTCTCTCTCTCTCTGTCTCTCTCCAAACAAATAAAAAAGAAAATTAGGGTGCAGGCCACTTCGAGGGACAAGCTGAAGACCAGAATTTCAGAAGGATTACAAGGGTGACTGATGTGCTCAGGTTGCATTATTTGTGGTCCTCTTTAAAAGAGACAAGAGGTAGAGGAGATGAACACAACTGGAAGCAAAAGAAAGTAGAAAGAATCTTTAGAAATGGAAAGAAAATAAGTAGACTCAAAGTTCCTAACATCAGAAACCACTTAAGCTGCTATGCATTCTAAATCTTCCAGTCTGACCCCTTAGTTTCATCTTTTTGGGAATCCTTATTCCTTGATGATCAATTTTCCTGGACATATCAAATGATTCTACCAGGTAGGGATGGATGCTTACTAACAAGTCGCACTGGAGAGGGAAAGGAACTAAATCTCAGTTGAGGGTAGGCAAGAGGCCTGAAGGACCATTTTGAAAGGCATCCTAGAAATAAGCCAAATCCAGTAGGGAATAAACTGGAAGTAGTTTCATAGCTCTTAGGAAAGGAAACTGTATCTTCTCCATAATCTTTATTCATAAAGATATGTTAAATACAAAAAGAGGTCAAAATGCCCTTACCTAATGTCATATATACAAATTAGCTCAAAATGGATTAAAGATCTAAACATAAAAGAGCTAAAACTAAAGTCTTAGAAGAAAACATAGGGCAAAAGCTTCACGACATCAGACTTGGTAATAACTTCTTATACTTCTTGGATTAGACACCAAAAGCACAGGCAACAACGGCAACAACAACAAAAAACCGATAAATTGGACTTCACCAAAGTTTTAAAAGTCCTATGTGTAAAGGGCACTATCAAGAGTAAAAAGACAAACCACAGAATGGAACAGAATATATGCAGATCAGATATCTACTGATGAATTAATAACCAGAATAAAGAATTCCTAACAGTCAACAACAACAAAAAAACAAAAAACAAATTCTCCAATTTAAAAATGTGCAAAGGACTTGAAAAGGCATTTCAAAGATGATATACAAATGGCTAATATGTACATGAAAAGATGCGCAATGTATCATTAGATAAATGCATATCAAAACCACAATGAGATACCACGTCATACCCATTAGGATGGCTATTATAAACAAAACAAAACACAACAAAAGTGTTGGCAAGGATGTGGAGAAATTGGGATGTAAAATGGTACAACTCTGGCAGTTACTCAAAATGTTAAACATAGAATTATCCTGTGATCTACTAATTCCACTCTGAGCATATACACAAAAGAATTGAAAGCAGGGACTCCAACACATAGCTGTACATCAATGTTCAAGAGCAACATTATTCATAATAGCCGAGGGTGGAGACAACCCAAATGTCCACCAATGGATGAATAAACAAAATGTGTATAAATGCAATGGAATATTATTCAGCCTTAAAAAGGAACAAAATTCTGATACATGGTACAATATGGATGAACCTTAAATACATAATGCTAAGTGAAATAAGCTAGTCACAGAAGTCCAAATACTGTATGATTCCATTAAAGTACCTAGAATAGTCAAATTCATAGAGACAGAGTAGAACAGTGGTTACCAGGGGCTCAGGGTAGGAGACATGGGGAGTTATTGTTTAATGGTTTCAGTAAGAAATGATGAAAAAGCCCTGAAGAGATGGAGAGCAGAGATGGTTGCACAACAATGTGAATGTATTTAATGCCACTGAACTGTACACTTAAAAAGGGTTAAAATGGGTGGGGTACCGTGGATCACGCCTGTAATCCCAGCACGTTGGAAGTCCAAGACAGGTGAGTCACCTGAAGTCAGGAGTTCAAGACCAGCCTGGCCAACATGGTGAAACCTCGTCTTTACTAAAAAATACAAAAAATTAGCTGAGCATGGTGGTGCATGCCTGTAATCCCAGCTACTTGGGAGACTGAGGCAGGAGAATCACTTGAACCCGAGAGGTGGAGGTTGCAGTGAGCCAAGATCAAGCCATTGCACTCCAGCCTGGGCAACAAGAGCAAGACTCTATCTCAAAAAAGGCAGGGGGGAGTTAAAATGGTAAATTTTATGTTACATGTATTCTGCCATATATTAAAAAGAGGTAAAAATGAAAAAATTAACCCCAAATACATATCTGCATATATACCATAAAAATGCATGCAGTTTATTACATTAAAAAATGTGTGACCAGGCCAGGTAAAGAGGCTGATGCCTGTAATCCCAGCACTCTGGGAGGCTGAAGCAAGTGGCTCATTTGAGGTCAGGAGTTCGAGACCAGCCTGGCAAACATGGCAAAACCCTACTTAAAAATACAAAAAATGCCAGGTGTGGTGGCTCACGCCTGTAATCCCAGCTACTTGAGGGACTGAGGCAGAGAACTGTTTGAACCCAGGAGGCGGAGGTTGCAGTGAGCCGAGATCACACCACTGCACTCCAGCCTGGGTGACAGAACGAGACTCCTTCTCAGAAAAAAAAAAAAAAAAAAAAAAACCCACAAAAATACAAAAACCAGCTGGACATGGTATCGTGTGCCTGTAATCTCATCTACTTAGGAGGCTGAGGCAGGAGAATTGCTTGAACCCTAGAGACAGAGGCTACAGTGAGCCAAGATAGCACCACTGCACTCCAACCTGGGGGACAGAGTGAGACTCTATCTCAAAAACAAAAACAAAACAATGTATGATCATTCAGTCACATTGAGGGTATTAACTGATTAAAAAGTTTTGCCCTCCATGAAGCCAATGGCAATTAACAGAAAAATGTCATTTACCTTCTGGATGTCTGAAAAGAAATGCCAATGTGAAAGGCTTGGCTTTGTTTAATATGCAATAATAGATTTACAAGTATCACCTTGAAATGCCTCAGAGGCTGGAATGTGTCTAGGGGTTGTCAGAATTCAAGAATTCACAAATTTCTTGCTAGAAGAAAATGGCAAGCTGGGCAGGCAGACATAGAAAAGAGCCCTGTCTTCTCTACTAACTTACTAAGTGCTATAAATTCCAGTTAACACCCATCCATGGTCTTTAGGTTTTATTTTAGGAGTACTTTAGAATCTACTGAGGATTAAGTTCTTGACTGTTTTCTCTACTCAGTCTGGTGCTAACAACTGCAGGGCCCTACTGCAATCCATAAAACTAGCTCTTTGAGAGGCCATGAACACTGTTAACATTAAGTGACATTCACATTAATGCTCCTAAGTGAAGGGAGAGAAGTGCTCTAACACATGCTGGAGATTAACAAGGCAGTCAAATACCTCTAATCTGATAGTGCTGAGAATAAACCAAGTGTACTGTAACGCTGTCATTTAGCACCCTTCAAAGTCAGTTGGGGAAGAGAAGCAACAACTATTTTGAGGATGGTTCTCAAGAAGGTCCCAGAATAGTATCACCCTCCTCCAAACCCCCAAGTGAAAAGGACTGTTAAGAGAGGCAATGAGTACACAAAGACTCCATGTGAGCAATGACTCAGATTATTCACTATTGATATCCACTACTTTAGTACCACAACTTGTATTATAGAAGGTATATG
This sequence comes from Cebus imitator, assembly GCF_001604975.1. NCBI lineage: Eukaryota > Metazoa > Chordata > Mammalia > Primates > Cebidae > Cebus > Cebus imitator. The sequence goes on along the minus strand of NW_016107386.1, from coordinate 2,199,799 downwards.
ATAATAACAACTATTATTACTATTATTTTAAGACAGGGTCCCACTGTCACCCAGGCTGGAATGCAGTGGCATGATCACAGCTCACTGAAGCCTCAATCTCCCTGGATTCACCTCAGCTCCCACCTCAGCCTCCCGAGTAGCTGGGACTACAGGTGTGCACCACCATGTCTGGGTAATTTTTCTTTTTCTTTTTTTTTTTTGTAGAGACAACTTCACCATGTAGCCCAGTGTGATCTCGAATTCCTGGACTCAAGCAATCTGCCCACCTCAGCCTCCTAAAGTGCTGGGGTTGCAGGTGTGAGCCACTGCTCCCAGCCGGTATACAATTATATATTGACCAAATAAATCAATCTTGCTATCCCTTCCCCATTCTCCTCTCCACTGAAATCGCTTCATCTCTGGCATGTGCGCACTTTTTGAGAGACACTTTCATCATTTCATTTAACTTTGAAAGAAGTTGGAGGAGGCTGAGGACACGTGCTTGCTAATCATCCTTTCACAGATTGCCTTGTGTGCCAGAAAGGATTTTTTATTATTGGTCTGTGACAGCTACTGCTGGAGAAAGATTTCAGCTTGACCTTCCCAAGCCACTGGGGGATGAATACTGCACATACTGCACGTGGATGACAGAGCAAATGTCTCTTCCTTTTTTTTTTTTTTATTTAAAAAACAGATGCCACACATTCTTTCCAACTGAGAATATGTAACACATAAATGGCTATTAAATTGTATGGAACCATGTTATGTTATTTTTTTTTATTTAAAAAAAAAAGCTTTTAGACTAACCAGAGCACACTGTGATAGGAAAGTCACCCCTTCTCTTACTGCATAAAACTCAAGATGTTGAATTATTTTGCATTAAAATGTTATAGTAAAATTAATACGAACGAGTCCAACAAGAAAACAGTAGCATCACAAAGCACCTCACAGTACAGCATCAAAGAACAGGACTCAGGATAGCTCCACAGGCAGAGAGGAATCAAGGAAATGAAGGCCATTTATAAAAGCAGTTTAAATGTGAGGATGGATTCTCACAGCTGGCCTCACAAAAGAGAACAAATATGTCAAAGGGAAAAACTGACAGACTAATAGAGTCCTATCCATCTGGCTGAGAAAAGAGCCACCGGTGGGGAATACTGAGAAGCTTGTCTGTTAGGAAAAAGGTTTGCTTGGTGCTTCACTGGGAGAACTGAATAGCTTTGAGGAACATTGAAACACATGGTCATATCATAGCTGGTTAGCTGGCTCTGCCAGCAAGAAGCTCAAAGACGGGTTACAAAGATGCACTGGCAAAAAAGGGAGAACAGGGTACATGTGCTTTTCTTACTGGCCTGGAGTCTATACCCTGGCCTCTCCAATTTGGGAGTAGGATGAGAAGGAAAGGGAACCACATGAATAGGATGTCTTATTTTGTGCTTTTTAAAAAAAACTCAAGAGTCTCATTTTGACACATCAAGTTCAATCCCATGCCATGCTAAGCCTCATCTGTACTTTTATATAATGCAGAGCTGAGTGCAGACGCTCTGGGAGAAGGGGAAATCAGGCCAGATTCAAGGAAAACAAACACACAAGGCTATCGGCATCTCCAACTCAGTCCATACCACAGAAAAACCTCCTCAGAAATAATTGCTCAAGGTAAAGGGAACTCAATTACTAAGGAAAATCTGTTCCAAGGGTCGTGTTTTAAAGAGCCAAATAGCTTCAAATTAAGCTGAACTCAGCGTTTTTCTAATTGGCAGTTTCATCCATTTCTAAGTTCTCATTTCTTATTTTCAAAAATCAAAATGACTCTCTGCCTAAGATTTTTAAAAAATACCTTATGACACTCACTCTAAAACAATAATTCACCAGATTTTCACCTACATATCTCCTTTGTAATTAACAAACCCTTCAGATGGCACAAAGGCACACAGCATCACTTTGTATTAAAAGTACTATTAACCAATCCCACACTAATTCCTCTCAGCAGCCTTGCCCTGGTCATCCCCACAAAAGCTCAGTCACAGAGAAAATCCCCCTGCCACCAGAGAGAAGGTAACCGCTTGATCCTAGCCTCAACTAGGTCATCTGGGAGAGTAGTGGCTTACCTGCTCCTCTGACAGTTGGGATATGTGATTCACAGCAGCGTAGGACTCAATTTTGGGGTTAAAGTGGTTGATGATGGCTCTGAAACAAAGAATTCATATTAATATGGTGCCAGATGGAAGGGGAATACATCTGTTAAAAAAATAAGAATCAAGTACCCTCTGGTTTAGAGTACTACAGCATGGGAGTGATTGTGACTGGGTAACTGTCCTCTTATTGAACATGAAGAGATCACAAATGGGGGTGAATTGATAACTCTGAAATTGGAAGGGTTTACTATCAGACAGAAAATAGAATCAAGTATCTCTGCTTTGCAAATGAACTAACGGAAAAAACCCAAAGCCAAACAAAAAATTTGAGTCCTTCAGATGAGAAAGAGGACCCAGAGGGCTGTCCACTAGGGGGCCCTGGTGCTTCAATCAGAAAGAAAAGCTGTCCTCTGACTTGGGAGAACAGGGCGCTCGGTAAAGCTGGGCCAACGTACAGGCTAAACAGAAGCAAACTTCCTACTTGTTAGTAAATAAGTTTCTAACCAAAATTTTATATCCGGCCATTCAACCCAAAATCTGACTGTCATTTTAAAACACTCCCTTCTCCATCACTTGCTCACATCCAAAGTCACCCAGTCTTATCAAATCTACCTCTTAAAAATCTCTGAAATTGGAAATAAATTTCCCTGAAACCAATGCCTTGGTATAGGTTCTTGTCATTTCTTGCCTGGTGTAGCAGAAAGAACACAGGTTTTAGATCAGGGTTTTACATGAGTCCATACTGATATAAATAATTCACAGAGAAGAGACAAATCTTTCTCTTTTCACACACACACACACACACACACACACACACACACACACACACACACATTTTTAAGACAAGGTGTCACTTTGTTGCCCAGGCTGGCGTGCAGTGGCGTGATCATGGCTCACGGCATCCTTGACCTCCCAGGCTCAAGCAATCCTCCCACCTAAGCCTCCCTAGTAACTGAGACTACAGGCATGTGCCACCATGCCCGGCTAATTATTTTTTTAGTAGAGACTGGGTTTTGCCATGTTGCCCAGGCTGGTCTCAAACTCTTGAGCTCCAGCAGGTCTTTGCCTCCCAAAGTGCTGGGATTACAGACATGAGCTACTGTGCCTGGTCAACAAATCTTTCTTATACAACAATTTCAAATAATACATGTAAATACTCCTCCCGATAGGAAATGAAGTTTATTTCTCATCTTGAGGGTAGGCTAGATTTAGAGACTTACTGCCAAAGAATAGAGTAGCAAATGGGAAACACAGTAACTTGATAGCAAAGAAGCCTGTCAAACACTACCTTAACCAAATGATGAAGCTATAAATTGCCAGTGATATCATGTAGATATCATGTAATCATCGGTATGATCTGATGAGAAGGGCACTCAATAGCTCATTCTAATCACAAGAAAAATATCAGACAGACTCAGACTGGGGATATCCTACAGGATACCTGACAGGTTTTTTGTTTTGTTTTGTTTTGTTTTGAGACAGGATCTCACTTTGTTATCCAGGCTGGAATGCAGTGGCACAAATACAGCTCACTGCAGCCTCCACCTCCTTGGCTCAAGCAATCATCCCACTTTAGCCTCCCAAGTAGCTGGGCCTACAGGCATATGCCACCATGTCTGGCTAATTTTTGTATTTTTTTGTAGAGATGGGGTTTCACCATGTTGCCCAGGCCAGTTTCAAACTCCTGAGCTCAGGCAATCCTCCTTTCGCGGCCTCCTAAGGTGCTGAGATTATAGGCATGAGCCATTGCTCCTGGCCCTGACTCTTTCTTTCTTTCTTTTTTTTTTTTTTGAGATGGAGTTTAGCTCCTGTTGCCCAGGCTGGAGTGCAATGGTGCGATCTTGGCACACTGCAACCTCTGCCTCCCGGGTTCAAACAATTCTCCTACCTCAGCCTCCTGAGAAGTTGGGATTACAGGAATCTACCACCAGGCCCAGCTAATTTTGTTTTTAGTAGAGATGGGATTTTGCTATGTTGGCCAGGCTGTTCTCTAACTCTGACCTCAGGTGATCTACTTGCCTTGGCCTCCCAAAGCGCTGGGATTACAGGCGTGAGGAACCGCGCCCAGCTGGTACTTTCTTAAGACTATAAAGGTCATGAAAAACAAGACTTGAGAAATTGTCACAGATCACTGGGGAGATATGACAGTTAAATGCATATCCTGGAATGGACCCTGGAACAGCAACAGGACATTAATGGAAAAACTGGTGAAATCTAAATAAAATATGGAGTTTAGTTAATAATAATGCCAATTACTTAGTGTTGATAGATGTACCTTAGTGATACAAAATGAGGGTATCCAGGAATTCTGTGGATTATCTTTTTATTTTTCTGTAAATTTAAAAGAATCCCCAAACAGAAAGTTTATTAAAATGGGTGGTGTCAGCTAGGCATGGTGACTCATGCATGTAATTCCTTTGAGAAGCCAAGGTGAGTGGATCACTTGAGCTCAGGAGTTCGAGATCAATCTGGGCAACATGGTGAAACCCTGTCTCTACAAAAAATACAAAAAAATTTAGCCAGGTGTAGCAACACACACTTGTAGTCCCAGCTACTTGGGAGGCTGAGGTGGGAGGATCACTTAAGGCTGGGAGGCAGAGGTTGCAGTGAGCCAAGACTGTGCCAGTGCACTCCAAC
>NW_016107386.1:2182253-2191178 GCF_001604975.1 Cebus imitator | reverse complement strand
CCGCCTCAAAAAAAAAAAAAAAAAAGACACCAGAGAGCTCTCTTGCTCTCTCTCTGGTCACGTGAGGACACAGTGAGAAGGCTGCCATCTCATAAACCAGGAAGACGGCTTTCACCAGAAACTGACCCTGCTAGACTTTGATCTGGGATTTCTAGCCTCCAGAACTGTGAGAAAAAACAGGAAGGTGTAAGTGGACAATGAATGAGAAAACATAGCCATTATGAAAAGATTAAGGTTTCCCTTCGACAAAGGCGGCAAGGCAATTAAATAGAGAAAAAATCGTCTTTTCAAAAAATGGTACTGGGACAAGTGAATATTCACATGCAAAAGAATGAAATTAGATCCCTTCCTTGTACCATACACAAAACAACACAAAATGGATCACAGATCTAAATGTAAGGTCTAAAAACTATAAAATTCTTAGAAGTAAATCTTCATTACTTGAGGTTAAGCAATGATTTCTTAGATAAAACACCAAAAGCACAAATGACAAAAAAAGTGGATCAATTTGAACTCTAAACTTTGTGCTACGAACAATGTCATCAAGAAAGTGAAAAGACAATCTACAGAATAAGAGAAAATATTTGCAAATTTTATCTGATAAGAAACTTGTATCCAGAATACATAAAGAACTCTTGCAATTCAACAATAAATTACATACAAACAATACAAAGTTTAAAAGAACAAATTATTTGAATAGACAAGAAAAGATGTTCAATATCAAATTAGTCATTAGGGAAATGCAAATCATGAGAAACCACTTCACACCCACTAGGATAGTGGTAAAAAGAGAACAGCAAGGCTGAGGGCAGTGGCTCATGCCTCCAATCCCAGGAGTTCCAGACAAGCCTGGGCAACATGGGGAGACCCCCTTAAAAAAAAAAAAAAGCCAGGTGTGGTGGCATGCACCTGTAGTCCCAGCTACTTGGGAGGCCAAGGTGGGCAGATCACTTGAGCCTAGGAGTCGGAGGCTGTAGTGAACTGAGATGGAGCCAGTGCACTCCAGCCTGGGTGAGAGTGCAAACCGTACCTTAAAAAAAAAAAAAAAAAAAAAGACGTTATAACAAGTGTTGGCAAGGATGTGAAGAACTCTCATACATTGCTGGTGGGATTGTAAAATGGTACAGCTACTTCGATTTATAGGAAAGGTCCAGGATAGGCAAATTTGTAAAGATAGAAAGTAGATTCATGGTTGCTTAGGGCTAAAAGGAGGGTTAGGGAAGAAAAGGGAGTGACTGCTATTGGGTATAGGGTTTCTTTCGGGGGGAACACAATATTCCAAAATTAGATTGTGATGATGGTTATACAACCCTAAGATTATACCAAAAAACAATAAACTGTATACTTTAAATTGTATCATATATAAATGATTACGGCCTCCTTAGCCTCAGCAATTTTTGAATAAGCTGCTTTTCTCCAACCACTTCCACACAGAATTCACATGGTGATTCCCAGGGTGATTCGCTCACCAAAAGAACTTTTCTAAAGCTTGCATATGTAAGCAATGCTGATGGCAGTAGGAAAAGGAGCTCACTGGACCATGGACATTTTTAAAATTACAGAAGCTGGAGTTTCAGGAGCTTCTGGAGAGAAAGGGCTCTGTGGTGCAATACCACAAAAGGTGGCAGAGATGGCAAATGAGACTGGTGCTGAAGTGCACATGCTCAGAAAGGACCGACCCTACCTGGAGGTGAGAATGTCCAACTCATGGGAATATGTGTGATATACTTAAATCAAAAGTTCTGCATGCGGCAAAGGATGTCAGCTTTTGGCTGTTGGAATAGGACGTTGAGGGGGGTGGCAGAGTTAGTGGATGAGAAGTGCTTCTCTTATTCTCAACATCCTTGATCATTTTTGTTTTCCAGCAATAGTTGGAAATGCCCACACTATTCAGGAAAAGTAAACCATTTAGAATTAGGAAGAGGATTTAAAGAAATACAGGTAGTAATAAGGCCCAAGGAAGGGGAAAGGAGTTCTACCCACCAACAGAACTTAGTGGGAAAAGAGAATATAACTTCTTTTTTTGGTTTGTTTTCTGAGACCAAGTTTCACTCTTGTTGCCCAGGCTGGAGTGCAATGGCATGATCTCAGCTCAGCGAAACCTCTGTGTCCTGGGTTCAAGCGATTCTCCTGCTTCAGCCTACCGAGTAGCAGGGATTACAGGCATGCACCACCACATCTGGCTAATTTTGTATGTTTAGTAGAGACACGGTTTCTCCATGTTGGTCAGTCTGGTCTTGAACTCCTGACCTCAGGTGATCTGCCCACTTCGGCCTCCCAAAGTGCTGGGATTACAGGCATGAGCCACCGCGCCCAGCCAAGATAATATAATTTCTAATCAAACCTCCAGCTTTTCTGAAACTTGGACTAAAGGCTCCAAGAGAGTGGGTACCAAATTAATTTTCTCACCAATATTTTCTCCAGTTTCACTATAAGTAAGCTTTTGCTTCTGGAAATCCAGAATCACTCACTATCCTCCCAAAGTATGAAAAGAAAAATTAAAATGTTTTAGCCTCATATCAGGAAAAATGGTGGCTCAGACATGAACAGCTGTCCACCAAAGAAGGAGCAAAAGTTGACACTGATAACAATAAAGCTTTTCTTCCTCTTAAGTCATATAAAGAGGCTAGAGGAAAGCTTTCTGGGATTCCTTGTTTAAGTAATCTAATACCTTCTAAAAGTAAGCCTAGGTTTTGTTTGTGTGTTTGAGGGTGGTGAGGATGAGGTGAGAGGAGTGGAGGAGCATGTTTTATTCTGGTACTGGGCCTCTAAAGCCACTGAATTAGAAAGTCCCAAAGGAGAAGGAAACATAAATAGACAACGTCATAGTAAAGGGAAATTGCTAATGCCAGCCACAGTGAGAGATGGCACTGTGCCCAATACACCTTTAAGAGCAGGAATCTAGGCCACCCTCCAATGCAACTGTCAACTTCTGACTGCAGAAGACAGAGGTCACTTATACAGACTGAAGCAAAATGAAGTCGACAGACGGAACAGCAAGGCCAGGCAGCAAACTGGCTAGGGATTTCTTGGTCCATTTTAAACTTATTCTTTCTGACTCATGACTCTGCAAAGCAGCTCTCTTTTCCCAAGTGCCGGGTGGTTGATGACTGAGACCTGGTTAATGCCTATCTTGCCCAAGATAAACAGGGAAATGTTCCTTTAACAATGTAGGCAATATAGTTTAAGAGAAAATGTGGCCCGGGCACAGTGGCTCTCCCGTATAATTCCAGCACTTTGGAGGCTGAAGTGGGAGAACTGCTTAGCTCAGGAGTACAAAAAAAAAAAAAAATTATTTTTTAAATTAGCTGAACATGGTGATATGTGCCTGTTGTAGTCCCAACTACCCAGGAGGCTGAGGTGGGAGGATGACTTAAGTCAGGAATGTCAAGGCTACAGTGAACGATGATCATACCACTGCACTCCCCAGTGTCGGTGACATAGCAAGACCCAGTCTTAAGAAAAGAAAAAGAGGCCAGGCAAGGTGGCTCACGCTGTAATCCCAGCACTTTGGGAGGCCAAGGTGGGCAGATCACGAGGTCAAGAGATGGAGACTATCCTGGCCAACACGGTGAAACCCTGTCTCTACTAAAAATACAAAAAAATTAGCTGGGCGTGGTGGCACGCCGCCTGTGGTCCCAGCTACTCGGGAGGCTGAGGCAGAAGAATCGCTTGAACCCAGGAGGTGGAGGTTGCAGTGAGCTGAGATTGCGCCACTGCACTCCAGTCTGCTGACAGAGCAAGAGTCCATCTCAAAAAAAAAAAAAAGAAAGAAAAAATGTGGATTCTTCCTCATATCCAGTGTAAAGGTAAAGCAAATCCTCTAAAATGCAATCTCCCATGGACAGAAGCATCTACAAGTCTTTTATGAAACAATAAATTACGTTTCATTCAGAAGCTCAGAACATGACGATTGTTTCATTACTGAGATACCTGAAGGAAGCAGGTTACCTCTAAAAGCTGCTATGTACATCTTTCAGGCAGCACAGGGAAAACAAAGCAAAAGTAGTTTTTGTAGCTCTCATCCCAAGGAAGGAGGAAACATAACTGGTATTCTCACTCTCTCTCACACGTATACAGGTATTGGTCGACTTACGACCTATGCAACTTACGACCATTCGACTTTACGACCACAATCGCTAGCCACAACTGCTCCGCTGTAGATTTTTGGAAACACTACAACATTTTGATGTGTATCAAGAATATCGCTACCGCCTGGGAGGCTGTGACGACAAAGTGCATGAATGGCATCTGGAAAAATTGTGTTAAGCGCTATGTTAATGATTTTGACGGATTTGACAGTGAACATGAACTTGAAACGATTCGGGAAAAAATAGTAAAACTCGCTAAAGACCTCTCTTTGGAGTGTGAAATGGAAGATGTCAAAAAGTTGCTAGACAAAGAATCCAGAGAACTTACAAATGAAGAGCTAATCGAACTGGAAGAAGAAAGAGTTGCGGAAGAAGAAAGAAGAGAAGCAGAGAAAGAAGAGAGGGAGCCAGAAAGGAAGTTCCCCACTAAGGGATTATCAGACGGTTTACTGAATAAACTTCGTATACATTTCGAAGCAATGGACCCAAACATCGAACGATTTGCAAGGATTGAACGGATGGCGCACAATGTGTTTCGTCCCTATCATGAAATTTATGAAGAGAAAAAGAAACATACAATTCAGACAAAGCTCACCATGTTTATGAAAAAACCAACTCCGGTAACCCCAACTACTGCCTCAGATGATGACATCAACGATCCACAGCCAAGCACCAGCGGCCAATAAAATGTTTCGTACATGTTTATATATTTTGATATGTTTTGCAATTGGGAAAATGTTTCCTATGGTATTTTTTACACCTGTATTTTGTATTTTGTATGCACCTGTATTTTGTAATTTTGTATGTTTTGCAAATATTAAACCAGTTGTACTGGTAATGCAGTGTTTTTCTTAAACCTTACGAACGTAAAAATAAGAAACAAAATGGTGTAGAGATGATACAAATGGCATAAAATGAACAAAGAAAATTATGATATATAACAATAATGAAAGAAAATTATGATAAAATATGACTTAAAGAATTTTATAACATCATTTCACAGTACTGTACATATAGCCTACTCAACTTACGACCAAATCGTGTTACGATTGGTCTGTTGGAACCAATCGTGGTCGTAAGTCGAGCACTAGCTGTATATATATATGTGTGTGTGTGTATATATATATATATATATATACATACATACATATCACACCAGGTAATGTATTCACTATTGACTATATTTTCATCCAGACTCCGCATTAGGCAGATGAAAGCTCATGATTCATTAAATTGGAGAAAAACATATATACATATATGTATGGGAAGTTTTTTTTTTTTTTTGAGACAGGGTCTTGCTCTGTCGCCAGGCTGAAGCACAGTGGCGCAATCTCGGCTCACTGCAACCTCCGCCTCCTGGGTTCAAGCGATTCTTTCGCCTCAGCCTCCTGAGTAGCTGGGACTACAGGCTCGTGCCACCACGCCCAGCTAATTTTTTTATTTTTAGTAGAGATGGAGTTTCACCATGTTGGCCAGGATGGTCTCAATCTCTTGACCTTGTGATCCACCTGCCTCGGCCTCCCAACGTGCTGGGATTTACAGGTGTGAGCCACCCACCTATGGGAAGATTCTTAAAGGTTTCACCCTAAAACTACTCCTATAAGACTACCAGGTTTACATTAAAGAGTCTGATTGTGGGTGACTATCTCAAGCTTGGTAAAAAATTTGGATCTTAAGCTCCAACCTCATTAAGAGCTGTAGCCCTGTATTTTCAAATGTTTGCTAAACATTTACACCTGGATGTCTTGCTTTTGTTTACCTGGATTTCTTCACATAGAATGTTATCACCACTAAAAAGCCTAAGTCATCTTTTTCCTTGAAGGCCCAGTTAAAATACCATTGCTTCCCTGAACAACATGGTTCATAGGGAAAACAGCAAGGCTTTGGAGAAAGTAGATCTGAAAAAATCTGGATTCTTCCACTTTTATTAACTGTATGACTTTGGGCAAGAGACCAACCTCTCTGAGCAGTAGTTTCTTTGGTTGAATTTCACTTCCAAAACTTTCCTATTTCCCTGTATATGATGTAACTTGCCCTAAAGAATTTTTTTCCCCCAAAGCAGCTTCCCTTTTCCTAGACCAGTCCAGTGATATACTACTACACAATATACCACAGAGTATATTCTCAGGTGTCTGGGAGAAACACAAGAAAACCATCATATTCCTAATTGCTTTTACCTGGGAAACCTTCAGACCTACAGATAAAATTCTGGTCTGAGAAGGGGTAAAAGTATGTCTGAGTATATATGGCAGTAGTTAAAATGGTTCATCTGAGGTTGAGTTACTTAATTTTAAACTAACATTTCTTTTCACCTTCAGAATTGCCTCACAGACTCCCATTTCATGCAGTACTAAGCTTCCTTCTTCATGGAGTCAATGAATCTTCAGCCTATCCAATTCAACAACAAAAAAAGCAATTTCCCTTGATGCCTGTTAACAGACGTGCATTACAAGCCTCAGAGACTCTGCTGATTAACATTAAACAAAATAAAACCTCAAATAAGAATACCTTCAAACCTTTTCACTTTGAAACTATCTAATCAAAACGTCAGCAACTGACCTGTTAGAATTATCACTCTAACTTACCCCCTCAGTTTTGGGTCTTAACCCTTTCAGGACAATTATTCCCCTCCATAAATTATACTATTCTCCCTGTGGCCATTCTTTTCAGGACCAAAGACATAAAAATGGAACCTTAGTGTAAAAGGCATTTTGATAACCAGCAGGAAGGATGAACTACTGGCCAGTGCAACTGGTTGTTTACTTTACCCAATGATCCAATTATGTAAACTGGACTAAGTAATTATTGAAGAGAATTTGGGTACGTAAATTTATTGGTTGAAGGGAGTGGAACAGACAATGTGTATTATTAACTACACCTTAGTAACCTTCATATTTTAACCTGGGGAATGATTTGAGTCAGCATTCCTTTTGATTTCTAGGCAAGAAACACATGTCACACCAGGTAATGTATTCACTACTGATTATATTTTCATCCAGGCTTTGCATTAGGCAGATGAAGGTTCACAATTCATTAAACTGGAGGGAAACAGAAGTTTAACGTGTACAAAATGGACATGCACATGGCCTCAGGGGCATTTGTCTCATTTTCTGGAGCTGTGTGCATGACTATGCATTTTGGCAGTTTGGGCTTTCTACCCTGATGTATGACTTTGCCCGATGTAGGTTTCCACCTCATCACCTGTTAGAAATTAAGCAATTGGTTATAGCTATTTTGCTTTAAAAATGAGTTAATTTCTAGTTATTATGGCCCCAAACCATAGATTTAAGCCAAGTAAAATGTTGTGGGCTTTATACTTTGGCTAAATTATCTACTTTAGCATTGCCATAAGAGACAAAAGGAATTTCTTCCTGCTTTAGACATCAGCCTGACACTTTTCACTGTTGTCACAATCACAATGAATGTAAATAGGTAAGAATTAACCACAAGTGTTGAAAGAACCACAGAAGTCAAATGGACCATCTGCATTTCCATAAAAGGTATCACTTAATCCATTCCCCTTAAAAATGTCTACTTTTTATTAAATCTTTCAATAAATGAAAAGAGGCTCCAAAATTTTCCTAAACATAAAACACCTACAAGATTATCCTATCATTGCTCAGATCCATTACTCTGTGCTTCAGACTACTTTATTCTCTAGTGGCAGGTCCGAAGTTACTGGCACAGTTCCTGGGGCTACAGAATGAAGCAACCTTTGGAATTAGTTTGGCCCTGGATTCCCTATCTCCAGAAGCAAGGCTCTTCTACACACTCAGAAATGCCAAATGAATATAAAGGAACAAAATAGCCTATGTGAAAATGTGTATTAGATTTTCTGTCCCTTTTCAGAACATAAGAAAAACCTAATACATACCTAAGGGGAATTCTGAAGCAGTGGAGGTAAGCTCAAAACCCCAATAATTGATCTAATTTTGATTAATGGTGAACATTTCAATCCCTTGAATATGAATAAAGAACTTTTTAAAAACTGGCATGAGACAAAAAAAAAACGGAAATATTTTAATTACACCTCATTCCCATTAGCCAAATTAATCAATTTATTATAAGCCATTTAAATTTCAGGCATGGGAGAGCAAGAAAATGAGCAATTAACTAGTCTTCTTTTCCTGTCACTTCAAAAATAAAGGGAAACTGGCTGGTCACAGTGGCTCATGTCTGTAATCCCAATATTTGGGAGACCCAGGTGGGAGAACTACTTGAGGCCAGGAGTTCAAGAGCAGCCTGGGAAACACAGTGAGACCCCTATACCTACAAAAAGTTTTTTTTTGTTTAGTTTTTTGTTTTGTTTTGTTTTGTTTTTTTGAGACAGAGTCTTGCTCTGTCACCCAGGCTGGAGTGCAGTGGTGCGATCTCGGCTCACTGCAACCTCCGCCTCCCAGGTTCAAGCAATTCTCCTGCCTCAGCCTCCTGAGTAGCTAGGATTACACAGGCATACACCACCACGTCCAGCTAATTTTTGAATTTTTAGTAGAAACGAGGTTTCACTATGTCGGTCAGGCTGGTCTCAAACTCCTCACCTCATGATCTGCCCACCTCGGCCTCCCAAAGTGCTGGGATTACAGGCATGAGCCACTGTGCCCAGCCTCAAAAAAAATTTTTTTTAATTAGCCAGTGTGATGTACACAACTATAGTCCCAGCTACTCAGGAAGATGAGGCATGAGAATTGCTCGGACCCAGAAGTTTGAGGTTACAGTGAGTTGTGATCATGCCACTGTACTCCAGCCTGGGACATAAAGCAAGACTCTGTCTCTAGAAATAAAGGGAAATTATTATAGTGGATCACATGCTAGACTGAGGAAGGAGGGGAATATT
>NW_016107386.1:2170920-2182022 GCF_001604975.1 Cebus imitator | reverse complement strand
TAGAGACGGGGTTTCACCATGTTGACCAGGATGGTCTCGATCTCTTGACCTCGTGATCCACCCGCCTCGGCCTCCCAAAGTGCTGGGATTACAGGCTTGAGCCACCGTGCCCGGTTGGAAGGAGGGAAATATTCTATGGATTCCATGCCAGTTAAAGAAAAAGAAGCATATGAATCCTAACTAGACTAGATGAGCCATACATATATCTTAGTAGAGGAAGAGGAAGATCTCATGTGCACAAAGGAGGAAGAATTCTGTCAAGATTTCCCAGTGGTCCAGTGTGGGCCATATGGATTCCATACTAGATAGTAGTGGTCCATGTTCACGTACAGGAGAGACGAGAGGGTGGGCCATATGGATCACATACTGGTTTTCAAATACTCCAGGAAAAGAATGAAATTAAAAGACATGGAAACAGGCTTATACTCATCCCAAGGGGACCTTTTAGAACTCCTCAGGAAAGGCAATCAGCAAGTCTGCCAAAGTAATTAAGCAAACGAACATTTACCATAAAGCCCACATCAGTTAAGTGAACAAAGATGAATCTTATTACAGTTCACTGTCAGCTCTGAGCCTGCAGGTGCTAACCACTGAGATGCAGCGTTACTGGGCCCTAGCTGCTCACCCACCCACTGTGACAGAGAGCTTTGCCCTTCTTGTCAGCTCTGAAAAAACAAGCTGCTTTCACCTGCTCTGGCAGTGACTTATGCTGCTTTCAGAGAGGCCCTCACAGAGAAGGGTTCCTATAAGAAGCCTAGGTGTGGATACTGGGGGCAGATACTGTTGGCTAGAGAAGGGAGGCTTGAGAGGTAGAGAGGATGGGAGAAAGCAGGGGAGGGGAGCTGGGTGGCAGTTATGTCAGTGAGGTAAAGAGAATGAGATCGTTTGGTAAATCAGGAAGTAAATAAAGAGTAAACAAGCTGCCCAAAGTATTGAACCATTCTGCCTAAGTTGACAGTCTCTCTCTCTCTCTCTCTCTCTCTCTTTCTCTCTCAAAAGGGAAGAAGTTAAAATTTTATTGCAAAATACTTTCTCCTCAGGGAAAGAAATATTACCAGGGAAGGTCACTCTTCTAACGTTAATGGCAGCCTCAACATCAGCTTTATTAATGAGTTAGCACCAAAGCTAACAGGATCAGATTTGTTGGGACCTAATCAGTATCTATTATTTAACAAAATCCACTGTTTGCTAGAAGAAATGAATACTTATCAACTATCCTAAGAATTACAAATGGTACCTGAAGCACCTTTTGGCCCTATTTCTTTCTGCAAATAATTCTGAGAGTCAAAATGAAAGCCCCAAACTGACCAAATGCCAACCAACTACATCAGAGACCCAGGAAGCTTTTATTCAACAGAAACCCTCACAAGGGAAAGGCTGTAACAGTAGCTGTGAGACAAATTCAAAAAATCATATGACTAGTTTAAAAAACCAGACCATATGTTTATTACTCAGAGGAGTAGATATGAATAGACAGAAGCAGGTAAGGTCCCTGTGTCCAGAAACTAATACATTTCTAACTCTTTAAGGAGAAGAAATCCTAAAGACGTTGCTGGGAGACAGATGTGACCAACCAAATGAAGAAGTGCCATGGGCGGGGCTTGTGTCAGAAACTGATGTTGGAGGTGTCACAGCAGATGCACACACAGGCACTCATACGTGCACACATCTCTCCAGGTCTAGAACAAGGGCAAACAAAAAGCTGTGGGAGAAATGATTTGCAACCTAACTTTCCACCCCAGCTCTCTGTCTGCAACAGGGCCTGCAGTTTCCTTACATTCGAAGGCAGCGGGAGGCAGGAAAAGGAGGGGAAACTAGATGACTGCTACTCAGAACCAAGCAGTGCTGCTCAGGAGAGGACTTAATGGGAGGATAAATTTGGGGCCTGATTCTTCGACAGCACCTCCAGTAATAGCTAGTAAAGCAGGGGGTGAGAGCCAGCTCCAAACATTCATCATAATAGTGCAACAAGATGAAGGTCTTTAGGGGAGAGTCGATGAGATTCCAGAGAAAGAAAATGAAGCCCATGTGGAGGGTGAGGCGGTTGGCTCTGGCAGATTGTCTCCACAGGAGGCTGGTATAATTGTTTTATGCTCACAAAGAGGTTATTAGCTGCCTCCAACATACCAGAAAGAGTGGTTAAGTTTTCTTCTTCCTGAAAGGTGATCCTACCAAAAGGAGAAATTTAGTTTTAAAGCAATTAAAGAACTTTATGCTGTAAGCACTATTTTAGAAACAGAACTTCTATATTTTCTCCTCCCTTACTCTGAAAATTGACTGCTTTCTCATATAGTCAAGGAATACTCTGTCCCTACGAGGAAGTTCTACAGTATCTGAAGCTAAGGGTTTGCCAGCATTGCCAGTGACTCTTGATAATTCAGTTTGTTTCGAAAATATATGAATACCTATAATGTGCAGGCACTATGCTAGGCAATGAAGGATGTGAATAAAAATACTTTCTCCTCAGGGAAAGAAATATTAGCAGGGAACATCGCTTTTCTAACGTTAATGGCAGCTTCAACATCAGCTTTATTAATGAGATCCAGGAGTTCATAGATGGAAAAGACACACACCACAGACAGGTAATTTCATCATGATGTGGTAAAGGCTAAGGCAGACAGAGTAGACAAAAGGTATCGTGGAAGCACAGAGGAGGGGTGCTTAGCCCAACCTGCGGGCTTAGAAAGGGCATTCTGAAGGAGAGGGTGCTTGGGCGGAGTCTTGAAATATAAATTAATTTATAATTAGGCAACGAAAGGTGAGAATGTACAGGCACATTTTCTTACAGGTAAGGAGACTGATACCAAACATTTACTAAATCAAACCAAATAAACCTTACAGTTAAAAATTAGGTTCATGCATTCAACAAACAGCCAGTCAAATTTTTCCAGTAAATTAAATAGAAAAGTTATAGCTTCCTTTCCCAGGATCTCATTTTAAATATTTTCCATCTAAGGGGAAGCAGGACAACTTTTGTGAAAGCCACAAGACCTATGCCTGTTGGGGTCCTGTTTACACCTGTTCGCTCAGTGCTAACTCAAAGATGCTCATGGAGACAGGCTAAGGCAGGTTGTACCTCCTCTTGCCTAAACTAAATGTAAACACAAAGCAGTTTTCTAAGTTGGAGGCAGGACTTTCAGGCTCCCATGGGAGTAGATGGATCTCAGCTGTGCTGTGCCCTCCCTCTGTGGCTGTCAGTCTCCAGCTGGTGATGCAGCTGCTTCACTTAAAGCCACACTAAAGCCTCCAGTCTCTGATCTCCGCCAAACCACACTGAGGACACTAAACAGCTTGGCTTTGCAGCTACCTGTTTATAAGAGTGTCCTTGGTTCTCTTTTGGCTTATAAGATAATAATATACATTTGGGAAGGTCCTCAGTGAGAAACATGAAAGAGATCCTTTAACGCCATGAAGGGCCTGAGCAAACACCTTACTGCCAAGAGCAGTAAGGCATCCAAACACCTACACCAGTGGCACATGAAACAGCATCAGAACACACACAGACTCCCTCAGCAGGGCCTCTAGCTTACATAAATGACAGCAACATACCACTCAGCCAGTGAGAAGGCTTTTTTAAGGCAGCCTTAAAATCCCTTACAATTTAGTGAATCCGCAAAGATAAAAATAGCATTAATTGACCTAATTGCTTTTAAAAAGAAAAGAAAAAGAAACAGCATTAATTGCTTTGACTTGTTACTTAAAAAACAAAGAAAAACAATGCATAATGCTATCAATAATTTACTTCAAAATGGCTTCAGTTGTCTCAAAGCCCCATTTTGGATAATTAAAGCCTTTTGGCCATCTTCCTGTTACTCTGGAGGGAACTGGAAGTCAGTAAATTCTACAGTGTTGGGATTTTAAAAAACTCAGCTCATCACTAAGAAAGGGAACTCTGGTAACAATTTCAAAGCATACTTTCTGGCTATATTAGGTTAATCCAGGTGCTACTAAGACTGTATTTCCTACTGTCTATTAAGATCTGAAGCAGACTTTTAAAATGGGGCTCCGCAGACACATTTGGGAAACACAATCAGAGGGCTTCTTAGGCATCTCAATATCCATTTCTCTAGCTTAGGGCCTCACATTAGGTAATGATTCTGGAAGACAATGATGGCAATGTAAAGGCCTTGGAAGATTAAATCATTCATTCTGCTACCCAACCATTCACTCAACACTTATCGTAACATACCGGATTGTGCTGGGGCAGGAATTACAGAAGTAAAAAAGTCATGGCCTCTGTCCTTAGGAGCTCACCATTTAGTGATGGACAGACATGTAAACAACCATACCACAATGTGATAAATGCTGCAAGAGATAACTGTATAAAGTCCTTTGGCAATGCAGCTGTTTTGCTAAGTAAAAAGAGGAGAGGGAAAACATTCTAGGTAAAAGCATGTGCAGAGGTATAAAATTTGAGACTCTATGGCCAAGTCTAATCAGGACAGATCTTAGGATAGATGGGAGAGTGACAGCAAATAAGGCTAGAAAGGTAGGCTAGGATCAAATGTCATGCAAAAAAGTCTGGACATTATGCTATCCTTATCAATGATGGGGAAATCAAACAAGACTTAAAATCTGGTGGTTTCCTAATGAAATATTTCAGATGTACAAAAAGGTGCAAAAAAAGAACATGCTGAATGCTTATATACCTACCATCTAATTGTACAAAGAATTATAACTATCTTTCAAACACTCCATGACCCCCTTTTTGATGATCTGTCCCTCTTTTCCCAGAGAATCATGCTTATACAGAGCTTTACCCTTTTACTAAATACAAATGTGTCTCTAAATAACATATCACTTTGTGTTCTTAAATGTTACGTACATGTTATATTCTGCAACTTACTTTTTAATGAATATTACATGTGTGTGACTTAATCTGATTTGTATAGCTCTAGTCCATCTTCAGTATTGTGTAACATTCCATTGTATAAATATACCACAATCCATTTTCCTGTTGATAGAAATGTAAGTGGTTTCCTTTGTTGTTGCTGTTGTTGTTGTTGTTGGGATTAATACTGCAATCAATGTTCTCGTTTATACATCCTTGTTTGAGACACTTTCTCAAGGAAATGTACCTAGGGATGAAGTTACCGGGTCATAAGGTTTGGGTAACTTTGACTTTACTAGCTGTTGTCAAACTGCCCTCAAAGTGATGCTGCTAACATATACTCCCACCAGCAGCGTAAAGACCTATGCTTCTGAAATCCAAATTGCGACTGAATAAATTGAATAATGGCTGCTCTAAGAAAAAGTCTGAAGGCAAAAAGAACAGTTAGGAGGCTCTTGTAATATGAGAGATTATGAGACCTTGATATAAAATAGTGGTTGTAGCACTAAAGAGGAAGAATTTACTTGAGTGATATTTAGAAGGTAGGGCTGAAAGAACCTACTGACTAGGTAGCAGAGAGAGAAGAATTTAAAGTAACTTAGATTTCTACTTTAGGTAACTAAACAGATGATGACACCATTAATTACAATAGTAAATATAGGAGGGAAAAGTTCTTAAATTGTAGGGGGAGGGCAATAAGGCATTTTCTTCAGAATGGCAAATCTGAAATACTTGTGGGACCTCTGGATAGGGTATGAAGTTCAAGAGGCAAGATCATGCTGGTAGTAAAAACTGTGAAGCCTGTTCACCTAGGCAGCTGTTAAGAATCAGATACGTAACTTCACAACAGTTTAGGGCAAAATAAACAGTATTTCCTACTAGTTAACACTAGTTTCTCTATTCTAAGAAAAAATAGTCACTTGTATGCCCCATGAAACAAGGTACCCTCCCCCTGAACTAATTCTATATCTGACTTTCCTCCCGTCTAGACTAGATCCTTCAGTTTAAGATGAAACAAGCAGGGATGAAAGAAGACAGTTTCATAACACTAGACCTCAGAAAGCTACCAAACTGTGCTTTAAATGTCTACCAAAGGGCAGATGTTCTGACATCCTGTTTGACAAAGGTTATAAGCTTTGGTTCCTTTAAGTGTATCCTACTTAGATACACACACACACACACACACACACACACACACACACACACACACACACAGATATATATAAAATTTGCTTCTATTTTGAATTCCTTGCTTTTCTAGATCTATGGAAAGGTACTTTTTAAGCAAAAGAAAGTATTTACTGAGAAGTTATAGTGAATTCATCTTCATTTTCTTCCTAATTTCAACAAAGTGTGAACAGAAGCTCAGGAACTGGGATAATAGTTTTTTGGGGTTTTTTTTTAGACAAGGTCTTACTCTGTCACCCAGGCTGGAGTGCAGTGGCACGATCTCAGCTCACTACAACTGCCACCTCCTGGGTTCAAGTGATTCTTATGGCTCAGCCTCCTAAGTAGCTGGGATTACAGGCATGCACCACCACGCCTGGCTCATTTTTTTGTATTTTTAGTAGAGACAGGATTTCACCATGTTGGCCAGGCTAGTCTCGAACTCCTGACCTCAAATGATCCACCCCCTTGGCCTCCCAAAGCATTGGGATTACAGCCATGTGCCACCACGCTCAGCTGGGATAACAGTTTTGATCCCACAGTTTCATTCTACTGGTATACAGGAATAGCTGGGAATCTAGTACACTACCAACATCAGGCCTCTTTTTCAGCAGTAACTGATCTTGGAAAATTCAAAGTTAAAACCCAGAGTAGTATCCTAATAAAACAATGTCTTGATTTCTCTATTTTTAGAAATCAAGTATAGGAAAATAGTGGCTTTAGAAACCAGGCTAAACCCAGCTACCATGTCACACTTCAAGCCCTGCAGTTATGAGTTAACCATCCCCAACCCTTGCCTTGTGTAAGGCAAAATCCTTACACCCCTTACGGTGTAAGGATTTTTGAGCCAACCCATCATATCTGATCTTCTTCTAGACATGTTCTGTAGCCACTAGCCGCATGTAGCTCCTAAGCATCTGAAAAATGGCTAGTGTAACTGAGGAACTGAATTTTTAATTTTATTAATTTAAATGAAAGAAACTAAAGTAGTATAAAATATTGTTCCACTAAATACAACTGTATTTTTTTTGGTAGGACTACATTTCGCTTTAACTGCTGCATTGTGTAAGATATTATTGCTGTTATTACAGAACATGTGTTGGGCACTTGTGTTGTTTCTAGTAATGCAGGTAAAGACATCATCAATCTAGTTGATGTCAATGGATTAACTCAGTTAAAATGATTTTATTTTTTACATATTAATTTAACAATGTAATATATTTTTTAATATTTTATGTGATAACATGAGTTATAGCACATGAGCTATAATAAGACAGAGTTGTCTTATTAAATACACAATGGAATGATTGCCAGACTTACTGTGGTAAGACCTTTGAACATTTACAAAGATGCTTAGGTAAATTTAGCCTTGTTGCCCATTCTCAGGGTATTTAAACTTTATAGTTTTGCAGATCTTACAGATATACTTTCACTAACTCTTATGCTAGTTATTATAGCAAAAGTGCTTTTTTTTTTTTTTTGAGACAGAATTTCACTCTTATAGCCCAGGCTGCAGTACAATGGCATGGTCTCGGCTCACCGCAACCTCCACCTCCCAGGTTCAAGCGATTCTCCTGCCTCAGCCTCCCGAATTGCTGGGATTACAGGCATGCACCACCACGCCACCCAGCTAATTTTGTATTTTTAGTAGAGACGGGGTTTCACCACATTGGCCAGGCTAGTCTCAAACTCCTTACCTCAGGTGATTCGCCCGCCTCAGCCTCCCAAAGTGCTAGGATTACAAGTATGAGCCACTGCGCGTGACCCTATTATTGTTTTAATTAAATTTTGTTTCTCGTTTTAAAAAGTATCGAAAAATATTTAAATTTAAAGTGAAGGGATACTACTGACACAGAATTGAGTGAAAAGGCAGAAGGTAGTACTATGTTCAGAACAAAAAAGTAAAAAAGAGACTGGGGCCAGGCGCAGTGGCTCACGCTTGTAATCCCAGCACTTTGGGAGGCAGAGCCGGGCAAATCATTTGAGAATAAGAGTTCGAGACAAGCCTGGGCAACATGGCGAAACTCCATTTCTACCAAAAATACAAAAATGAGCCAGGTGTGGTGGCGCAGGCCTGTAATCCCAGTTACTCAGAAGGCTGATGCAAGAGGATTGCTTGAGCTCAGGAGGCAGAGGTTATAGTAAGGCAAAATTGCACCATTGCACTCCACCTGGGACGACAGGAGTGAAACCTGAACCCTGTCTCAAAAAAAAAAAAAAAAAAAAGACCAGAAGATATGTTGCAACATTTTTTTTTTTTTTTGAGACAGGGTCTAACTCTGTCCCCAGACTAGGGTGCAGTGGCACAATCTTGGCTCACTGCAGCCTCAACCTCCCCAAGCTCAGGTGATCCTCCTATCTCAGCCTTCTAAGTAGTTGAAACTACAGGTGCATGCCACCAGGCCCAGATAATTTTTGTATTTTTGTAGAGATCAGGCCTCCCAGGCTGTGCTCAAACAAGCCTCCCTCCTTGGCCTCCCAAAGTGCTGAGATTACAGGAGTGAGCCACCATGCCCAGTCTACTCGGGAGGCTGAGGCAGAAGAATCGCTTGAACCCAGGAGGTGGAGGTTGCAGTGAGTTGGCTATGGTGACACAAACAACTGTAATTCTAGCTACTTGGGAGGCTGAGGCAGAAGAATCACTTGAGCCTGGGAAGCAGAAGTTGTAGGGAGCTGAGATTGTGCCACTGGACTCCAGCCTGGGTGACAGAGTGAGACTCCATCTCAAAAAAACCCCACAAACTCAAGGTGTAATACAAGGGGGTGATGTTCTCACCACCCAGGTCAAGCCCAAGCCATGCACACACACATTCACATACATAAGACAGAGTTTCTTTTTTTGGTTAATAAATGAGAATGTGGCAGGGAGCAGTGGCTCATGCCTGTAATCCCAGCACTTTGGGAGGCTGAGGTGTGCAGATCACCTGAGTTCAGGAATTCAAGACCAGTTTGACCAACATGGAGAAACCCCATCTCTACTAAAAATACAAAATTAGCCGGGCATTGTGGCACATGCCTGTAATCCCAGCTACCTAGGAGACTGAGGCAGAAGAATCGCTTGAATCTGGGAGGCGGAGGTTGCAGTGAGCTGAGATCGTGCCATTGCACTCTAGCCTGGGGAAAAAGAGCAAAACTCAAAATAAATAATAAAATGAGAATGTGGGCTAGACATAGTGGCTCATACCTGTAATTCCAGCACTTTGGGAGGCCAAGGCAGGTGGGTCACCTGGGGTCAAGAGTTCAAGACCACCCTGGCCAACATGGTGAAACCCCATCTCTACTAAAAATACAAAAATTAGCTGGGAGAGATGGCAGGTGCCTGTAATCCCAGCTACTCAGGAGGCTGAGGCAGGAGAATCGCTTGACCTGGGAGGTAGAAGCTGCGGTGAGCCAAGATTGTGCAACTGCACTCCAGCCTGGGCGGCAGAGGGAGACTCCATCTCAAAAAAAAAAGAGAGTGAGAAAGAGAATGTGATCAATGTTATAGTTCAAGTCCTTAGAAAATGAGTGTATGCACACAGTTCTGGGTATACTTTTGGGGATTTATTGACACTCTGTAAGTTGTCTATGGGTACCAGGCTACAGTTCTCTGCTCTGCTGTTAAACATAATGAAACCTCCCCATGTAAAAGGAGTGAGGGCTCTGTGAAGAAATGGTTGATTCCAGGTCTGGAGCATGAAATGTAGATGACAATCCTGTGACATCCTGTGCCAGAAAGCAAGAAGGCTAACAAAGACTATTGGTGTCTTGTTAAAAAGATGTGCGATGGACAGTTGCTTAGGGGGCTGAGGCGGGAGGATGGCTTGAGGCCAGGAGTTCAAGATCAGTATGGACAACATAGCAAGACTCCATCTCTAAAAAATAAAGATAAAATAGCTGGGCATGGTGGTGTGCACCTGTAGTCCCAGATACTCCGGAGACTGCGGCAGGAGGATCCCTCGAGCTCAGGAGTTCAATGCTGCAGTGAACTATGATCACACCACGGCACTCAAGCCTGAGCAACAGAGAGCAACCCCATCTCTAAAATAAAACATGAGAAAGACGTGGGTCCAGGCACAGTGGCTCACATCTGTAATCCCAGCACTTTGGGAGGCAAGGCAGGTGGATCACTTGAGGTCAGGAGTTCGAGATCAGCCTGGCCAACATGGTGAAACCCCATCTCTACTAAAAATACAAAATTATCCAGGTGTGGTGGCAGGCACCTGTAGTGTCAGCTACTCAGGAGGCTAAAGCAGGAGAATCACTTGAACCCAGGAGGCAGAGGTTGCAATGAGCTGAGATCGAGCACCTGCACTCCAGCCTGGATGGCAGAGGGAGACTCTGTCCCAAAAAAAAAAAAAATACATTCCAGTATGAATGTACACCCATGAATGACCTAAGAAAATGATTTGAGTATAAGAATAATAAACTGAAATACATAAAATGCTGAGTTCATGATACTAAAAAGATGCAGTGGTCTGTCACCTCCTGGAGCTTTTCAAAAGAGCTATAATGGAAGTACAGCTATTCTGGTCACATTCTATCTCGGGTACAGCAGGACTGTACCCTGGCCTTCAGCTGTTCCTCCAAAGTTTTAATTGCAATGTCATTCTACCCTGTGAAATCTTGCCATGTGGTAGTACTAGCAATGCAGGTCAGAAACTAAGGACACAGGGTTGGGTACACAGGAAATGAACAACAAATAATTAATGACTAATTAAGTGTTGGCCAAGATGGACCCTCATTTCCCAGCTGGATGAAGTACTATGTGTCTACTATGAATAGTCGGTAAACTGGGCTGAGGGGGCATAAAAACACAGGATTAAGATATGATACCACAGCCGGGCGTGGTGGCTCACACCTATAATCCCAGCACTTTGGGAGGCTGAGGTGAGTGGATCACCTGAGGTCAGGAGTTCGAGACTAGCCTGGCAAACATGGTAAAACCCCATCTCTACTAAAAATACAAAAATTAGCTGGGCATGGTGGCAGGCTCCTATAATCCCAGCTACTAGGGGGGCAGAGGCAGAAGAATCGCCTGAACCTGGGAGGTGGAGGCTGCAGTGAGCCAAGACTGTGCCACTGCACTCCAGCCTGAGCAACAGCGAAACTCTGTCTCAAAAAA
>NW_016107386.1:2163298-2170500 GCF_001604975.1 Cebus imitator | reverse complement strand
GGCTCACCGCAACCTCCGCCTCCTGGGTTCAGGCAATTCTCCTGCCTCAGCCTCCTGAGTAGCTGGGATTACAGGCACGCACCACCATGCCCAGCTAACAATATGAGGTTTTAACAGATGGGGTCTTGGTTAAGGGCTACAACAGCCCCTTCAGGTCCAGTGCTGAAAATCATTCAGCTGAAAGACCCGGGGACATTTGTTCAGCAAGTCACTTAGGGAATCAGCATCTTACTAAATGTAATCCACCTGGTCTGAGCCAAAATGATGGCTACACATCTGCACAGAGTAGTCAGCAGTGAGCTCTAAGCTGCAGCCATAGAGCAATATTCAATATTATTGCCGCGAGTAATGCAATACTACTACTACCATGTATTCCCCCTCCTGAGTAACTGAATAGAGATAGTTTGGCATTCAGGAAGGTATTTCAAGCAGCCATAAGAAGCAAACACTATATACACACAGTTGGATCACTGGAGACGTGGGAGAAAGGGAGGAAGAGAGGAAGGAGGCACAGCAGCTGTCTGCAATAGTTTAGCAGTCGTGGTTCAACTATCCCTGGGTCCCTGACTGCCTTACAAGCCCACAGTATGATGAAGCTTTTTGATCCAATCTAAGTGCAGAGGGGTGAGGAAATTGTCTCTGAAGTTAGTGCTGTGACAGAAATATCCTTTGGCACTATTCCAAGTCTTACAACAAACAGTTCAACAGTGGGAGGGCCCAGACAGAACAAATAACAAAGCTTTAAAACGAAAGTTAAATCCAGAGAACTCAAATAATTAGATTCAATCCATAAAGTGGGGAAATTATCTATGTCTGATGGCTATCAGTGAGGTCCAAGATCTTCTTAACTGTGCTTTCCTTCTCAAAATAACAATCTCATCAGTATGCAGATTTACACAATGCAAACACCTAAGGAAAACCATCAGCAACCTACCCTCCCATCCCTGCTCCCACTCAAATAAAACAAACCTGAGAATTTGTAAGCAATATGAAGAAAATGCAAATCCCCCAATTCTAACTCTTGTCACTCAAATTATTTTCAAAAGGTTGCCACACATAAAGCATGAAAGCTATGGTCAGAAATTGAATCTCCTACCCTTCCCTGTGAAGATCGTTTTCTGATTTTAAAAATTAAAGAATAACTTTCATAAGTAAAACTTACCATTTTAGTGTTGTGATGGTTAATTTTATTATCAACTTGACTGGATTAAGGGATACCCAGATAGCCGGTAAAGCATTATTTCTGGGTGTGCTGATGGGGATATTTCCAGAAGACAGATTAGCAGCTGAATCCATAAACAGAGTAAAGAAGACCCACCCTCACCAATATAAGCAGGCATCATCTAGTCTGTTGAAGCCCACCTGAACAGAACAAAAGGCAGAGGCAGGGCACTCTGTTTCTCTTTTCTTAAGCTGAGACATCCATCTTCTCTTGCCCTTGGACTTCAGACATGGGAGCTCGTGGTTCTCCAGTCTTTGGACTCTAGGACTTATACTAGTAGCACCCAAGTTCTTAGTCCTTCAACCTTTAACTGGACGTCTACAGCATCAGCTCCCCGATTCTTCAGCTTGCAGACAGAATATTGTGAGACGACTTGGCCTCTGTAATTATTGGCTCACATGATTATGTGAGCTAATTCCCACAGTGTATTTCCTCTTGTATAACTATGTATATTTTATTGGTTTGTTTTCTGGAGAACCCTGATACAAGTATACAGTTCTGCAAGTTTTGCAAAATGCATACATCCAGGTAATCACCACCACAGTCAAGATACAGAACAGTTTCATCACCTCAAAAGTTTCCCTGCGCCCATTTGTAGGCAACTTCTCCTTTCAACCTCTGAAAACAACTAACCTACACCCTGTCTCTATAGTTTTGTCATTTCCAGAACATCAAATAAATGGAATCATACAGAATGTAACCTTTTGGATCTGGATAGTTTCATACTGCATACTGCAACTGAATTAATCCATGTTGTTGCATGTATCAGTAGTTCATTCCTTTTTACTGTAGAATTGTATTTCATTATATAGATGTACCATAGTTTGTTATCCGTTCCTTAGTTGAGAGACATTTGGGTTGTCTACAGTTTCAACAGTGTTTAAATAAAGCCACTATAAACATTTGTCTAATCCAAGTTTCTATTTCACTTGGGTAAACACTTAGGAGTGGATTGGTGGAAGGTCTACTTTGGAAAATATCTGCCTGATTCTATTTAGCAGATACGCAATTTCCGAAGGGAATAGCTGGGTTATTTTCTGTGATGTTTCTCTTCTGGTCCATCAATATCACTTCTCTGCCCCCCTGGGTATAGGAAACACCTCCAAATCAGTATCACTTACAAACTTCATTAATACTTTGTTTACTTTCAGCCCTAGTTCATTAATAAAAATGCTAAATATACCTGACTTCCTCATCTGCACCCTGGGAAAGAACAATCTTTCCCAACCACCCATGCCCCCACACTGGCATTTAGGTTTACAATCATTTTGCAGCTCATTTTACATCAACAGCTTCTCCTCTATGTTCTTAATCAATTTTCAATTGAGTCAAGAATCTCTAGTATATTCTTTTTTTTGAGGCAGTCTTGCTCTGTGGCCCAGGCTGGAGTATGCAGTGGTATGATCTCAGCTCACTGCAATCTATAACTCCTGGGTTCAAATGATTCTCCTGCCTCAGACTCCCAAGTAGTTGGGACTACAGGTGCACACCACCACACCTGGCAAATTTTTGTATTTTTAGTAGAGATGGGGTTTTGCCATGTTGGCCAAACTGGTCTTGAACTCCTGACCTCACATGATCTGCCTGCCTCAGCCTCCCAAATGCTGGGATTACAGGCGTGAGCCACCATGCCCAGCCAACCAGTATATTATCTTTAATAACTATAGGTCGGGCGTGGTGGCTCATGCCTGTAATCCTAGCACTTTGGGAGGCCGAGGTGGGCGGATCACGAGGTCATGAGATCGAGACCATCCTGGCCAACATGGTGAAACCCCGTCTCTACTAAAAACACAAAAATTAGCTGGGCGTGGTGGCACGCGCCTGTAGTCCCAGCTACTCGGGAGGCTGAGGCAGGAGAATTGCTTGAACCTGGGAGGCGGAAGTTGCAGTGAGCCGAGGTCGCACCACTGCACTCCAGCCTGGCGCCTGGTGATGGAATGAGACTGCCTCAAAAAAAAAAAAAAAAAAAAAAAAAAAAAAAAAAAAAAAAAAAAAACTACAGAAAAACTAAACAGAGCTTTCCCCACCTCATTCATAGTGTACTTTTTGCATATCATGGATACAAAGTATAGAAAATTAGAAGTGTTATTCCCTAAACATCAGCCTGAAAGCAACATTGACCTTTGTTATCCCTAAAACAGACAGTATCCCATCCTAAAAACAGTCTTTCAAATACACGCTGTATTAATTAAACTACAGAACAGAAAAAAAATGTCAGCATAATTAACATACAAAGCAACAGTATGGCCTAATCAATCACCATGAAGAGCAATCGAATAAAATACTATGCGTTTTTATGGAGCAATTTAATCTGGCAAGTAATTAATCACAGAAACACTAAGCAAAACAAATGGATTTCCCTTTAAGGAAGTCACATTTATCATCTGTAATGTAGCCCAAAGTCTAATTTGTTATCCCAACTCAAAATTGTCTGGGAGACAATGAATTGTCAGGCTTTGTAGAACACTGATCTCTGATGAAATAGAATATTCAGCTTTTCAAATCAAGTTACAGTCTTGGAGCACTCAAAGAGCTGAGGTTTATGCGGCAGAGGTATGTGGCACTAGGCATGGAAGGCTTAACCTAAATCAAAATCTAGGTCAGTTTAGTCAAATTTATAGATAACTGATAAATGATCGAGAAAACACTTAGTATTAAAAGTAACTATTATAGATCACAGATATTATAAAAACCCTAAAGGAAGGACCCTCAGCAGAAGAAAACAGGGCTTTTGGTCTTCAGATCAAGCAAAAAGCAGGAGGGGGCATATCAACGCAGTGAGATTTAACTCAAAGAAATTCCTTTCTTCCCTCCTTCTCTCTCCCTCCCTTCCTTTCTTTTTGTCTTAAACAATGACCCGTTTTCCCTGAGCCCCAATAGCCTCACCAGATTGAAGAACACCAACGGGCTGATGTTTTAAATGGTGATTCAAAGGCAGCTCCTGACACACATTAGCCAAGACTATCTCCATATCTCCTTCTTCTCAGCTTCCTCTCTGCTTGGCTATATTTGAGACTAGATGAACAGCCCTTTCTTTGCCAAGGAAGCTCACAGCACTTTATAAGCCTTTCCCTTAATAGTGTCATCTCTCACTGACTTTGTTTCTCTAAGTGCTGATCTTAGAGGGCTTTGCTTCTCTTCTTAGCATACTCCTGTAGATTGAAGCACGTGGCAAAGTTCCAGGCTTCTGGTGGCGGCAGCAAAGTAGTTTGTTCTTTACTGATCTACTTGACCTCCAGTGCTGGATGCTACGAAGCATTCAATACTTATTAAACTGTCAGAGAGAGTGGGGCTTTTCACACGCCACCTTGTCTCTGCTCACAATTTGAGAAACGCTATTGCAGATATCCTATTTATCTCAGAGCATTTTCTTCTAGATTTTAACCCTTACCCTTTTCCTTCAAAACTTTTACTCTAATATTTCTGGCTTGCACCACTGGCTTGACCTAGATTTTTCTCCTCTGCCTGGCCCTTCAGTCAATTTCTCTTTTGGAGAGTCTGCCTGGCATTTTGTTCAGTGTTTCTCTGAGCTTCTGTCTCTGAATTGCCCTTCATGGCTCCCTCCATCAGCCCAATAACTGAAGTACCATTACTCCCAGCTCATCCTAGATCAGGCCCAACCAATATCCTAAATCCCCACTTCTCTAAGAGAGAGGAACTCTATGTTTGTTTATCTATTTTCAAGAAAGAGTCAATGTGTTACTAAGATGAGTAAGACATGGAGCTGCCTACCTTCAAAGAGCTCACAGCCTAGTCAAGACAACAAATAAGTAGACAGTTACTGCTGTAGAGTGGCCAGGCCTGGCTGTAAGGATGAGGTAATGCTCAAAATGCACTATTTCAGAAGGTAAGTTGACAAGTTGGAAAAGGACATTCTAGGCAGGGAGGAATGATATATGCAAAGGGCCTGGACTATAAAAGTTTGTCCAGAGAATTATAAGTGTCTCTGGTTTGTCCAAAGAACTCCAGGAGGTCTAGCATAGCTGCAGTGAGATGACAGATAATGACAGAGATTCTATAAATAAGATTAAGAATGGCAAGGTAGGCTATACTACAGAGCTTAATTTTTTTTTCTGTGGTGATGAGGGGGGCCAGTGAGGGGACAAGCACAAGGATGAAAATGAAAGACAAAGAGGCAGACAAGACGATAGGTAAGATCAGAGACTATGAGAATCTAAGTGAAAAAGAAATATGAACAATAAATAAACTGTGATACAGTTATGCAATAATAAAATACTGCTCAGCAATAAAAAGGAACTACTAGATACTTGCACATGCAAAGTTCAGGACAGCATCATTCACAGTAGCCAAAAGGTAGAAGCAACCCAAGGGTCCACCAACAGATAACTGGATAAACAAAATGTGGAATATACATACAATGGAACATTATTCAGCCTTGAAAAGGAAAACAATTCTGACACAAGCTACGACATGCATGAACCCTGAGGATATTATGCTAAGTAAAATAAGTCAGTCACAGAAAGATAAATAATGTATGATTCCACTTATATGAGGTATCTAAAAAAGTCAAATTTATAGAGACTCAAAGTAGAATGGTGGTTGGCAGGGGCTGAGGAAGGGGAAAATGGGGAGCTGTTTAATGGGTCCAATTTCAGTTTTGCAAGATGAAAAAGTTCTAGAGATCTGTTGCATAACAATGTCAATATACTTAAAAATTGTTAGGATGGCAAATTTTGTTTCTTACCACAATTAAAAATCTTAAAACATTTTTTAAAAAGGATTGAACTACTGATATATACCACAAAGTAGATGAAATCTCAAAAACCTTATATTGACACAAAAGAGGGCACACTATATGACTCTGTTCATATGAAGTTCCAGAACAGGTACAACTAATTTATGGTGAGAGAAGTCAGAAGAGGGCATAGTTCTGAGGAAAGGGACTACTGACTGGAAAAGAAGGGTCATG
The DNA here is from genome assembly GCF_001604975.1 of Cebus imitator. Classification (NCBI taxonomy): domain Eukaryota; kingdom Metazoa; phylum Chordata; class Mammalia; order Primates; family Cebidae; genus Cebus; species Cebus imitator. The sequence continues at coordinate 2,164,348 of NW_016107386.1, read as the reverse complement.
AGGGAACTTTCTAACCTTTCTGGGGTTCTATGTCTTGATCTGGATGGTGATTGACACAGGTGGTATATATATATAAACAGCTGTTAAGAATATCACTACTAGCTATTTATCCAAAGGAAAATAAATCAGAATATCAAAGAGATATCTGCATTCCTATGTTTACTGCAGCTATTCACAATAGCAAAGATATGGAATCAACCTAAGTGTCTATGAATGCACAAATGGGTAAAGAAAATGTGGTATATACACATGATGGAACACTATTTGGCCATAAAAAGGAACGAAATCAAGTCATTTGCAACAACACAGATGGAAAAGGAGGTCATTACGTTAAGTGAAATAAGCCAGGCACAGAAAGACTGTAGGAGCTAAAAAGTTCATCTCATGAAGGTAGACAGTAGAATGACACCAGAGTCTGGCTGGGATGACACGAGTACAGAGAGAGTGGATAAAGAGAGGTTGGTTAATGGATACAATTTACAGTTAGATAGAAAGAATACCTTCTAATGTTCAATAGCACAATAGGGTGACTATAGTTAGCAACAATGTATTATATATTTTAAAATAGCTACAAGAGAAGGCTGGAACTGCTCCCAACACACAGAAATGATAAACACTCAAGGTGATGATGGACACCCCAGATACCTTGACTTGATCATTACACAATCTATGCATGTAAACAAATATCATATGTATGCCATAAATATGTAAAATTATATATCAATTTTAAAAAGGTGTTCAGTTACACACTTCATAAGATTTTTAATATTTTTACCATATATCAATATCTCAATTAAAAAGAAATAAAGATTGAGTTTCAGTGAGTTGATAATGGTCTACTTTTTTGTTTTTGTTTTCCTGAGTCTCACTCCGTCACCCCAGCTGGAGTGCAGTGGCACAATCATACATCACTTCAGCCTCAATCTCCTGGGCTCAGGCAATCTTCCTGCCTCAGCTGCTGGAGCAGCTGGGTCTATTACAGGTACACACCACTATACTCAGCTAATTTCTTTTTTTTTTTTTTTTTTTTTGAGACAGAGTTTTGCTCTT
>NW_016107386.1:2159536-2162777 GCF_001604975.1 Cebus imitator | reverse complement strand
GTCTCACTCTATCTCCAGGCTGGAGTCCAGTGGCATGATCTCAGCTCACTGCAACCTCTACCTCCCGGGTTCAAGTGATCCTCCTGTCTCAGCCTCCTGAGTAGCTGGGACTACAGGTGCACACCACCATGCCCAGCTAAGTTTTTTTATTTTTAGTGGAGACTGGGTTTCACCATGTTGGCCAGGATGGTCTCCATCTCTTGACCTCGTGATCTATCCGCCTCAGCCTCCCAAAGTCCTGGGATTATAGGTGTGAGCCACCACACCTGGCACCTCTTCTATTTCTTTTTTTTTTTTTTTTCCTGCTTTGCTCTGTTGGAACATCTTCTATTTCTTAGGGTGAGTGATTCATATATGTTCATTTTATGATCAAGTTTTATTATACATATTCATTAATATAATACTCTTTAGAATTTATCAAATAGTTCATTTTTTTTGCATAAGTAGGAAATCAGTTCAGATTAACAGGGCAAAAGGAACCGTTAATCCATCCCTATCTGAATCCCATCTAGTATTATCCCACAAGAAAGATGAAGTACATTCAAAACTGGTCAGAAATGAGATCCAACTACAGATGGCTACTCCTGCTGCCTTTTCAGATGTGTCACCAAGATGAATGCATGTGAGGGGAGACCAATGGGAACCAACTGTCTTTGGAGCTTCCTTGAGATTAAGAATTTTCATCATATGAAAATGGTGTCTAATGAGAGAGAAATTAATGTCCTTTGGTACACCGGGTAGTGAAAATGCATTAGCACACTCCATGTTTGACATCCCACTCACGTTAGTGGTTTTAAAAGAAATTATATAGAAACCAATTAAAACAAAAACTCTCATTAAATCTCTTACAATAGGAGCCTACTTTGCTACAGCATGCACAGTATCTGGGCTTCAGGGAGAAATGTATAATCAAGGTAAAATTAATCAAAACCTATATAAAAAGAACAGCAAGAGACAGTTTAAGAAGAAAATCTTTTCCTCAGTGTTAGAAATTCCTGAAGTCTGATCACTGAGTACATAATTCTGCTTATTATATTCTTCCACTATGTAACACTATATTTATAATTAGGCTGATAGCACAGTAAAATGACAGTAAAATGCAGACATAATTTATTTAACAATTAATCTACTGGAGTTAAAAATCTTACCATGTCATTAATTGCCTACTTAAAATGCTGCCTCAGTTTCAGTTTCAGATTATCACACCTTCTTTAAGAATGCAGAGAAACCCTTGTTTCATAGAGTAGTTTAAGAAACCTGTTCATATGAAATTAGGAAGGCTTATTTAGAGGAGAACTTGCAAGCAGTAGTGAGTTGCACACTATTCCCTCCCTATGGACTCCAACTCATAAGGGCCTATATTGTGACCCCCCCCAAGCTTAGTACTAATTAAAAGAGAAAACAGCAAAGAGCATCTTCTTTTTCAGTAAAGCTCTCCCACCAACTCTCACTCCAAAGCTATCTTTTTTACTGCCCTTTACCTGTTATGTTCTAATTTCTAACAAAAGAAATAATGCCTGCTACAATCTTGTTTTTTTTTTTAATTTTAAAAAATTATCCAAATGATGAATCACTCTGCTGGGGTTTTGGGAGAGTAGGAGGCTACAGGAAGATTTTTTTTTTTTTTTTAAGACGGAGTTTCGCTCTTGTTACCCAGGCTGGCGTGCAATGCCGCGATCTCGGCTCACCGCAACCTCTGTCTCCTGGGTTCAGGCAATTCTCCTGCCTCAACAACCTGAGCAGCTGAGATTACAGGCACGCGCCACCATGCCCAGCTAATGTTTTGTATTTTTAGTAGATACGGGGTTTCACCATGTTGACCAGGATGGTCTCGATCTCTTGACCTCGTAATCCACCCACCTCGGCCTCCCAAAGTGCTGGGATTATAGGCTTGAGCCACCGCGCCCAGCAGGAAGATTTAAACCACCCTATGAAGATTGTTAGCCCTGATTTTTCCATAAAAGGATCTTATTTTTCTAGTCTAGCCCTGATGATTCCCCATCTACAAATTTCTTCACAAATTCATTCTTTGCAAAGAGCTTTGCAGCTGATTCTTAATGAAACTTTTTCAGTCTTCAAGGCCATTTCACATAACAGCAGGCCAAAGCCCAGAAAGGGGAGAGATTAGTCCAAAATTATCCACCAAATCAGTAGCATAGTCAGGAATAGATCAAAGCATCTGGACAAAGATTTAGAAGGCATATTTATCAAATGTGCTGATGATACAAAACTTCAAAAGATAACCAATACACAGAATGACATAATAAGGATTTGAAAAATATCCTGAGAAGCTAGTATGATGGGCTGAAATCAACAAAATACATTTAACAAAAATAAAGTGTTGCATATAGTTTAGCTAAAAAAAAAAAAAAAAAAGGTCAACTGTAGATGTTCAGAGGGGAGATTCACCAAAACAGCAATAGTAGCTAACTTGAAAGGTGAGGTTTTAGATCATTTTATTTTACTCTGGTTTGTATGCTTTTCTGCATTGCTTAAATTTTTTTTTTTTCTAAGAGCAAGTAGCATTAAAATAAAATTAAAAAGTAGCACCACACAAGCCAAAACAAAATACCACTACCAACTGAACTAGTATAGGATGGGAGAGAACTGGCTTGAAGGCAGGTCACTTTAAGCAGATTCAAGGTTTTCGTGGGACTCAAGTTTGCTATGAACCAACAATGTGATTCAGCTGCTGAGTAACATAATGCAATTGGAGGCTGCAAATAAAATATGTCCATATCATGCATATGAATAGTCTCCTTGTAATCTGAGCTACATATCTAGATCCAGTTCTAGATGTCATTCAAGGTAGGAAACATACACTGAATGCTTATTTGGTAAAAGGCACATCCTAACACCACATTTCACATGATAAATTAAGAAGTTAGAATATGTCCAAAGGACAATCACAGTGTGCCAGAGATTTTGAAACCATAGCATATGACGAAGAACTGAGAGACAAAGAATGTTCAGCAGTATTACATATTAGTCCTTTGAAGAGGTTAACATTTACAAGACAGTAAATTTTTTAGTATTGTAACTAAAGGTAGAAGCGGAATCAACAGGTTTAGGTTATAAAGAGAAAGACTGCAACATAAGAGATACTCAGCTTTTTTTTTTTTTTTTTTTTTTTTTTTTTTTTTTTTTTTTTTTTTTTTTTTTAGACTGAGTCTCACTCTGTTACCCAGGCTGGAGTGCTGTGGCTTTATCTTGGCTCACAGCAACCTCCATTTTTTTTTTT
>NW_016107386.1:2141052-2159461 GCF_001604975.1 Cebus imitator | reverse complement strand
CAACCTCCACCTCCCGGGTCCCAGTTCATCTGCCTCAGCCTCCCAAGTAGCTGAGATTACAGGCATGCACCACCATGCCCAGCTAATTTTTAGTAGAGACGGGGGTTTCACCATGTTGGCCAGGCTGGTCTCAAACTCCTGACCTCGTGATCCGCCCACCTCAGCCTCCCAAAGTGCTGGGAGTATAGGCATGAGCCACAGCCCTCGGCGAGATACCCATCATTTTAAAGAATGAATGGGCTGGGGGCGGTTCAGGAGTTTGAGACCAGACTGGCCAACATGGTGAAATCCTGTCTCTACTGAAGATACAAAAAAATTAGTCAGGTGTGGTGGTGAGCACTTGTAATCCTAGCTACTTGGGGAGGCTGAGGCAGGAGAATCGCTTGTACTGGGGAGGTGGAGGTTGCAGTGAGCCGAGATCATGCCACTGCACTCCAGAGTGACAGGGCAAGACTTCGTCTCAAAAAAATTAATGGTCTGGAACCTAAAGTATTAAGCACTATTTCACTAAGTATTTGAGCAGAAGCTGAATATATCCCCAACAAATGAGATTTATGCTTTGGGAAGGAGACTGACATACATGGGCTCTTAAGTTCTTTCAGCTTTTAAGGTTCTAACCTGCAGGGGTAAAGCCCCATAGAAAAGATGAGCACTGGTACCTTAGTCATTCTGATATAAACCTGATAATGTATTTTTTATTATTTTATTTTATTTTTTGGAGACAAGGTCTCACTCTGTCATCCAGGCTATAGTACAGTGTGGTGTGATCATAGCTCACTGCAGCCTCAAACTCCTGAGCTCAAGTGATCCTCCTGCCTTAGCCTCCAGAGTAGCTGGGACTACAGGCATATGCCACCACACCTACCTAATTATTTTTTAAATTTTTTGTATGTTGTCCAGGCTGGTCTCATCCTGGCCTCAAGTAATCCTCCTGCCTCAGCCTCCCGAAGCACTGAGATTACAAGTGTGAACTGCCACATGCAGCCAAACATGAGAATTCAGAATGACTGAATATCTGAGTTATATGGCCAGAATTCCACTCTGACTTTTGGGAAAGATATGTGGAAAGGGAAAAATAAGGGATAAGATGAAGAACCGCACATGGATTTAAAATAATTTATTTTTTAAGTACCCTAGATATATAATGGAAAAGGGAAAGAAATTAGGGACCTAAACTATGCCTATTTATACGCTTTGTGGCTAGACCTTATGAAAGTTATAATTAGAGGCCGGGCGCGGTGGCTCACGCCTGTAATTCCAGCACTTTGGGAGGCCGAGGTGGGAGGATCACGAGGTCAGGGGTTCAAGACCAGACTGGCCGACATGGTGAAACCCCATCTCTATTGAAAAATACAAAAATTAGCTGGGCATGGTGGCTTGTGCCTGTAATCCCAGTACTTGAAAGGCTGAGGTAGGAGAATTACTTGAACCAGGACACTCCAGCCTGGGCTACAGAGTAAGGCTCCATCTCAAAAAAAAAAAAAAAGTTATAATTAGAAACCAGTATTTTTATAATTCAATGGCTACATTTCCTAAGAAGAGTTCCTTTGGGGAAAAAAAATTAACCTTTTCTCAGGTGAAAACAAAATTTTTTTTCCTACCTTGGGATTACTAATAATTAAGGAGTAGCACAACCCTAGAGGATCAGGGATAGTTATGCCAGTCAAAGCAGCCCATCTCCAGAGAGCCAGAGGCTAGGGAGAGCTGGCTGGGAAAGAGCAAACACCCAGGAATGATAGAGTTTGGATTGATATAGACTCTGACTCCTTCTCATCCCTACGACCACATTATAGAATGAGTCCACTGGAAATAACCTTTCTTCTAAGGTACTTCCTACTAAGACAAAGCAGCAGTTCTAGGTCACCTTGACTGCCCTGCTGGTTCTCAATTTCTACCACTTAAAAACAGTTGCAAAAATAAGGAAACAGTGGCAGAAATAGAAAAATATAGCAATACTCTTCAATCCACAGACTTTTTTTTTCTTTTTGAGACAGAGTCTTGTTCTGTTGCCAGGCGCCAGGCTGGGGTGCAGTGGCACAATCTTGGCTCACTGCAAACTCTGCCTCCCGGGTTCAAGCAATTCTCCTGCCTCAGCCTCCCAAGTAGCTGAGACTACAGGCGTACGCCACCACGCCCAGCTAATTTTTGTATTTTTTTTTAGTACAGATGGGGTTTCACCCATGTTGGCCAGGATGGTCTCGATCTCTTGACCTGTGGTCCACCCACCTTGGCCTCCCAAAGTGCTGGGATTACAGGAGTGAGCCGCCGCGCCCGGCCAATCCATAGACTTTTAAAGAAGGATCCCTAATCTATCTCACACAAACACCCTGCTTCTCATTCACTCTCTCCCCTTCTCAATCTCTCTCTTCCCATAATTTTGATGCTTACCTAAACAAATTGGGAATAGCATACGGTAGGTTCTGCTGATTGAAAGATTAGCAGAATAAAGGACATATGTCAGAAGGCTCATTTCAGAAAAGAAACCCATGAAAAGTTAAAGCTAAGATTAAAAATTATAGTTAATTTACCATACCATAAAGTTATAGGTAGGAGATCCAATCAATTACTAATTGCACAAGTACAAACCCAAGACCTTTGCTGTATAAATACACATTTACAGAAATAATAGTGTGAGACTGTGGACCTAAAGAGAAAGGAGTGAATGTGCTTTCCTGACATGCGGGGCCCATTTACTTACAGACCTGGGACCAAGAGCTAGAATATTCTGAGCAAACTGCCAATCATACATTTCTTCTCCAATGTTCTTGGCAATTTCATCTCCAACTGTCTGCTTAGAACACAGCCCCTTTTTACATCAAGGTTCATGCTCAGTTAACTCTAGACATCAGGAAGCAGCTATTCCATTATCACTGTCTTAGTCACACAGGCAGTCCTTCCCAGCCACCTCCAAAAGGCTCAAATAAGTATTTGGCATAATTCATTAAGAAAGAGGCAGGGCACGAAGTCTTAGCCTGTAATCCCAGCACTTTGGGAGGCCAACACAGAAGGACTGCTTGAGCTCAGGAGTTCAAAACCAACCTGGCTGGGCAATATAGTGGACCCCGTCACTACAAAAATAAAAATGCTGGATGCAGTGGCTCACGTCTACAATCCCAGCACTTTGGAAGGCCAAGATGGGTGGGTCACTTGAGGTCAGGAGTTCAAGACCAGCCTGGCCAACATGGTGAAACCTCATCTCTGCCAACAATACAAAAAACTAGCTGGGTATGGTGGCACATGCCTGTAATCTCAGCTACTCTGGAGGCTGGGGCATAGAATCGCTTGAGCATGGGAGGCAGAGGTTGCAGTGAGCCAAGACCGTGACACTGCACTCCAGCCTGGGCGACAGAGACGCTGTCTCAAAAATAAAGTAAAATAAAATAAGGAAGAGAAAATATCACTATAGTTAAGCAACAAAAAATAATGTTTAATCATTTGCCAAAACAATATTTAAGGTCACCAGATACATACAAGATCTCTCCCAACTAACTCATAAACATAATAAAAGGTTCTTATAAGGTTCCTCAGGTTGGCTGTTCAAGTTCTTATAGATTCTGAGACTTTACACAGGGTAAGGCCCAATATCTACAAGGCTTCAACTGATATTCTCAAAGAATCCACCCGGAATCACTAAAGAGATCCTTTTCACAGTCCAGTAGCTTGATTCAGGACAAAGGGCTGAGCTCAAGCTGGACCCCTTTTCTCCTGGGAGCAATATTCTAGAAATAGTTCCTAATTTGAGCCAATAAAAATAGGCCACAATTGGCAGCCCCTACCTTAGTGGGAGAAAATGAGATACAAAAGACAGGGCACAAGCCAGGCACAGTGGCGCATGCCTATAGTCCCAGCTACTTGGAAGGCTGAGGTGGGGGGATCACTTGAGCTACAGAGTTTGAGGCTGCAGTGAGCTACAATTATGCCACTGCACTCCAGCCTGGGCAACAGAGAGAGAACTTGTCTCTAAAAGAAAAACAAAAAGTACAATATAATAACATATTGTTGTTGTTGTTGTTGTTTGTTATTGTTTGAGACAGTTTCACTCTTTTCACCCAGGCTGGAGTGCAATGGTGCGATCTCGGCTCACTGAAACCTCTATCTCCTGGGTTGGAGCGATTTTCTTGCCTCAGCCTCCCGGTAGCTGGGATTATAGGCACCCACCACCACGCCCAACTAATTTTTGTATTTTCAGTAGAGATGGGGTTTCATTATGTCAGCCCGGCTGGTCTTGAACTCCTGACCTCAGGTGATCCACCCACCTCAGCCTCCCAAAGTGCTGGGATTACAGGCATGAGCCACCACCTGGAAAATAAAATAAATTTTTTAAAAGACAGAACACAGTACAAGAATATCTTCTACAAACCAACACTGACTCTAGACATAAAGGAACACACCTAACAACTCCTTCTTTGACTACATATCAAAGTATTGTATCCTTTCAAAATTATATACCCCCAAAACAATTATTCCCCTGTTATTCCTGTTACTTTTGTACCTATACTTTGTTATGAAGCTCAATAATGCAGACCTAAAGAGCCAATGAGCACTGACTGCTCACATTTTGAGTACAGGAAAAGAAATAGCTGTAGACTATTAGCTCACCAAGGAATAGAGCAGGATCTAAAAGGCTGTGTTTAACACCTACATGTGAGAAAATCTCCCACAAAGGAAATGTATGTATCTACAATCTAAATACAGATTCCCCCCCCACTATCATCTAGTCCTGCTCCAGAAATCATAAAGTGGACAAAATTAGAGTCCTGTTTCTAGTGAGTCCTCACATTCTCAGGAAAGTGTGTTCTCTGCAAGTAAAGTTTATTGAAGTGGGTGTTGTGTGGATATGTTATTTAGAGTTGTACAGGAGTAACATTTCAATATTCACTGGAATCAATGTAGTATAAATCTGAAGCTGATTCTGATAAATTAAGATATGTATAGTAAGACCTAGAGCAATTACTATGGAAATAACTAAAAAAATAGTGAAAAAAAATTGTTAAAGCAATAAAAATGCCTTTTAGAAAATATTCACTTAATGCAAAAGAAGGCAGTAAAGAAGGATTAAACTAACAAAAAATGAGCTAACAATACCTCTCTGGTCTGCAGATATTGCATATGGACACAAAGCATAGACTGAATATCCCTTATCCAAAATGCTTGGGACCAGAAGTGTTTTAGGTTTCCGATTTTTTTTTAATTTGCACTATACTTACCAGTTGAGCATCCCTAATCCAGAAATCTGAAACACAAATTGTTCCAATGGGCATTTCCCTTAAGCATCATGTTGGTATTCAAAAAGTTTCAGATTTCAGAGCATTTCAGAGTTCAGATTTTCAAATTTGAGATGCTCATCCTGCACTAGCAAACTGAATCCAGCGGAATACAAAAATTACACACCATGACCAAGTAGGATTTAACCCAGGAATGCAAGGTTTGTTTAACATCTGAAAATCAATTAATGTAGTACACTGTATCAATAGAATAAGAAATAAAAACCACAAAATCATCTCAATAGAAGCAGAAAAAGCATCTGACAAAATCCAACACCCTTTGATGATAAAAGCACCCAACAAACTAAAAACAGAAGAGACTTTCTTCAACCTGATAAAGAGTATCTACAAAAAAAAAAAAAGTCCACAGCTAAATGTTTAATAAATTAAAATACAAGAACAAAAATCTATTAGGTTGATGCAAAAGTAATTGAGGCTTTGCCATTACTTTGCACCAACCTATAAAACCACCTATAATTCTACCAACCAAAGATAAGAACATGCTTGTTAATAGCCTCTCAAGTATATGTGTATTCGTTTTGGGAACATTCTTTTACTGTAATGATATAGCCAAGACTGCATGGTCAAACATCTCCTCAAAGGACTAAAAGTGATAGAAAACGCAAACTCTCCCCACCCCAATTATTTTTCCATTAATGATACAAAGGCACAGGCTGACAGCCAAAGTTCCAGTATTGCCCCTGATGTAGCTTCTAACTAATATCATTTTGTATCTCTGGTCCCTACTAAGTCCACATGATTAGGGACAAAGGACTGAACAAAGTTGGATATGAAAGGGGCTAAGATTCCCAGACTTGCACAATCAGAACAACAATTTAAAAATAATAACAATAAACATGTATATAGCACTGAATATGTGCGAGGCACTATTCTACATACTTTATAGTCATTTAATAATATCAATAATGACATAGATCCATTGTTATCCTCACTTTATAGCTGAGAAACCTCAGGGAAAGAATGGTTAAAATAACTTGTCCAAAGTAATGGTAGAGCTGGGACTCAAACTCAGACAACCTGACTCTACATCCCTACACTTAACCACTACATTATGCTATCTCTTAAACAGCAGAATGAGCAAACCTAAAAAACAAAAAGGAATAGAAATATGTAGGAAAAAATGTGGAGAGGCTCCATTTACATCCCTTATCAGTTAAGTTCCAAATTCAGCCTGATTCGAGTTGAGAAATCTGAACTGTGATTATCTCAAAAAAGCAGCTGGGGCCAAGCACAGTGGCTCACGCCTATAATCCCAGCACTTTGGGAGGCAGAGGCTCACATCTGAGGTCAGTAGTTCGAGACCAGCCAGGCCAACATGGTGAAACTCCATCTTTACTAAAAATAAAAAAAATTAGCGGGGCGTAGTGGCAGGCACCAATAATCCCAGCTACTTGGGAGGCTGAGGCAGGAGAATCACTTGAACCCGAGAGGCAAAGACTGTAGTGAGCTGAGACCACACAATTACACTCCAGCCTCGACAACAAGAACAAAACTCCACCTAAAAAAAACAAAAAACAAACAAACAAACAAAAAAAGCAATGGGCATTAAGGAAACTGAATATCCGTAGGCCAAAAAATGAAGTTGGAAGCTTACTTTACATCATATATAAAAATTCACTCAAAATGGATCAAAGGAAGCTGGGTGTAGTAGCTGTAGTCCTTGCTACTAGGGAGGCTGAGTCAGGAGGATCACTTAAGCCCAGGAGTTCAAGATGAGCCTGGGCAACGTAGTGAGACCCCACCTCAAAAAACAAAAAAAGATCAAAGACTGAAATGTAAGGGCTAAAACAACATAAAACTCTTAGAAGAAAACATGGGGATAACCTTATGACATTGGATTTGGCAATGGTTTATTGGATGTAATAACAAAAACATAAGCAACAAATGAAAAAATAGCTAAGTTGGATTTCATCAAAATTAAAAACTTGTCCATCAAAGGACACCATCAATGAAATGAAAGGCAACCCATAAAATGGGAGAAAATATCTGCACATCATATATCTGATAATGAATTAATAGGTAGAAAATATAAAGAACTCCTAAAACTCAACAACAAAAAACCAAAAAACTCCATTAAAAAATGAGCAGAAGACTTCAATAGACATTTCTCCAAAGAAGATATACAAATGGCCAATAAGTATATAAAAAGATGCTCAACATCACTAGTCATTAAAAAAAATGAAATTGCCAGGCGTGGTGGCTCACGCCTGTAATCCTAGCACTTTGGGAGGCCAAGGTGGGTGGATCACCTGAGGTCAGGAGTTCAAGACAAGCATGGCCATCATGGTGAAACCCCAATCTTAAAAANAAAAAAAAAAAAAAAAAAAGGAAAAAAAAAGAAATTAAAATCACTATGAGATACCACTTCATACCTACTGGGATGGTTAGTAATCAAAAAATGAAACAGAGGAGAGAGGCGGAGCAAAAAACAAAAACAGAAACAGAAAACAAGTGTTGGGAAGAATGTGAAGAAATTGGAAAATAAAATGGTGCAGCCACTTTGAGTGGCAGTTACTCAAAATGTTATACAGAGAATTACCATATGATTCAGCAATAACACTTCTGGGTACATAACCGAAAGAAATGAAAGCAGAGTCTCAAAAAGAGATTTATATACACTCATGTTCACACCAGCATTAGTCACAATAGCTAAAAGGTAGAAGCAACCTAAGTGTCCGTTGACACGACAATAGAGAAGCAAAATGTAGTATATTCATACAATGCAATATTATTCATCCCTAAAAAGGAAATTCTGATACGTGCTACAACAGGGACAAACCTTGAGAACATTATATTAGGCAAAATAATCCAGGCATGAAGGACAAACATTTTGTAATTCCTCTTATACAAAGTTTCTAGAATAATCAAATTCATAGAAACACAAAACAGAATGATGATTGCTAGAGGCTGGGAGAAGGAAGGAACAGGGAATTTGTATGTGATGGGTACAGAGTTTCAGTTGAAGAAAAAGAAGTAGCCCTGGCGATGGATGTTGGTGATGGTTGTGCAACAGTGTGAACGTACTTACCACTAAGCTGTATACTTAAAAATCGTTAAAATAGTACATTTTATGTTATGTGTATTTTTACCACAACTTAAAAAAATAGGGCAAATGTAGAAAAAGGCCCTAAGAAAATTTCAGGATAAGTTTAGGATGGGTTTTAGATGCTAAAGTCACACTCATTTAAACACAGTAGCCCCCAGGTAAAAATCTGAATATTTACTTACAGAAGTCTGAATCTCCTAAACTAAGACTTCTTTACTGGACTGCAGTTCACCCAGCCCAGCTATGACCTATTGTAAAACTTCATTTTGCAGCATAAACCAAGCTAGGGTAAAACAGATGATTAACCACATGGGATTCAGAGTTTAGTTTTTCAATTCTAGCTGAAGTCTTAAGAGATTAGGGAACAGCGACCATTAGAATGATATGTAATGCTCCTAGTCATTGAGTAAACAATATTATACCAGCTTCATTTTGGTACTTTGTTTTAATCTGCATAATGCTTTTCATTTTCTCTAATGGGAGATCAGCAGGGTCTGATTAACAGAAGAAAAAAAAAAAGGTCGTTATTGAGAAACTCTAACTCAGGGGAGATAATCTGAGCCTACCTGCCACCTCGGAGCAGACAACTGCACAATAGAAGGTTATGTTCATGTACTCCGTGCTACTCAAGAGTCAACAGCCCAATGGCTCTACTTCTATCATTAATCACTTTAGTCCACATTTACTTTTCACTACACTAAGTTGCATCCCTCATCTGAAGTGCTTGGGCATGAAACTGCTTCTCTCTCATTAGTATCCATTTTGTTAAGAGAACTATAGAAATGAGGCAAAGATTTTAGCCCAAACAGGTGAGTGAGCAAGGAAAGCTGGGGAGATTTTGGCTAGATGAGCCCTCACATCCATTCCTAACACTAACTTTGTTGCCATCGACAGTAATTACTGCTTGAAGGCTTATTTCCTGTAACATTCAGAATTCTATACACAGCCTATTCTATAGGATGTCATACTCAATAAACCCCATTATCTCAGAGGCTGCTGAGAGCTATTCTTGTTCCCTAGCCTCCCCAGCACTGTACACTTACTGTGTGTGCACATGCACGCATGCGTGTGCACCCATGTATGATAGGAAGAGTGTTTTTTAGGGTGAAAGAAAACAGCTACATAAGCACTTAAGTAGAAAGAGTGGGTGAGGGGACCACTTTGGCACTCAAACAAAAAGACCATGAAGTGAACAGGGAAACAGGAAGCAAACTTGCTAGGTGAACAATTAAGAGATTTACAAAGAAATGCACTAAATTCTCATTCCAAATCCCAGGCTTGTCACTAATCATAATAACTAAAAAGTAATTCTTGAAGAAATACTGAACTTCAGCTTAATGCATTCTAAATAAAGAAAAAAGTTAATACATTAACCATAGTTAAAACTTGATCTATCTTAAGAAAATTACAGATTGGGAGAATCACCTACTTGCAGTATGATTCAGTCACTATTTTCTTTTGTGAGCAATCAGAGAATAGGATTTTGAACTTGGTCCCAATAAAATGCTCATTAAGTGAAAAGCATTAAAATGTTAATCTGAAGAGATTTCATTTAGGGCTTCAAATTACTTACCCTGAAAGTTGTTTGTTTAGATGAGGTCAGATTTTAGTTCACCATCTTTCTCTCTTTTGACTAATAAGGTTAATTGTCAGCAGACATCTTCCTAAAGTACAAGACCTCACTGGGATTGCCTGCCAAGTGTTGGCAGGAACTACTTAGCATGTAAGTCTCCAGGCAAGACTTCCCAAATTTCAGGATAAGTTTAGGAGGAGTTTTAGATGCTAAAGTCACACTCATCTAAAACACTGCAGACCCCAAATAAAAATCTTAATTACAATATCTGAATTGTCATTAACAGTCTCCTAAACCAAGACTCCTTTACCGTGCTACAGTTCACCTAGCAGCCCTGCACTGGCCCCTCAAAGCACTCCTTTGTGAACCACTAGATCTGTGGAAGCAACTGAAGCAACAATTACACCAACAAGTAGAATCTCAAAGGTGGAGCAATAGATGTATATTTTATAGCAAAGCAATGACACAACTCTCCTATAGAAAGGAAAACATATAGGGCCCTGTTTGTTGGTAAACACCAATAAAAACAGCAGTTTCTAAGCAGCTGCATTTTAAGAATCTCACTGAAGGATCAAACAGGAAGAGAGAGGCAAATTGTTTAAACACAACTAACTTTGACAGTTAAAAAACTAGCTTGACTAAGCCAAGAAAGACAAGTGAAAAGCAAAAAGACTGACACGAGAAAATTTAGGCCTCCAAATGTGTCAAAGTACTTTTAACTTTCACTGTCACAATCTAAACTAAGTATTCTTAGAACAGAAAGGTCTACAGCCTTCCTGCTGCCTTTCACTTGCTGGGGAGGCACTATGTTACGGTAGTCATTAGATGCACTGCATTCCAGATCTCAAAGACATAATTTGGGGCTATCATCAACTGACAAACTAGTCTGGAAGGCCTCAGAGCTGTTTGGTGTCTGAAGACTTCACATGCAACCCAAGCCCTTCCTATGGCTATCAAAGAACATACTACAGAAGAGGTGGCTAAGAGTTTGTTTACTCTGTCTTAGAAATCCTTTTCAGATGTGGGATCAGCACAAATACCTTTTATAAACAGCAGAAGCAAATGCTGTACAACATCAGAATTTTACTGCTAAGCCTTTATATCTCTATCCTTGATAATCGACTTGGTGTTAAATATCCCACAGTATTCCTGGGGAGCCACAGATCAGATTTTCTGACCCAGGGTCCTTGTTTTCTAAACCACAGAAAGTAGTGTCATGGGTATATAAGACAAGCTATTAGAGAAAGGCAAAAGAGCCTGAGGCAGCACTCATTATCATTGGTTTAGTGGAGTACAGACTTCCAACTCATACTATTTTTTGTCCTCTGCTAAGAGAATACTGACTGAGAAAAGAAAACTCCCTGGACTGCCCTCATCCAAAGCCATCAAGTTCTCCCTACCAAGGAAAGCAAAACATCTTTCAAGGTTAAGGTAACATCTTAACTTTTACAGAAAAGAAAAATGAGGGCCAGGTGCGGTGGCTCACGCCTGTAATCCTAGCACTTTGGGAGGCCGAGGCGGGTGGATCACGAGGTCAACAGATCGAGACCATCCTGGTCAAAATGGTGAAACCCCGTCTCTACTAAAACTACAAAAAATTAGCTGGGCATGGTGGCACGTGCCTGTAATCCCAGCTGCTCAGGAGGCTGAGGCAGGAGAATTGCCTGAACCCAGGAGGCGGAGGTTGCGCCATTGCACTCCAGCCTGGGTAACAAGAGCGAAAAACAAAAAAAAAAAAAAAAAAAAAAAAAATGAAGATGTACTTAGGAAACACTCTAAGGAAGACTCAAAATGCTAAATCTAAAAAAACACTATAGCAATTCCTCAAAAAATAAAAATAAACACAGAATTACCATATGACACAGCAAGTCCTCTTCTGGGGATATGTCCCCAAAAAGTGAAAGTGGGGTCTTAAACAGGTATTTGTATACCCATGTTCATAGCAGCATTATTTATAATAATCAAAAAGTAGAAGCAACTCAAGTGTTCATCAACAGATGAATGGATAAGCAAAATTTGGTATAACAGGCAGAGGAATATTATTCAGCCTAAAAAGGAAGGTAATTATGACACATGCTACAACAGAAATGAACCTTGAAGACACAAGTGAAATAACCAGTAGTTTACAGTTCACTAGCTTTCACATGCATTACATTATATAATTCTCACAACCATTACCCTGTGATATAATTAATATCACTATCCACCCACTTTATAAATGGTAGAGGCCCACAGAAGCTAAGTAATTTGCTCAAGGTCACAAAGTAAGTGGTAGGACAAAAGAAAAAAATATAGTTTTTCCAACTCAAATTTCCATATTCCTTTCAATACATCATGATGAGTTTTCAGTTTACCCCTCCATGTTAGTATTCAATGCAACTTTATAGAAGGAGGCATTATGGTTTGGAAGAAAGAGCAGTCCTGAACTTGGACTTAGAAGACCTATGATTAGGCTAGGCGCAGTGGCTCACACCTGTAATCCCAGCACTTTGGGAGGCCAAGGTGGGTGGATCACTTGGGCTCAGGAGTTTGAGACCAGCCTTGGCAACAGAGCGAAACTCCATCTCTACAAAAAATACAAAAATTAGCCAAGTGTGTTGACACATGCCTGTAGTCCCAGCTACTTGAGAGGCTGAGGTGGGAAGACTGCTTGAGCCCGGGAGGCAGAGGTTGCAGTGAGCAGAAATCATGCCACTGTACTCTAGCCTGGGCAACAGAGTCAGACTCTGTCCCAAAGAAAAAAAGAAGACCTATTATTAATTCTCAGCTTTGCCAAGGAACAAATATGGGGCCTTCCACAATATATAACATCTTTAAGACTCAGTTTCATCACTAGGAAAAAGTATATTTTAAAAAGTACATAATACACCCTATAGAGTTTGAAGATTAAAGAAGATTGTATAAGAAAGACCAGCACAAAGTCTGGCATTTAACACGTGAGAATAGATGTCAGGAAAAAAAAAAAAACAGTACACTTTTGCAGGCTTAGTACCAGTTGTATTTTTCCCTGATCTGGCCTTACTGTGGTTGACATTAAACACTTCTTTCCAATTATCTCTTGAGAAAATTTATTTATTTATTTATTTTTTTTTTTTTTTGAGACAGGGTCTCAAAGTGGCATGATCCTGGCTCACTATAGCTTCTGCCTGACCTCCTCGGCTCAAATGATCCTCCCACCTCAGGATCCTGAGTAGCTGGGACTACAGGCACGTGCCACCAGACCCAGCTAATTATCTTTTTTTTAAGAGACAGGGTCTCACTATGTTGGCCAGGCTGGTTTTGAATTCCTGGGCTCAAGTGATCCTCCCACCTCTATCTCCCAAAGGGCCAGGATTACAGGCGTGAGCCACTGAGCCTATCTGTGACTGGATCTTTTTGCTACTTTATGTGTATACAGAGTCCAATTATTAGCAACAGTAAAAATTATGTGATTATTGCCACAAGTTCATCAGAGAAATTTAAGGAATGAAAATGAAGGCAGAGGCCTGACAGTCATGCAGACAGAAGAAAGAGGTTACATGGTAACAAGGCTTAGCCCAGTCCCTTCTTAGCTGTCAGAAAAAGGAGAGGTCAAAAGCTTAAATCAGCTGTTTGATGGCCCCTGGGAAGAACAGGGACAGTAGCCAAGCCAGAAACCACAAAAAGGAAAAGCAACAAAGTAGAAGATAAAGCAAGCATAAAGGAATGTGATCAAGGAAACAGGCCCCAGATGAAAAGGAGTTGCCTGAAAAGCCTACATAAATACACGAATAAGTCAACACAACATAAATTATGTCCATATGCACTTCATACCCTACCCCAGAACCTGGTGCTTCAATCAAATACCCACATTTGTCATACTGCCCTTGGGTCATAAAGAGGTATTTGGGAGTAGGCAGTTTGCAATTCCTGATTCTTACAGAAAATCACATTTATCATAAGGCCTTATCACAGTAGCTGGATTATTTGCTAGGTGCAGAGATGCAATTATTTGTGAGATTTATAAAATTGTGTTTGATGCCAAATGACTCTGGAGACAGGTAAGGCAAACCAACCTTCGTTGCAATCTTGTTAGCACATCTCATCCCATGCTTCCTCATCCCAGCCCTCTTAACACACACATTTCACATCTCTCCTTTTATGCCCAGATGTGCCAAACAGTGTAGTAAAGCACTGCAGGAACAGGAAATTTTACCTTTAAATACAAAGAAAGAAAAGACATAGGAAAAAAAAAATCACAGCCCAGCTTTGTCACACATTAGAATCTATACCAATTTGTAAATGTGCATTACTATTACTAGGAATGTCTGGCAAGGCTTACATCTGGAGCTAAATCAAGTTCCCCATCTGTTGGGTTTGCCTCTTTTACTCAATGTTAATTTTCCAATTGTTTATAAGAACAATGTAATAACTGTAGAGAAAATGAAAAATCATAGGCACAAAGGGAGCAAGAAACAGAAGAAAAGTCAGATATAGGTTTCCCAATGGTGAAAGCACTTTCTCCTCTCATTAACCAACAACTCACGCCTATGTATGGGTGGTAACTCCTCAAGACCCTGACCAACTCCATGCCTGACACAACTTTATCCAATACATACGGCACTCTGTAATTGCCTTGCTGTTTTATAAGCAACCTAAAATGACTTAGCTCCATAGACTCCTATTTGCCTCTGTTTACCAAAATATAAATAGTCACGTAAAGTAAAAGGTCAACATTCTAGATAACCATGAGTCATTCACTGAAGTCATGGAGAAAAGCTGAACATTTTTGGAGAAAAGCTTTCAGATGACCTATACACAGAGAACACTCTGGCAACTAGCATGCCTGAAAAGGGCTTGTAACCATCTCTCAGAAAAAAAAAATTCACAGAACAGCCAGCACTTTGAGCTGTTTCAATATGACAAAATAAAAGCCTGGTGTACTCCTGCTTTTCTTGATCAAGTACGACAATTTTTCTTCCACTCCTACAGACATCAAGGCTTAAAATAGGAGAGTGTTCAACACATTCTACATAGAAAGGTACAATAAACCTGAGGAAGAGCCAAGGAACTCTGCAAGAGATACTTCTCATTCCTTACCTGATATTAACCAATGCATGGGTCACCTTGCTAGCTGCTTCTTTCCACTGGCCTGCATTGGTAGAAAGTCTCAGGACTGCAAAGAAGGAAAGAACACAGATCTGTCAAACCCCCGGTATAAAACACAAACATGAGGAATGAAGACACATCTCAGAATAGCACTCTCAGAATAACCAAACAAAGCCTGTGCCAATCTTCTGTTAAAAACATCCTCAGCTTAGATAAAAATATAAGGGTTTACAGAATTCTCTCAACTATTTTCACTCGAGTTTTTTCTCTAACTTCTTTTCACTTTCTATCAAAATACTCTACTCATTCTCTGCCTTTGGTTTTCCCTCCCCTCTGCTAATAGGGTTCCATAACTTAATATTTGCATTCATTTAAAATCTACACTGGGGTGCTGATGTGAGGGTTACCTGGTTGCCATATTTATCATTTCCCTAATGGTGGGGGCTGATTTAGTAGAACTGGCTGGCTTAGTTGATGTCCCTTCCTGCTCTACGTATACATATAAACTTCTTAACATATAAACTCAGTCAAACAGGACACATCCACATGGAGGGTGGTCACGTGTCAATCAAGGATTAACCTTTTCTTGGTCCTCTGACTTAACTGTGTGACCTGAAAAATGACTTAACTGTGTGACCTGAAAAATGAATCCACAAGAATGTTCTTCCTTTGACCAAATTCTCTCCCTTTTCCAAGCTCATACACGGAGGAAAGGTAATAGAAATACTAACCTGAATATATCCTCTATCAGCTATGATCTTCAGAGCCACACATTAAAGTACCTATGCCATTTTAGAAAACAGACAAAACAGCACAAGGGCTCCTTGAAAGAGCAAGCACATGGAAGGAACTCTAAGTATATGTTTTAACGAATGGTTAATTAATAAGAGCTAAGTATGTGGAGGACTTACTACATGCCAGGCACTGGACCAAGTTAGGTTATATGTAATGTAGCACACAGATATGGAAAACCAAGACTCAGAGGAGACAAGTATGGTAACTGACTGTGGTCATTCACACAAGTTGTAAGTAATGGAGCTGGAATTTGAACCTGAAGGGAATGACTCAAGAGCCTACATTTACAAAGAGGAGAACAAGATCTCTGAAGCCAATGGTTGGGATTCAAGTCCAGCCCCTGCCAGCTACTAGCGAATAACAGCAATACCCATATGAAAGAATTGTTATACATAAAGCTCTTAGATTCGTGCCTGCCACATAGTAAATGAGATAAAGTTTGGCTCTTATTAATTTCAATAGACTACCTCCCAAGTGAATGAATGAATGTATCTGAAACTTTCCCAAAAGAAAAAAAGTAGGGCCTCACTGACATTAAGAAATGTGTGATCAATCTGTATATGACCTTCATAGCTGAGTAGCATCAGTGTCTATGCCTGACCCAGGATTCTTAGGCAAGAGCTGCAGTAGTAGCTCTATTAGAGGGAGGGCCTGCAGCTGTAATGCGGGGAAGAAAACTCATCTGGCTGCTCTACATCTGTTCCAGCAATGTCTCACTTTTATAAATTCATGCAATTTTATGAAAAAGAAGATAAGACAGGCGCCTTAATAAAACACATCAAGAGTGCTGCTTTTTTAATTTATAAGATTTAGTACAGGGAATATAGTATAGTATTGTTCAACTCAACTGTGAAATTTATTTAGATGCATTGGTTTTTCACCAGATCCCCCACAAAATCACAAGTTCTCTGATGGTAGGAACCTAGAATTTTGTGCAATTGAGCTGAATTTTCTCCTTCTCACATTTTCACAGAAGTATTGAACTCTGTCCATGGATTACTTGTCTGTAATATCCTCTCAGCTCTCCTCCTTACTGAACAGGCAGCCAGATGACCTCATCACTGCATTTCCTTTGAAAACGCCATTGGTTTTTACATTCTTTTCTAAGCTACCAAACTAAAACACAAAATTATTTCAAAATTCCCTAAAAGCCTCAAACTAAGGCAAATATTTATGTATTAAATTATTGTACACAAAAACAATATGCAGCCATTTAAAAAGAGACATGAAAATTACAAAAAATTTAAATTGTATGTTAAAAAAGACAAGCTAGAAAGATATCATGATTACAACTCCGTAAAACTATGCATGCATGCGGATTAATATATAAAAATGAAAACAGTGGTAGTACTAGAGCCAAGGAATTATAAGATTTTAAATATTTTCTATGCTTTTTCTTTAGTATTGGTAATTATCTTTGATTTTAAAAATAAGAAAAGACAATTTAAAACATAATGTCATTTATGGTTCTGGGTAGCTTCTGTGGAGGTACTTCCTATACAGTGGGCTTCTCTGCAGCCAAACAAGAACAGTAAGTGTGTGCTTTTATCAAAAATGTCTTAGTGAGCTGGGCACGGTGGCTCAACCCTGTAACCCCAGCACTTTGGGCGACTGAGGCGGGTAGACCACTTGAGGTCAGGCGTTCAAGACCAGCCTGGCCAACACAATGAAACCCTGTCTCTACTAAAATTACAAACAAAAAATCAGGTGGGCATGGTCGCACGTGCCTGCAGTCCTAGCTACTCGGGAGGCTAAGGCAGGAAAACTGCTCGAACCCAGGAGGCAGAGGTTGCAGTGAGCTGAGATTGTGCCACTGCCCTCCAATCTGGGTGACAGAGCAAGACTCCATCTCAAAAAACAAAAAACAAAGTCTTTTCTCTTCTAGCCAAGATGCTAGAAAGACATAACTTACCCTCTTACCTTAAACAACAGAAAACTGGACAAAACATAAAACAACGGCTGTCAGACACTGGAAAATAAGCAGTATAGAATTATGATCCCCCAAAAGGAGGAAAACAAAGAAGGTGAACCCTACGACTTCCCTACAGAGAAGTTCCTACACCGCAGGGCTAGAAAAAGGAATCTAAACAGAAGCCAGAAGTCTTGCCAAATTGAAGACACAGAGATCAGCATTTGGAGAGACCAAGACATCTAGAAGGTGTACGGCAGAAAGCTGGCAAGGAGTAAGTTTGACAGACAGCTCTGAAGATCTCTTACATCTCTTGCAGACACTGATCTATGCATACAGAAGAAGAAACTAGCCAAGGCTGACGGCAAAGAACCACTGGAAAGGAGAAGAAACTGAGGAGCTCATGGCAAGCTCTACAATGAAAATAACTTGTTTCCACCACCAAGAGTGGAAAGACCTATTAATACACAGAGTATCAGGCAGATTCCGTAAATGGGTACTGCATTTGTAATGGGACAAATTAGCCTACATTAAAGGTTGCTCTTGATCTGCCCTCAACCCTTAAAAGCAAACCCTGAAAAGATCCAACTGATTCCACATAACATAATCACATTCCAGAATAAACTCCAATGTTACATAAAAGAAACATAACAAAATCCAGCATCCACATCATAAAAATCACAACTTCTAAATCCTAATAACAAAAATAACCAGGCATGCAAAGAAACAAAAAA
>NW_016107386.1:2121513-2141012 GCF_001604975.1 Cebus imitator | reverse complement strand
CAGTAGAAACAGACCTAGACATGAGAAAGATGAGGGAAGGAGAAGACAAGGACATTAAAACAGCTATTAGAAATATGTTCCATATATTGAGAAAGACTGAGGAAAACTTGAAAATGATGAGAAAAGAAAGGGAAATATTAAAAACGAAACCCATGGCTAAGCACAGTGGCGACTGCCTATAATGTCAGCACTTTGGGAGTCTAAAGCAGAAGGACTGCTTTAGCCTATATATACATATATATATATGTGTGTGTGTGTGTGGTCTAAATTGAGAACAGAAGAGTGGGGACAAAAAATGTTTGAAGAAATCATAGCCAAAACATTTCCACATTTGATGAAACCAGAAATGTACAGATTCAAGAAGTTCTAAGAACCCCAAGCAAAATAAACATAAAGAAAACCATGCCAAGGCATGTGATAATCATACTGTTGAAAACCAATGATAAAAAGAAAATATTAAAAGCATTCAGAGGCCAGGCATGGTAGCTCACGCTTGTAATCCTAGCACTTTCGGAGGCCGATGTGGGTGGATCACCTGAGGTCAGGAGTTCAAGAATAGACTGACCAACATGGCAAAACGCTGTCTCTACTAAAAATACAAAAATTAGCCTGGTGTGGTGATGCTTTAGTCTTAGAAAAAAAGGAGACAGAAATTAGGGCGGAGTTTCTGCCCCTAGTGAAACTACTCGGGAGGCTGAGGCAGGAGAATCGCTTGAATCCGGGAGGCAGAGGTTGCAGTGAGCTGAGATCACACCATTGCACTCTAGCCTGGGCAACAAGAGTGAAACTCCGTCTCAAAATGAATGAAGGAATGAAAATAAACCTATATAGTAGCCAAGTTTCTACATTTCATTGAAGTGGTACAATGCTAACTTTAAGTAGACTGCAAAAGGTATATTCAATGCAATCTTAGAGAAACTGCTAAAAATATGCAAATATAGCCAAACAGCCAACTGATAAATTAAAATAGAATATTTAAATATATTCAAATTATCCAAAAGAAAGCAGAAAAGCAGGTATAGAAGAGCCAAAAAAGTGGAGGGATGGACAAAAAATAAGTGGTAGAACTGAAAGAAACTATATTGATTATTGCATTAAATATGTATGGATAATACGCCAAGTAAGATACAGAGATTGTCAGACTGGATAACAAACAAGACCCAACTCTAAGCTATGTACATGACAGACACTTTTAACATAAAAATATAGCTAACAGTAAAATATATAAGCCAGCCACAGTGGTATGTACCTGTAGTCCCAGCTACTCAGGAGGCTGAGGTAGAAGGATCAGTTAAGCCCAGGAGTTTGACGGTGTATTGCACTATGATCATATCTGTGAATAGCCACTGTACTCAAGCTATACACCAAGAATTTACTTTGAAAAAAAAAAAAAATAAGGTATCCATGAAGATACTAATAATAAAAAAGCCAGGGTGGCTATATTAAAGTCAGACAAAACAGAATTCAGAACAAGGAATACCACCAGGGTGATAAAGAAAGATATTATATAATGATAAACAAGTCAATTTGCCAAGATATAATAATCCTAAATGTGTATCTATCTAACAGCAGAGCTACAAAGCAGATGAATCAAAAAGTGAAATGAACCAAAAGGAGAAACAGACAAATGCACAATTACAGCTGAATATTTCAACAATCTTTTCTGTTGCTTTAAAATAAGAAGACAGAAAAAATTGTGAAAACAGAACAATATCATCATACAGCTCAACCAAACTAAAACTTACCCACCAAGAGCAAAATACAAGTGCATATGGAATGAAACATTTACCAAGATAGACCATATTCTGGGCCATAAAACAAGTCTCAATAAACTTCAAAGCACTGAAATAATACAAACAATATTCTTGGGGCAACACTAAACTAAAACTTACAGAAGAAAATGTGGAAAATCTCCAAGTATTTGGAAATTAGGCATTTCTAAAAACTTCAAAAGTCAAGGAAGTAATTTAAGGGAAATGAGATAATGAACTCAAAAGACAATAAAAACACAACAAATAAAAACTTAAGAGCTGCAGCTAAAGCAGTACTTAAAAGGGAAATTTATAGTACAAAATATTTATATTAGAAAAAAAGAAAGGTCTCATACCGGTGAACTACGCTTCCACTCTAAAAAATTAGCTAAAGAGGAGCAAATTAAACTCAAAGCAAGCAATGAAAATAAAATAAAGAGCACAAATCAATAAAACAGAAAAACAACAGAGAAAAAAAATTAATAAAAAGGTGGTTCTCTGAGGGGGGGAGGAATCAATAAACTTGATAAACACCTATCCAGACTGAAGAAAAATAAAAAGAAGATATAAATTACCAATATAGAGAATGAAAGCTGAGTACAGACCTTACAGACATTAAAAGTGAATATTACAAACAACTGTATACCCCATAAAAGTGACAACATAATAAAACAAATTTCTTCAAAGATACAAACTTCCAAAGGTTACTGATAAATAAATAGATAACTTAAATAGTCCTGTATCTATTAAATAAATTGAACTTATAGTTTAAAATCTTCCAAGAAAGCAAACTCTAGACGCAGTGGCTTGACTGGCAAATCTTACCAAACATTTAAAGAATAAACAAACCACTCTTAAACAAATTCTTCCAGAATTTAGAAGATGAGCAATGAGAGAACACTTCCCAATTCATATTATTATGAGGCCAAAATTATCTAACACCAAAACCAGAAAAAGACATTTTAAGAAAATAAAACTACAGACCAATATACCTCATGAATACTTCCAAATCAAATACAAAAATATGTAAAAATGGTAAGTTATAATCATGTGGGGTTGGTCAACATTTAAAAATCAGTCAATCGCTACTAACAGACAATAGCAGGAAAATCATGTAATCATGTCAATAAATGCTAGAAGATGTTTAACAAAATTGAACATTCATTAATGACAATAATTCTAAGGAAATGAAAGGAAATGTCCTCAACCAGACAGATGACAACTATGAACAACCTACAGCTAATAACACACTTAATGGAGGATAACCTTAATCTTTTCACCTTAAGACTGGACACAAGTCAAGTATGTCCATCCTTACCCTCTAATTTAACAGAGTAGTGGAGGTCGTAACCAGTAAAATAAGGCAAGAAAGAGAAATAAAAGGCACACAACATTCACATACAACATGAATGTCTATGTAGAAAATCCCAAAAGGTTACAAAAACTACTAAACCTAATAAGTGAGATTACAGGATACAAGATCAAAATTAGCAAAATAACAGGATACAAGATTAAAAATCGGTATTGTTTCTTGCTTGTGTAAAATGGTACACCCACTTTGGAAAAGAGACGACAGTCACACAGTGTGGCAGTTCCTCAAAAGGTTAAACACAGAGTTACCATATGACTCAGCAATTCTGCTCCTAGGTATATACTCAAGAGAATGAAAACATGCCCATACAAAAATTTGTACATGGATGCTCATAGCAGGATAATTCATAATAGCAGAAAGTAGAGGCAACCTAAATGTCTACCAACTGATGAATAGATAAATAAAATGTGGTATATCCATACAGTGTAATATTGTTCCACAGAGAAAATGGAACAATTACTGTTACTTCATGGATACAACATGGATAAACCTTGAAAAGATCCCAAATAAAAGAAGCCAGTCACAAAAGACCACATAGTGTATGATTTCATTTATATAAAATGTCCAGAATAGGCAAATCTATAGACACAAAGAGTAGATTAGTAATTGCCTAGGGCTCAGGAGATTGCAGTAAATGGGAGGTTTCTCATTGGGGTGATGCAAATGCTCCAGGGCTGGACACAGTGGCTCACGCATGTAATCCCAGCACTTTGGGAGGCCAAGGTGGGCAGATCACCTAAGGTCAGAAATTCAAGACCAGTCTGGCCAACATGGTGAAACCCTATCTATACTAAAAACATAAAAATTAGCCAGGCATGGTGGTGCATGTCCATAATCCCAGCTACCTGGGAGGCTGAGGCAGGAGAATCACTTGAACCTGGGAGGCAGAGGTTGTAGTGAGCCAAGATCACACCATTGCACTCCAGGCTGGGTGACGGGAGTGAGACTCCATCTCAAAAAAAAGAAAAGAAAATATTTCAAAGTTCATTGTGGTGATGGTAGTACAACTCTGAATATATTAAAACTCATCAAACTGTATCCTTTAATGGGCAGATTATGTGGTAGGTGAATTATATCTCATAAAGCTGTTATATAAAAAAAAATTTAAAAACAGTAGTGTTTTTGCATATTGGCAATGAACAGTTAAAATTTAAAATTTTCAAAAATACTATTAACAATAGCACCAAACCCCATGAAACACATTAAGATAAATCTAACAGAATACATGCAAGAGTTTCATGATGAAAACAACAAAACATTAGTGAGAAAAATCACTCCTGCTTAGCACTGCTTTATTTCAATGGTGAAACTCTTCTATATCTTGATTTTTTTTGTGATAATTACACTACTATATGCATTTGTCAAAACTCAAAACTGTACATTTAAAAGGGTGGTTTTTGCTGTATATATAAATTATGCCTCACAAACCTTGTTAATAAAAAGCAATTTTTTTTTCACCAGAAGTTTATACTTTATATAAAACAGAGCACTGAAGCATGTTACTTCCTATTGTTTGCTATGTTTCAGTTGGTGAAAATTTTCACTTTCCTATTTGTGTCCTCCTGGTTAACATTTTTATTCCCTTGGCAGGTTTGGACATCCACAGGTATCTTCTCTTATATTGTTGCTGTACCACAAGGCTTTACCTCATTTGAGAAGTTACATATGGCCCAGTTGAGCTAGTATGTTAGACTTTTATAAAATATCTCCCCTACTCTAACTCTTTCCTTTCCTCATTGAAAAGCATCTTTATTCATCTACTGATGAGTGCTAAAACCTCTGGGGCAGCTCTCCACTCTTGGAAAACTCTACATTCTACATTCTCAAGAAGTTGGTGAACCCAGGCAGATGCAAACCACACTAGGGTACCCTGAGCACATCTAGCCAATATGAAGTCAATTAGAGAGTTCTTATGTAAGGCTGCCAAGCTCCTAAAATAAAGAGGTAGGTCTTGATGGGACAACTGAAACTTGCTGTTGCATGGACAACTGACTTGATGCTAACGCTATTACAATGAGAATGAGAGAGCAGAGATATTTTTAAAACCTGGGTCCTTGCAGACATTGTTGAGCAACTGATCATACCATTGTAGAGCTGTTATATAATTTTCCTACTCTCTAAGATAGTTTTGGCCAGGTGCGGTGGCTTACGCTTGTAATCCCAGCACTTTGGGAAGCTGAGGTGGGTGGATCATGATGTTAGGAGTTCGACACCAGCCTTGCCAACATGGTGAAACCACGTCTCTACTAAAAATACAAAAATCCAATGGGCATGGTGGCGCATGCCTGTAATCCCTGCTACTCAGGAGGCTGAGGCAGGAGAACTGCTTGAACCAGGACCCGGGAGGCGGAGATTACAAGTAGCCAGGATCATACCACTGCACTCCAGCCTGGGCTACAGAGTGAGACTCTGTCTCAAAAAAAAAAAAAAAAAAAAAAAAAAAAAAAAAAAGATAGTTTTAAGTCCGAGTTTTCTGACACTTGCCACTGAAAACATCCTACTAATACAAGGCCCTACTTGCACTGCCTAAGACATTATAGCAAAGGTTCTCTTACTAAGCTCTTTTGAAAGTTTTTCTTCACTGCTCTAAAAAATAAAGTATACTAGAAAAAAATATTTTCCTCCCAGGCAACCCTTCTTTTCCACTGCTGCTTCTATTCTTTCTCCTGGTACTTGTTTCAAATCCTCTCCTTTTTTCTCATGATATAGGAGTCCCAAAGAGAGGTTGGGGTTTTCACAATTAATCTCATCACAAAGGATGAAGCAAACTAATCTACAGTGACAGAAGGCAAATCAGTGGTTGCCCAGGGATGAGGTACAGTGGGTGAAGGTGACGAAGGAAACATGAGAGGATTCTAAAGAGATACAAGGAAACTTTTGGGAGGTGACAGATAAGGTTATTATCCTGACCACTGTAATAGTTTCACATACATACACATATGTCAAGATTCATTAAAATTTGTATATTTAAAATGTGTGCAGTTTATTATATATAAATTATACTTCAATAAAGCTAATACGTTTGGGTTTTAAAAATAAGAGAGTTTGGCTGGGTGCAGTGCTCATGCCTGTAATCCCAGCACTTTGGGAGGCCAAGGTGGGTGGATCGCCTGAGGTCAGAGTTTGAGACCAGCCTGACCAACATGGAGAAACCCTGTCTCTACTAAAAACACAAAATTAGCCAGGTGTGGTGGCACATGCCTGTAATCCCAGCTACTTGGGAGGCTGAAGCAGGAGAATCGCTTGAACCCGGGAGGCGGAAATTGCTGTGAGCCAAGAGCGTGCCATTGCACTCTAGCCTGGGCAACAAGAGCAAAACTCCATTTCTAAACAAATAAATAAATAAGATAGTTTTACTGAGTGGCTGTTTCTGTGCAATCTGTAGAGATTTTTCCTTAACCTTTAAACTACAGGTAGAATTAAATAAGCCCTTATCCCAAACTTACAGGGACATATGTCTTCTTTTAGAAATCAGTTATATTTGCCCTAGCTAGAGAGTACATTTTCAGTGAGCCAATCACCAAAAGATTTGCAAAAAAAGATTTTTATCTAATGCCCACTTCCACTTGTAAGTTATGCTAAAAATACATAGGTACACCAAGATTCCTTAAAATCCTGGACATCCTCAAATTACACAATGTTCTGGGATCCAAGTTCTTTTATTTGCTGCTGTCAATTCCCACCCACTCTTTCACCTCCTTCTCCCTGGCATTCAATGAATCCACAAGCCTCCCTATTCCCTCTCTCTCTCACAAACATCAACAAAGGGATAAAATAACCAGCTTTACACTGAGATGAAATCTGAATTCCTAAAGGCAAAAAGGCCCACATGTACCTTCCTATTGCCTAAGAAGAGGAGGCTATATATTTGTGTGCCACACAGGGCACCAAACAACTAGAGGAGAATCTTTTGTAGTCTTTTCCTCTTATATGCCAAAAGCTAGACAACTGATGGAGAGAGGAGTAAAAAGAAAAGGCAGCTTACCCATGGAGTAGAGGTTGTCAAAGCTCTGGTGCATGCGGATAATCTCATAGTAAAGTTCATCATAGCTGCTGGGGGTTGGCAGAAATGTGTCGCCATATGTGATAAACATATTAAATAGGTTCACAATCTAAAAACAAAGCAAAGGCCCATATATAGGCATCATGCTATGCAGACCAGAAATTATCAGTGGTATGCTGTAGCCAGCTCTTACTGTTTTATAAGAGATGACTATAAAATTTTCAGGAATTTTATAAGCCAGTGGTTAAACACAGCCATTATTTAAAATTTCACTCATATAAACATATAATTAAATAAATTATATTAAAATGAAAGCAGCAAATACTAAAAACTTATCACTTCCCTAATTATTTTCTACCTTTTACTATAACCTATGCTCTGGAGATTTATACCTATTATATCTGTGTGGTGGAAACACCACATAATGGTGTGCTACTGCACATTGCTTCCCAACTCTGCATGACTCTGATGTCACATTGATAGCTTGAAATTGGCCAGGGTGGGTGTAGTTCTACAATGAAAATCAGCAAATGCTATGAATCAAGACTTTTTTTCCCTCTAATGTTAAACATTTAAGAACACATTGTATAATATCCTAAGAAGACAGTCAAAATGCACAATGGCTTCCTTCTATTCCAAATAACCAGCCAGATAAATAAGCATTTGCAATGTCCCTCAGAAACCAAGTACAGCCATGATGGAACCCTCAGAGGCTTTGCTATTTACCAACATAGAGACCGCAGTAGTCTACAGTGCAGTGTCTCAGTTGGGACCAAGGCTCACTATTCAGACACAGAGATCTAATCTATACCTGCCCCTGCCAGACAACATACTTTCATGAAGGAAAGAGAGTCATGCAGAGTTTTCCAAAGACATAGGTGAGAGTAGGGACCACTAGTCCAGATTCTGATTAAATATATATATATATATATATATGCCTGGTTCCCTCTATGACTTGGTCCCTGGACAAACCAACAGCTCCTGTTTCAAACCAGTATATTTCTGCCTTAGCATATGGCTTCAGAAAAATAAATACTTGTTTTGATACTCACCATAAGGGCTAATGTAAAAATGTTGTGTTTGGCCAAAAGTACAGTCTCATTTGACATAAGGAACTTCAGCAAATTTATCAAGGCTTTAAAAAAGAGAGAGAGAAAGAGATATCAACATCTATTCACGCCACAACTAATAAAGCTAAATAAAAACAGACTAGCTCTAAAAATATCCAGTTTGAGTAAGTCTCAGCCACCAAGGTCTTTTAAAAAGCAGATAAGGTAGGTATATCTAAGGAAAGCACTCACCTTCCCAAGCACGTGTATGCTTATCTGCTCATGGAAGGTTTTTAAATATCTACTTCTTTTCCCACTTCTTAAATAGCAATTAAGCTCAGAAATTTGACTATAAAACTGACATCTTGGTGTTTCAAATTTACTCCCACATGGTGATTTCCCCATCAAATCTGCTCAATTTACAGGTGAAAATGAGGGTCCCCATTCCACTCTCAGCTGCTAGCTTCTATTATCACCAGGCTTTAGACATGTATGCGTTTCAGGCATCAATGCTAAGAGCAACATGTATCCATTCTAACTGGTCACCAGATGTGGCAGCTATACTGTAGAACTACAGCTGGGCTGCAGCTCTAGGTGAGGAGAGCTCATAAAGAGAAAAAAAGCCTTTAACTGTTCTAACTCTTCAAACAAAGTGTAGCTTGCACTGACCTCTCTTGACAGTGACAACATTTACTGAAATCTCTACTTGGCAATCCTTAGTGAGGGGAGAGATTGCTAAAACCCAAGCAACCTCAGTAAAGAGGTTTGTTGCCAAGTCCCTAGGTTAACAGTGCAGCTTCAGACATTTTTGCAAACAAATTTTAAGCATAAAAGAAGTTACCAATTACCTTATACTCATTCACCTAGCACATTTGGTCCATGAAATGAATCCTGCTTCTCTGCCCATCTCAGATAATGCTCCTGTACCTACCTCCCCTACTTGATGGGATACTATAAAAGAATTCAGCAGCTGCAGGCAATCTGTGGCCCTTCCATCTTCTCCCCCTCAAACTCCCACCTTCCACCGACCCAAGAAAAGGCCTGACCTCCCTTTTTTTAGGACCATATCTGCTTCTTTGTCAGCAAAGAAGTTCATTCTCCCATGCTGTCGGAGTTTTGTGTGAAGTTTACTACTCTTAAAGAAGAGATGTGAGCTTTGATTTGGAACAGCAGGGAATGATGAGTAGGAGTGAGACTCTCCAGACTCTTACTGCCTGCCACACAACACCCCTCACTCTCAATCCTTTAAAAGCACAGGTACAGTAAAGAAACAGCAGGCAAGGAAAGTACAAGAGGCTGGCTTCACCCACATTCTGTTTCTAAAGCCTAAATCTTCCCCTCAAATAGCAAAAAAGCCTTGCCAGGGATGAAAGAAATAGGCATCTTCATTTATGAACTCTTTACCCCTGGCCCCAACTTGGGTTCTCTGGGATTTCATAATGAAAAGGTAAATGATAGGCAGCTGGCCCTTTTAATGGTGCGTGTTAAGTGATCAAGTGCTCTGTTGGGCTGGGGGCAAAAAAAAAAAAAGGATCCCACTCAGGATCACACAACCTGCTTAGCTCCTACCAGGAGCACAGGAATAAGGAGGCTAGCTAAAATCCACATAAAAATGACTAACCCAAACTTCCCTCCTTAATGAAGATCACCTTGCTGAGCTATGTTGGAGCTGCCCACCCCACCACCTAATCCCCAGAGCTTAGACAAGCCCTGTTAATTTTATATTACCTGACAATCAGACTCTATAAACTCATAGAGACGAGAGAAAGGGATGGGTAGCACACATGGAGCTCTGCAAAATGTAATAGCTAGAGACAAAGCAGCTTTTGCACACATCCAATCAACAAGGGCTTTTGTCCCTAGCAAAACACAACACGGAGATGCAGCCTCAGCAGTGGCTATGTGGTAATTAAGGGGCAGGAAACCTGGAGGAAAAGATGTCAGAGCAATGATTTATTGCTCCTCTGCTGGACTACAGCTAGTCTTGATCTCTGGGATTCAGAGTCCAGGATGACAAAGTGATAAATATTAGAGGAGTAAAAGAGCAATTCTGGCACAGGCCAAGAGGCAACCTGTGTCCCAACTGCCACAGGCATTAGCGGAGCCACAGTATTGAGGGAGAATCCAGTACTACAATACTCTGAGAGTCAGTGCTAGAGCAGCTTGCATTCTACCCCTGAAAATGCAGGTCAGATATCCAACTCCCCAAAGAGCCCAGGTCTTCTCACCAGGAAGTAAGAATTCTCTACAGGGAATTTAACAGGCAACTAAAATGATGCCTCTGACATCACAGATGGCAATTCTTCAAGACAGAATGTTCCAAATATCCCATGAAATTGCGCTTTTCTCCATCATCATCTCCCTGACTTCACACTCATTATATCAACTGTTCAGTGTCCTATACACACTGATTTTAGCCTCTGATCTGATATGATGGGAGTTCTAAGTCTGTGAGGCTTTGACATAGCTGATTATAGATTTTTAGAGCTAGAAAATACGTTAGGTCATTTAATCCAATTTCCTCATTTTTTGATAAGAAAATTCCGTACCCCATTCTACGCTCACCCCAAACTAGCTAGTGACTAAGTTGCGACTAGAACTTGGTCTCCTGTTTAGTGTTCTTTCTACCATGCCATTAAGAAGATTAAACAAATAAAGGTACGAGATCAAGTTGAATGTTAAAGTGGGGATATAGCTTACTATAAATGGCGTGATTAGGTCTGCTCACCATACTGCTACCAGCACTTCTCTAGACTCTGGTTTATAACTTTCTCTACATGCTAGCTGCTCTATGTTATTTTCATGTATTTGGTCCCCCTTTTCACTTGGTCCTCAGCTACTTGTTAAAGTACAAGTGTTTAATGCCTCATTATTGCCTTCCTGCCACTCACTGGCAACACAAAAAGACTCCCAGAAGCTTTGCTCAGCCTCAGCAGGCTTCTCTCCCAGCTCCTGGGCCTGTTCTCTGCTGTCACCTCTCTTCCCCTTGTGGCTGCTTTCTCTCTCATATCTTTTTTTTTTTTTTAAGCACACAACTATCAACTAAAACTGTTCCTAATTCCCTCAGTCAGTGTTGCTTTCTTCAAAATTAGGTGCTGCAAATGGAAGATGATTGGATATGGACATTAAAGGGAGCCAAGATCCCCTTTCTTTACTCAAACTCAGAACCAAAACAAACAAAAAAAATGGTTTTAAACAATTAAGAACCAGGTTTATTTATAAACCATTATAATACAGACTAAGCTTAGACAGGGTTTAGGCCAAAAAAGACAGAGGTTTAGGCCAAAGAAGAGAATGCTCTTGTGTCAAGGGCAGTTTCAAGGACAGCTGAGAACTGGCACTCAGGATCTCAGTGCCAACACAGAGCTCATGCTGGCAGGCTCCTGACTCACCCCCTCCACATACACACACATTTTTAGAAAACTGCCCTTGATCCACTTGTCCACTTGATGCCATCTGGGCACATGACCAGCCAAATTGTTCCAAGGACACTCATAGAAGTAGCCATACATACAGTGAAGAGTTAAGATAACTATAAAATAAGGGGCTGATTGTACAAACATAGTATTGTTAATTAGTCATATGTCTGTAAGATATATTATGAAGATATGAGGGGTAGTATGTACATTTTAATTTAATCCTTTGCTTTATCATGTTTCTCATTGTTAAATAATAGTTTTTAAAATGAAGTAGGGGGTAAAGGGCTAACACAGGATTCTTCTTCACCAAAGGCCTGACTCCTGGTCTGAGAGATTTCCAAAGAAGCATGACCTTATGCTATAGAAACTTAATACTGTGTAAACAGTTTTGCCCATTACACCTCCTCGAAAAGAATGGCATGCCTTGTTGCAGAGAATATCCTTTTGAATAAGGGCAAGCTTGGCAGTTGAGACCTTCCAAACGTTAAGAGATAATGTCTATGGGCCCACACTCCACAACCCTGGGAATGGGATGTCCCAAAATACCAATGCCAAGAGACATTTCACAGAGGAATGATCATTTCCTCCAGAAGAGTGACGACAACTACCAGTTAATTATTGTGCCCAGAAGCTCACACAGAGCATTTCCTTTTTTCTAATACCCTCTAACTGATACCTTAAAAAGAGACCCTTAACTACAGAAATCACCTCCCTCAAACTGCATTCACCTGTTTTCAAAGTGAGAAACACCATGGTCATAAATGGCAGGAAAGGTAACACTTACTAGGTGCTTGCTAGGTGCCAGATATTATGTAAAGCAATTAAGGTACATTCTTCTCAGCCAGGTGCGGTGGCTCATGCCTGTAATTCCAGCATTTTGGGAGGCCAAGGGCGGATCACGAGGTCAAGAGATCGAGACCATCCTGGCCAACGTGGTGAAACTCCGTCTCCACTAAAAAAATACAAAAATTAACTGGATGTGGTGGTGCGTGCCTATAGTCTCAGCTACTCGGGAGGCTGAGGGAGGAGAATTGCTTGAACCTGGGAGGCAGGAGTTGCAGTGAGCCAAGATCACGCCACTGCACTCTAGCCTGGCGCCTGGTGACAGAGCGAGTCTCTGTCTCAAAAAAAAAAAAAAAAAAAAAAAAGGTATATTCTTCTCACTGTACTGGACCCACCCAAACTTCAATTTAAAAAACATTTGTTGGGGATATGGGAGCTGTCTAGGGCCAATACCTATATTTGCCACCAAAAACCATACTTTGATCACAACTCCACTGATTAGCCCCTCACATATCAAAGTGACCAAGGGAAAAATCCTGTAAGCTCAGAGTACATCTCTTTTTTCTTTTTTCCTTTTTTTTTTTCTTTTTATGACAGTTTCGCTCTGTCACCCAGACTGGAATGCAGTGGCGTGATCTTGGCTCACCGCAACCTCCGCCTCCTGGGTTCAAGAGATTCTCCTGCCTTAGACTCCCAAGTAGCTGGGATTAAAAGCACCCACCACCACGCCTGGCTAATTTTTGCATTTTTAATAGAGACAGTGTTTCCCCACATTGGTCAGGCTGGTCTCGAACTCCTGACCTCAAGTGATCCACCCAGCTCGGTCTCCCAAGTCCTAGGATTACAGGCATGAGCCACCATGCCTGGCCAGCTCAGAGTACATCTCTCTAAATGTCTCAGGACTTCACTCTATTGGCCTAAGATAATTAAACCCACACAATCTCAAAAAAACAAGAGACTGCAGAAACTCAAACAAGTATTGTACACCCATGTTTACAGGAGCATCATTCACAACAGCCAAAAGGAGGAAGCAACCCAAATGTCCATCAACAGATGAATGAATAAACAAAATATGGAATATACATATGGCAGAATATTATTCAGCCTTAAAGAAAATTCTCACATGTGCTACAACATACATGAACCTTGAAGATATTATTCTAAGTGAAATAAACTTGTTAAAAAAGGACAAATATTGTTTAATTCCATTTAAATGAAATACTCAGAATAATCAAATTCACAGAGTCAGTGGTTACCAGGGACTGGCATGAGGGGGAATTAAGAGTTATTGCTGGCCAGACGCAGTGGCTCACACCTGTAATCCCAGGACTTTAGAGGCCAAGGCAGGCAGATTACCTGAGGTCAGGAGTTCAAAACCAGCCTGCGACATGGTGAAACCCTGTCTCTACCAAAAAAAAATAAATAAATAAAAAATAAGCTGGGCATGGTGGTGAACGCCTGTAGTTCCAGCTACTCAGGAGGCAGAGGCAAGAGAATCACTTGAACCCAGGAGGCGGAGGTTGCAGTGAATCGAGATCACACCACTGCACTCCAGCCTGGGCAACAGAGCAAGACTCATTCTCACAATAAGAAAAAAAAGGAGATATTGTTTAATGAGTATTGAGTTTCAGTTTGGCAAGATAAAAAAAAACTACTGAAAATGAAAGGTTGTGATGGTTGCACAATGTCAATATACTTAATGCCACTGAACTGTATGCTTAAACATAGCTACAATGGTAAGTTTTATGTTTATCTTACCCCAATTAAAAAGAAAAACAAGACGTCAATGTTTGTCTTTCCACAGACACTCCCAAGAGCCTCACAAACACTCCAGTCCCACTTTTTGTCACCTCTGCATAACCGACTGGCTGACATTCACGTCAAAGTACGCCAAACTGAGTACAGGGACAAACATACAAAGATGCTTCCTCACTGACAGGGAAATGGAAAGAAGCCAAAAATAATTAACAGAGAGCACATGGACTTGAGCAGGAATGCAAATTCAAAATG
This sequence comes from Cebus imitator, assembly GCF_001604975.1. NCBI lineage: Eukaryota > Metazoa > Chordata > Mammalia > Primates > Cebidae > Cebus > Cebus imitator. The sequence goes on along the minus strand of NW_016107386.1, from coordinate 2,126,625 downwards.
AACCCTGGGCAGCCTTCAAGGCAACTCTGTGGCAATCTTAAAAATAATCACCAAATCCCTTCAGCACCTCTTGGGAAAAATTTAAAAAGGAAAAAAGAAAACAAAATAATCACCATAGCTCGAAATCCAAACTAACAGTGTACTAAGTACCAACACTATCCTACGAAATCCTCAGGGACCCTGGGTTTAATGCCTAATCTTACTATTTCATCTATTATACTAAATGAGGCGCCAGGTACCTGGCTCCAAGTACTGTTACTCTGCACTAAGTGAAGAACTGAGAAATTACTGCAGTAAAATATTTGAGGTATTACATTACACATTAAATATGTTTAAGTTGTAGGGAAGTGAATACTCAGTACACACTCATTTCTTCATTGGAAAGTCTTTATAGCAGGCCCCTTGAAAAATTAGTTTCTGGGCTTTTTTCAGGAACTTCAAATTGACTACAAATGCTGCCTCTTTTGACTCTGTACTAGAGGCAACTATCAGTCTCACACTCAGCTTTGGCCCATGTTCCCTCCCTTGGGGAGTCTTGTGCATCGCATTTGGTGAAACAATATGATAACAGTGTGTAGAGTTCTGACTTTTCTGCAGTATGCAGATGCAGGTGGAATATGGAAGAGTGTACGGGTTCTGGGAAGCTGAGCCAGGACCAGGTACTCTGATGGTTCCCCTAAGTCCCATGTAAATTCCCAGAGGCAGAGGCAGCCAATCTTTTTTTTTTTTTTTTTTTTTTGACAGAGTCTCACTCTGTCACCCAGGCTGGAGTGCAGTGGCGTGATCCAAACTCACTACAACCTCCACCTCCTAGGTTCAAGTAATTCTCATGCCTCAGTCTCCCAAGAAGCTGGGATTACAGGCATGTATCACCACCCCTGGCTAATTTTTGTATTTTTAGTAGAGATGGGGTTTTACCAGGCTGGTCTTGAACTCCTGACCTCAGGTGATCCACCCACCTTGGCCTCCCAAAGTACTGGATCACAGGTGTGAGCCACTGCACCCAGCCCACCCTAATTTTCAAATGGAAGAGTTAAATACCATCTGAGAATCCTGCCATCTTATGCAGTGCACCTAACACACACCCAACAAGGAATCTTTTTTGCAGAGCCGTTCCTAGCATTAATGTACCATACACAATGAGTACTTTCCCAGACTTTTTTCTATCCTGCTTTTTTCTATCCAGGATAGAATTCAGGAGGAGGGAAAAAAGGTACCACCAAATTGTGTTGCCATGTAGGAGTAGAATGAATAACGGATATGGGAACTTCTCCAGGACTAAAACCTGTCCCCCACATTAAGGTAAACCAGGTGCAGAGAGGAACAAGCCAACCACGAGAAGACACAATTAAGTGGCAGCTCAGGCGCCTGCCTCAGAGAAGCAGAGGAGAGGCTTAATTACAAAACTAAGTGAATGACATTTAAATAAGATTAAAAACAGGAAGGAGACAGAGAACTTCCAGGAGAGCACAAATAAATGTTTCCCAAGAATCAGGTCAGAGAAAGCTATCTGAGCAGCTTTTACATGCTACAAAGAGAAACAGAAAGCAAAGACAACACTCAGCCAGACTCGATTTTGTGGCCTGGCATGGAGCTAGGATTAGGTGACACAGAACCCAAATCAAAACCTGTTCATTAGAAGAGACAGAAAATTTCACAGTGACTGATAAAAGAATAATATTACCATCTTAGTTGCTTAGGAGAGAAGTCAAGAAACTCAAAGGACAGGATGAAAATAGCACTAGTGTGACAAGCTAATGCCACCAAAACCCTGGAGGCACTATGAACTCTAGCCAATATGAGCATCTCTGGACAAAATCACCAATTACTCAGGGACATTGCCAGCAATCAACAGGCTCACTGTCAATCAGTAAAGTGGTGCAGAAGAGAATCTGAAGCCAACACCTGCCAGTAGAATAATTTAAAAATACTCAGCCAGGTGCAGTGGCTCACGCCTGTAATCCCAGCACTTGCGAGGTAGGTGGATCACAAGGTCAGGAGTTTGAGATTAGTCTGGCCAACATGGTGAAACCCTGTCTCTACTAAAAGTACAAAAATTAGCAGGGTGTGGAGCTGTGCCCCTGTAATCCCAGCTACTCGGAATGCTGAGACAGGAGAACTGCTTGAACCCGGGAAGGGGACATTGCAGTGAGCCAAGATTGTGCCATGGCACTCCAGCCTGGGCTACAGAGTAAGACTCTGTCTCAGAGGGTAAAAAATAGGTGGCTTTTCAGAATATAGGCATCTGTCTGGCTACAGACCTAAGCACTTCACTGACACAGAGGCCAAAGAATCAAACAAGAAAATGAAATGGCTCTGGCTGTATGCTCTCAGCCTCTCCAGGTAAACAGAGCACACAAGTCAGTCTGTCAACAGCCTGCACTGACTAAAGGTTCCACATTCCTCTAAGGCAGAAAATAGAACAAATCCTTTCTTTAAACGCAAGTCTGCTTCCATCTTTACCATTTTCCTTGCAGTCAATGTGTATCTGTTAAATAAATAAATAAGGTTCTCAACCGTCTTCCATTCCCCATTTTCTTGCAGACAATGTACACCTCACAATTACGACCCAACGTCTTCTTTTTCATGAAAATTAGTTTCTACATGAAAGTTCCCAGATCCTAGACTTTGGGAAATGTTGGGTCCCTGTGCAGCTGCCTCTAACCAAGCATGCTTAGGAGCCACTGCCTTCTTCTAGGGCCCAAACCACCTGCTCCTTTCCCCGCAATATTTCCCAAATGAGTGATAGCCAAAATCACCCTTAAAGAAATGTAAAAGTCAATGAAACCATGTCTCAGTGGAGCCATCTGACACAGAACCAAGAACTCTGCTTTTTGCCAAAATGAGGTAGGACCAGTAACAGACTTGTCTTGCTCCTTCGGGATCCAGAGAAGGATAATATCTTATGAAACCACATGATACATCCCTTTGAAACTAATATAGGCAGAGTAACAAAAGCACAGCTAATCCTTACTCTGTCCCTTTACTTGACGAAATGCTCATGGGCCTATGAGAGTTGACATGTTTCTGGATAGCAAGTGACTACATGCACAGAGAAAAGAACAAAGCGATTTCTTGCTCTTTTGGGGGCTTTCACGTGGGAATCTTTTTCTCCCTCTAACAGGCTAAACCTGTTAGAGATTCCTATCTTTTGCTTCTGCCAAGTTTCTGAGGGGATGAGAGAAAGATTCAAAATAGTGTAAATTTTGGATTCAGCCAAATGTAGTGATTTGAAAGGGAAAAAAGCTTCCTGGCATTCTTTTTTAGTCCTTGGGCTTTCTATACTTCTGTAGAGAATATTTCATAACTACATTACAGAACCAGAAAGATACCTTCTAATGCCCCTGAATTAGAACATTCTAACATTGAGAGGAATTGATTACCCATAGAGGAAAAAACGCTCTCTATTTTTGCATATGGAAGCTAGAGCAATCTTAATTAGGCACATCAGCCTAGAATATATCTTGTGACATATTTGCCTAAATCAGAGAAAATTTAGAGAAATGAGGAAGAGCAATTTTAAAAACAAGATAGAAATAGCAGCTGCCAAATTTCCCCTTCCCATCTACTCTAGTTTTTACTGCTATGTTCTTTCCCGCCTGGATACTCTCTTCAAAACTAAAAGAAGCAATATTGTAGAGTTATATAAGATGTCATCACTGGAGGAAGCTGGGTGAAGGGTACATGAAACTCTACATACTATTTTTGCAACTTCCTGTAAGTCTATAATTACATCAAAATTAAAAGTTTAAAAAAGAAACTAAACTAAAAGAAGCACTCAATGAAAAGTTCAAAGGATAGTTTCTCAAAATCAAGAGGGGCTGCTGAACTATCAAAGCTACATCTACACAAGAACTGCCAGATAAATCTATCGCTCAAGTCAGCCTTTCTCTTGAAATATTTCAGTACTGTATGGCAACACTTAAAGTAAAACAAACTTCCAACGAAAGGCTCTCAACTGCCAATCTTGAGATGTGCCTAACCAAGAAGTCATAGGCTTCTGCCAGTGATGGGGGAACCAGTTGGATCCAGAACGCTGTGATACTCCCTGGGTTTTCCATTTTTCCCAGTAGATATCTAAAAGGTCAGGCCATGTACAATTTCTCTCTTTTTCACAAAGCTGTGAATGCTTTAGATGTTACTTAGCACAGTGAAGCTGAACAGATTGTTCTGGGGGCTTAGGGGGCCTTTCTTCCTGCAGGGAGGCAAATGTTGCTTAGTGATCTGTGTCTGAGCATAGGAGTCAGGAACTCTAAGTTCTAATCATGACTCTGTTTAGTGTCTGGTTCCATGATCCTTGGCAAGTCAGTTAACCCTTCTATATCTCTACTCCCTTCCCCAAAAAATGGGGATAAAAACAATGACTTATCACCCAGGATGTGGCAGAGTAAATGGGTAACAACTGTGATCCATAGATAAATGTTGAATATAAAATGCCAGTATAAATCTGCCTTTAAATCAACTCATGTTTTCAGACGGTGGAAAGTCATACTATTTAAATGCAGGCTGCCTCTCCATTGCCCCTTCTTCCTGCAGTAGAAATAAAATAAGCTGACTTCATGAAGCTCAAGTATTTCCCTCTCCAACAACTACATCTTCTCTCTAAACATCCTGCTCATTCTTTGGTTAATGGCTTAGAAAATATCAAAGTTTCCATTTTTATTTGATTAAAAGCAATCCATGCATCTGTGTGGGTAAGGAAGAATGAGTAAAAAACAAAAGAAATTACTAACTACTCTCTTTCACAAATCAAATCAACTAAGGTGAATGGCTGGCCCAATCAAAGATGATGCTGTCAGCTCAACAGAAACATTAACAACATCCTACTGGGTTCTATTATTATTATTACTATTATCATTATTTGGGTCAAACACAACATTGTGCTGCTTTTGGAGAATGTTGATCCATCATTAATGAAAATCCTACATATCCATTCATCTACTTATTTGTTCATCCAAATGTTTTCTGAGTTCCTCTTAAAAAGCCAAGTAGGCTGGGTGCTATGGCTCATGCCTATAATCACAACACTTTGGGAGGCCAAGGCAGGTAGATCACTTGAGTCCAGGACTTCAAGACCAGCCTGGGCAACATGATAAAACCCCATAACTAAAA
>NW_016107386.1:2118835-2120048 GCF_001604975.1 Cebus imitator | reverse complement strand
GAGACGGGGTTTCACCATGTTGACCAGGATGGTCTCGATCTCTTGACCTCGTGATCCACCCGCCTCGGCCTCCCAAAGTGCTGGGATTACAGGCTTGAGCCACCGCCCCCAGCCGCAATAGGACTTTTTCTTTCCCATATTGAAGTTAAAAGTAGCCAAAATATATTTCCCTACATACTCAGATACCATGGTGACAGGCATCATAGAAACAGACAGTGGCAGTAGGGGGTAGGTCAGGGCTCGTATTTCTAAAACTAACTAGGAAAAGCTTATCAGGCAAGATTGAACCCCAACTAATACAGTTGGCTCCTCCTTGTCCATAAGATCACACCTGGGAATTCATTATGAGAATCTGGGGACCTCTGGCTACCTCCCCAATAATAACAAAGAGCTAATATAGTCAAATAGCATAGAAATAAAAATCAGCTCTGAAGTACAGTGATACTAAACACCCACATTCCAAACTGCAAAAGGCATCTGGACTCTAGATGATTGCTTCCTAGATACCCAAGGGCTTCTGTGTGCCCAATCTAATAACACATGCCTTACCAGTCTTATAAATAAAATTTCATTACAGTGTGCAGCGCATGTATGGCAAAGGATATATACATATGAGCATATTTGCCATGATGAGTTTCACATAGCTCTCTCAAATCCATAAGTCTAGAAGGCAAGAAAGAGTGAAAACGTGGGCATTCCAACATATAAGACATAGTGCCTGCCAAGGAGTAGGTGGATCCATCATAGACACACTTGTTTTCACAGAATGCAATATTATACATTATTACAGGCTCTGACTGCATGGGATACAATGCTCTGTTTTGTGGTTCCTAAACCCCTGCTGCTCTGCATCTCACTGCACACTCCATATATGAACACATGGAGCTAGGGTTCCAGGAGGGCTCACCCAGCCTATACAGGAAAAGGAGCTAACATCACATGGCAGAGAACTCTAGTACAAATGTCTGGATGCCTTTGTGACAAGCAACAGTCCATGCCTCTCTAAGGATACTCATATATACTTCCCCTTAACTCATCAAGGGCCTTAGGCTATCATGCAATTAGTCCTGAGAATAGGACATAATTATAAATAGAGCTGAAAGTTCTGAAAGATATAACTAATGTCAACTGACCAACACAGAATAAAGAATGGCCTTCTTTTTCACCATTTCCTAGTCAGAAGAGCAAAATGTGGAGTCAGAAAAGATAAATA
>NW_016107386.1:2116658-2118505 GCF_001604975.1 Cebus imitator | reverse complement strand
GAAATGTAAAAAAAAAAAAAAAAAAGACATTTTTAAATCTCTTTAAAAGATAATCACTTGTTTAAGCAAAAATGAGCGCGATATATTCTGGAGTTTATGACATATGTAGAAAGTAAAATGCATGACTATAATAACACAAAGAACAGTTCATACTGATAAAAGTGTCGATTCATTGAGAGAACAGAGGATACAAAACGGGGCTAGGAGGAGAGTAACAGGAAGCCCTGTTACTCAGGAGACAGACCAGAACCAACAGTATAAGGCAATATGGATAAGACAATGGAGTAGGATAATGAGGAAGAGGATAACAGATCATGAGAATGAGAGAAAAGTCAGAGAGATCACAGAGGCCAGAGATAGACTAGCTAGGACAAAAAGAAAAGAGAATAGAATGAAGGAGAAAATAAAACCAGAAGGGAATCAGAAGACGCAGGTAGAGACAACTACTACCACCACCTTGTTTAGTAATACAATGTGTAATTTCATTCAAGTTATACACATAAACCATTTGAACTTATAAATCCTACAACTGTACCAACATCTGAAGATCTGCATTATTATTGTGTTTTCTCTTTAACCCTATGCTTTTAGAGCCTAATAATCATACAACTAACCATAGGCAACAATAACAGTCCTTTATATTAAAAGGAGGTACTGCTACCTAATTCTACTGTTGGTTATTTATGTCTTTTGATCTCTCTTTAACTCTCCTGACATTTTCTCAATCTCAAACTCTCACACAATCATACTCTCCTCTCTTAAAATACCAAAATGCCACTATTGCCACTTAGTGTTATTCTCCTACTCCTCCTTTACCACCATAGGCAGTAACTGCAAAAACTTCCTAATCCATTAATTAAAGATCTCTACTTCCCATTATGGAGGACTAAATTTAGAAAGCCAAATTGGGTTGGGAGGAAATCATGTGTCACAACAAGTGAGATGAATTCCATGGAAGGGGGATGGGTTACTGGCCTGTTTCTTATAAAGCCTCTGACACTAACACACCCTATTCTGCTGAAAATACAGAGCAGCTCTCCCATGGGTGGACAACCTTTCATCACTGTAATCATCTGCAGAAGACTTTATTGTACCATCAGGTGTCAAAAACCACAGGATCTAGCAGCAAGCGACTGCCTCAGGGAACACGTCTCCTCTGCTTTCCTGAAACCTCCAATTTAATCACACAAAAGAAAGGGGTGGCAAGCCAGCATTAATTGTACCCTTAGAGAAGAGCCACTTCCCGCCTGCAGGGGTAGCAGTGACTTTACTGGGCTACCAAATGGATACAAAAACAAAAGTAAACACTGTAATTTGCTGTTTTGTCTCTGGCACAGGGGGAGTGGTACAAGTGACACTGTCTGTAAACAGTAATAATGCCAGATGTAACACAGAAAACAGGATTCCTGAATCTCCCCACCCATCCCCATCCCTCCATCTCTCCCTATGACGCTCCTCCTAAGATTACTCTTCCTGAAGAAACACACAGAAGCCTCCCTCCCTATAGTCCCTATGCTGCTACCAAATGGAACCGAGTAAGAATCCAAGTTTGTATGGACACCTTCTACCTCATTCTTACTTAAAGGGAGATTTATTGGAGTACAAGAAATATTTAATTGTTTTTACCAGTTGACAAAAAACACAGGGAGGAGACGGAACAAGACACAAAGTATAGAATAGACATGTGACACATCCAGGTCACATGTCTGGATTAGAAAAAAGCTAAAATGGGCCGGGCGCGGTGGCTCAAGCCTGTAATCCCAGCACTTTGGGGGGCCGAGGCGGGTGGATCACGAAGTCAAGAGATCGAGACCATCCTGGTCAACATGGTGAAACCCCGTCTCTAC
>NW_016107386.1:2099216-2113958 GCF_001604975.1 Cebus imitator | reverse complement strand
TTCTCAAAAAAAAAAAAAAGTCAATGATTAAATTAAATGGCAAACAACATTGGAAATTACATTTGAAACATACGACATAATAAAGTTACTGTATAGAAGTTTACACATATTGATGATAAAAACATGTCCTCTGCTATAGTTTAAATGTTTGTCCTCTCTGAAACTCATGATGAAACATAATCCCAAATGTAATGTTATTAAAAGGCTAGGCCTTTAAGAGGTGACTGGGTCATGAGGGCTCTGCCCTCAGGAAAAGATTAATCCACTCATGGGTTAATGTATTAACGAGTTATCATGAGAGTGGGTTAGCTATCCTGAGGGTAAGTCCATTACATAAGCCAGTATGGCTTTCTCTCCTGGGCTCCCCTCACCATGCAATACCTTGCACCACCTCAGAACTCTACAGAGAGTCCCCATCAGCAAGAAGGTCTCTACCCAGACGTGGCCCCTAGAACTTGGACATCCTAGTCTTCAGAACTGTGAGGCTAAATACATTTCTTTTCTCTATAAATTTTACAGTCTTAGGTATTCAGTTATAGCAACAGCCAACAGATTAAGACAACCTCTAATAACAAAGATAGGCAAAGGAAATAGTCAACAAATTCCTCCAACTCCCAAAAAAGGGAAGCGGGGAAAACCAACATTTTTCTATAATGTTCAACTTCATTTTTAAAAGGCATATTAAAACAAGATTCTACTTTTGCATATCAAATTAACATACATTTCATGCTTACAAAGAAATAGCATTCACAATAAAGGAAAACTGGAAACAACTGTGGAAAGAACATCTGATACCAGGAGAACAGCAAGTAAATCATTACACACATGTTCCAGATTGACATCTGTCCCCCCAAAATTCATATGGTGAATTATACATACACTTCAAATCCTCTAGCTAGTATCTCTAACTCTCACTTCATGGAGGGAGGTTAATAGTAGAGAAACTAGAACCCTCAAAGAATACTGGTGGAAATAAAAATAGTACAACCATTTTGGAAAAGTTTGGAGTTTCTCAAAATGTTAGATACAGAGCTACCACATAACCCAGCAATTCCAATACTCAGTATATACAGAAGAAAAACACAAACAGGCTGGGTCCAGTGGCTCACGTCTGTAATTCCAACACTTTGGGAGGCCAAAAGCAGGAGGATCATTTGAAGCCAGAAGTTACAGACCAGTTTGGGCAACAAAGTGGAACCCCATGTCTACAAAAATTTAAAAATTAAAAAAACAGCTGGGTGCAGTGGCATGCACCTATAGTCCCAGCTACTCAGAAGGCTGAAACATGAGGATAGCCTGAATTCCAGAGTTTGAAGCTACAGTGAGCTATGACTGCACCACTGCACCCAAGCCCAGGTAACTGAGCAAGACTCTGTCTCTAAAAAAATAAAAATAAAACAAAAATATACGTCCACACAAAAACTGGTATACAAACAGTCATGGTAGCATTCATAATAGCCAAAAAGTCTAAACAACCCAAATGTCTTATCAATGAATGAATGAATAAATACAATGATGTGGTACTCTATACAATGAAATATTAGCCATAAAAAGGAATGGCTTTTTGTGTACTGATATAAGCTACAACATGGATGAACATGGAAAATATTATGCTAAATTAAAGTTAGAAGTAAAAATCACATATTCTGTTATTTCATTTATATAAAATGTCCAGAATAGGCCAATACTTAAGAGACAAAAAGTAGATTAGTGGTTGTTTAGGCCTGAGGGAGAGGACAGAGGAAGAAATTCAGAAGAGGAAGGGAGAGGACAGAGGAAGTAACTACTAATGGGTACAGGATTTATTTATGCAGGGGTCAACTGAAAATGGTCTAAAATTAGTGCGTGGTAATAGTTGCGCAATCCTGTGAATATATTTTAAAAACACTAAATTATATACTTTAAATCTGCTAAAAAATAAACTCTATGGCCTACATTTTCCAAATATTTGTCAAGACATAGTTACAGCTCTCATGGCAATGTTCATTTCATATATTCTGTAACTAGGTATGCTTGGATTCTTGATTAAGCCATTAAATGTCCACTTTAACAGTCAGCCCATGTTAGGTAGATAAATTGATACTCTTCATTTGAGAGGATTAGTTTTTTTATTTCCTATTTTCAACTTAAATTCACAAATTCAACAATTCGACATTCAATTAACTACGATCTCAGCCCTTAGAATCCCTAGAGTATGAAGGTTTCTCAATGGCCTAAAATGTAATGTCTTAACTGGAAATCCAGGTCCTTTTTTTTTTTTTTTTTTTTTTTTTGAGACAGAGTCTTGTTTTGTCGCCAGACACTAGGCTGGAGTGCAGTGGTGAGATCTCGGCTCACTGCAACCTCCACTCCCAGGTTCAAGCAATTCTCCTGCCTCAGCCTCCGAAGTAGCTGGGACTACAGGCGTGTGCCACCATGCCCAGCTAATTTTTGTATTTTTAGTAGAGACAGGGTTTCACCATGTTGGCCAGGATGGTCTCAATCTCTTGACCTCATGATCCACCCACCTTGGCCTCCCAAAGTGCTGGGATTACAGGTGTGAGTCACCACACCCAGCCCTAAATCCAGGTTCTAAGTCTCACTTTGTAGTATCCTTGCTGCTCTAAAAGTACTTGAATTAGGACTTTTTAGTTAAGGGAGGGTTTGGTCAGTCACAGGCCCAGGGCTTGGACTGTACCCCTCTGGAACTTCAGGCTCATCACACAAACCAAATGGTTCAGAAGAAACTGCCAGACCTACCTTTTTCATTCATTCAACAAATCTTGACTGTATACCAACTAAATGCTAGTGCTTAAGTCTTATTATAACTAAGTTATAAAGTTCCTAGGAAACTGAACCTAAGTAAATTGCTACTTTCAGGTAAATGAAACTGGCTCTTCCTTTAGTTTTGGGAGGTTTTTTGTTTTTTGTTTTTGAGACAGAGTCTCACTCTGTTGTCCAGGCTGGAGTTGCAGTGGCCTGATCTCAGCTCACTGCAACCTCTGTCTCCCAGGTTCAAGTGATTCTCATGCCTCAGCCTCCCAAGTGGCTGGGATTACAGATGTCTTCATGCCCAGCTAATTTTTGTATTTTTACTAGGGATGGAGTTTTACCGTGTTGGCCAGACTGGTCTCAAACTCCTGACCTCAGGTGATCCGCCCGCCTCAGCCTCCCAAAGTACTGGGATTACAGGCATACGCCACTGTGTCCAGCCTGAGACTCTTTCAAGTTCTATGACTATAACCTGAGACAAAGAATGTCCTAAGACCCTACTGACTTTAGCAGACACCACATTAATCTGTGGGGTATCAATCTGACAGTTCATGGAATCAAGCTAAAATACGGGTAGCTACTACTATAAAGACACGTGCACATGTATGTTTATTGCAGCACTATTTACAATAGTAAAGAAATGGAACCAACCCAAATGCCCATCAATGATAGACAGGATAAAGAAAATGTGGTACATCTACACCATGGACTACTATGCAGCCAGGAAAAGGAATGAGATCATGTCCTTTGCAGTGACATGGATGAAGCTAGAAGCCATCATCCTCAGCAAACTAACACAAGAACAGAAAACCAAACACCGCATATTCTCACTCATAAGTGGGAGCTGAACATTGAGAACACATGGACACAGAGAGGGGACCAACACACACCAGGGTCTGTTGCAGGGTTGCGGGGGTGAGGGAAGGGAACTTAGAGGATGGGTCAATAGGTGCAGCAAACTACCATGGCACATGTATACCTACGTAACAAACCTGCACATTCTGCACATGTATTTCATTGTTTTGTTTTGTTTTTGAGAAGAAATAACTACAAAAAAAGAAAAAAAAAATAGGGGTAGCTAATTTCTTGGGCCTCTTAGCAGAAGAGAAAAAAAAAAGGCAGAAAAACCACTACTAATCTCTCTCTGCGGAATGAGAGCCAGAGACACCAGGTAGAGGAATTAAAACACCTAACAACTGGTCAGGCTTGGTGGCTCACGCCTGTAATCCTAGCACTTCGAGAGGCTGAGGCTTTTAGGACTGTTTGAAGCCAAGAGTTCAAGACCAGCCTGGCCAACATAGCGAGAGCCTGTCTTTAAATAAATAAAATAAACAAAATGCCTAACAACATATCAAGGACACAAATGAATTTAACTAAATTTATAAGCTGAAGTCCTAAAATTACTCTTCTCTAGACATTTTCAGAGCACTCTGAACAATAAGCCCCCACTGCTACCTTATTAGCCAATACAACTTGCTCCATTATTCACATCTCTCTCTGTTCTTCTCATTCCTGGTAGCTCTAAGTGGTCTTGCAGGAGCCTCTCAGACAGAATTTCATAAAAACTATTTAAACAAACCTCTCTTAAAAGACTTGGGTACCTTCAGCAGTAATATTAAAAATATTTTACAGGCCAGGCACAGAGGCTCACACCTGTAATCCCAGCACTTTGGGAGGCCAAGGTGGGTGGATCACCTAAGGTCAAGAGTTTGAGACCTGCCTGGCCAACATGGCGAAACCCCATCTCTACTAAAAAAAAAAAATACAAAAATTACCTGGGAGTGGTGGTGCACCCCTGTAATCCCAGCTACTTGGGAGGCTGAGGCACGAGAATCACTTGAACCCGGGAGGCAGAAGTTACAGTGAGCTGAGATTGCCCCACTGCACTCCAGCCTGGGTGGCAGAATAAGACACTGTCTCAAAAAAATAAATTAATTAATTAATTAATTAATTAAAAAAAAATATATATATATATATATACACACACATACATATATGTGCATATATTTTACAAACCATACAGAAAAACAATCTATAAATACATACATGAAAAAATTTTAAGTAATTCCCTTTTATTCACTAATAAACTAACTTTGTGATATTGTAAAAACAGGTCCCCAACCCCCAGGCCACGGTCCAGTACTGGTTAGAAACCAGGCTGCACAGCAGGGGGTGAGTGGCAGGTGAGCAAGGGAAGCTTCATCTGTATTTACGGCTGCCCCATGGTTCACATTACCACCTGAATTCCGCCTCCTGTCAGATTAGTGGCAGCATTCGATTCTTATAGGAGCACAAACACTATTTTGAATCACGCATGCAAGGGATCTAGGTTGTGGCTCCTTATGAGAATCTAATGCCTGATGATCTGTCATTGTCTCCCATCAACCCCAGACAGGACCATCCAGTTGCAGGAAAACAAGCTCAGGGCTCCAGTGATTCTACATTATGGTGAATTGCAGAATTATTTCATTATATATTACAATGTAATAATAACAGAAATAAAATACACAATAAATGTTATGCACTTGAATCATCCTGAAACCATCACTGCCCCCACGTCCATGAAAAAGAATTGTCTTCCATGAAACTGGTTCCTGGTGCCAAAAAGGCTGGAGACTACTGTCGTAAAATATGTAATTGTTTCCTGACATACGACTCCTAAAATCCTTAGATAAAACCCTGTTTCCTGACATACAACTCCTAAAATCCTCAGAATCTCCAAAGTGATGTCTTTTTGTATGCTGACGTAACTGACGGCTGGCCACCCCTAGGTAGCTTCAGAATGGGGGCTGCTCACCAGAGAGACCAAGACATGATTAGGGATTTGGGCCTTCAGCCCTAGCCCTGACTTCCAGGGAGAGAAGAGAGGCTGAAGGTTAAGTTGATTACCAATGGCCAATGGTTTTTACTTTTATTTATTTTTTGAGACAAGCTCTCGCTCTGTCACCTAGGCTGGAATGCAGTGGTACAATCACAGCTCACCACAGCCTTGACCTCCACAGCTCAAACCATCCTCCCACCCTCATCCTCCCAAGTAGCTAGGACTACAGATACACAGTACCACACCTGACTAATTTTTGTAGAGACAAGGTCTCACCAAATTGCTCAGGCTGGGCTCAAGTGATCCACCTACTTCATCCTCCCAAAGTGCTGGGATTACAGGCATGAACCACAGCCAGACAATAGTTTAATCAAGCATGCCTACATAATGAAATCTCCGTAAGAAACCAAAAAGGACAGGGTTTGGAGAGCTTCTGGATAGCTAAACACATGGAAGCCTACGGGAAGGTGAACAAGAATTCATCTACTTGCCGGGAGGTTGACACACCCCAACTCTACAGGGTCAGAAGCTCCTGGGCTCCAGACCCTTTCAGACCTCACCCTATGCATCTCTTTATCTGACTGTTTGTTTCTTTGAAGTATCCTTTGTAAAAACTGGTAAATGAGTTTCCCTAAGTTCTATGAGCCACTCTAGCCACTCTAGCAAATTAATCAAACCCAAGATAGAAGTTGGAGGAACCCCAGTTTATAGCCGGTCCAAGGTTATTTTGTACAGGCAAAATTTTGTACAGGGCTTCTGAATGGCATTGAAAGCCAAGGATAGTCCTAGGGATTGAGCCCTAAACCCATGGGATCTGAAACTACTACCAAGTAGATAGTGTCAAAATTGAAACACAGTACACACAGCTGGTATCTGGTAAAGAACTGATTGCTTGCTTGGTGTATGGGGAGTAAACCTTCCCTACATTTGGTCATAGAAGTCTTCTGTGTTGACTGTTGTTGTTGAGTGAGAAGACAGAAAAAACACTATGTTTTTCACACTCAAAAACCTGTACCAAAATTGCTTACCAAGTGATATAAGTTGCAATATAAATCATCCTAATTGTTTCCAAATCATTTGCCGATTTTTAGAAATTGTGATGTGATCCTGTTTGATATGGTTGTCACTAAATGATGCCCTTTTTTTGAGCCATGATTTGCCTTAGCAATCTACAAATTCTTCTGTCAACTTTCCCATGAAATTGAGAGTCATGAGGTCCCTGGTGCTAAAGCCTTTGTTGCAGCCAGCAAATGTGACTAGATGCTGTCCATACACAGCTATCCATGCACACACAGTATATTCCTGAATGCCAGAACCTCTCATATGGCCTGGATCTGGATGGCATGCACTTGGCCCCCTTTGTTAATGCCATCCCACCAACACTGAACCACTCCAGGGCAGCAATGAGATGCTACCTACATTCCCAACCCCTGCTGCCACCACTCTCCGGGTCACACAAAAGCTACCCACATCCACTCCATCACTGTTCCTAGGCTCTGTTCCTATCTCCACAGTCATCAACAGGTGACATCATTAGCCTTGTGGTCTCGATAACTTACTTATACTATTTATCAAGCAGAATGAAAATTTTAACCACTGCCATGGCCTTAAAAAAATATATATACTGGCCGGGCATGGTGGCTCATGCCTATAATCCCAGCACTTTGGGAGGCCGAGGCAGGTGGATCACAAGGTCAAGAGATAGAGACCATCATGGTCAACATGGTGGAAACCCCGTCTCTACCAAAAATACAAAAAATTAGCCAGACGTGGTGGCACAGGCCTGTAATCCTAGCTACTTGGAAGGCTGAGACAGGAGAATTGCCTGAACCCAGGAGGCGGAGGTTGCAGTGAGCCGAGAATACGCCATCGCACTCCAGCCTGGGCAACAAGAGTGAAACTCTGTCTCAAAAAAAAAAAATACTGGAAGGCCAGGTGCGGTGGCTCATGCCTGTAATCCCAGCACTTTGGGAGGCCAAGGCAGGTGAATCATGAATCATTAGGTCAAGAGATTGAGACCATCCTGGCCAACATGGTGAAACCCCACCTCTAAAAAAAGAAGAAAAAATAAAAAAATAAAATAATAAAAAAAATAAATAAATAAATAAAATATATATATATATATATATATATATATATACATGAGTCCAGGCATAGTGGCTCATGCCTGTAAATCCCAACATTTTGGGAGGCTAAGGCAGGAGGATCGCTTGAGGCCAGGAGTTCAAGACCAGCCTGGGCAACATAGCAAGACTCCCATCTCTACAAAAAATAAAAAAAATAGCCAGGGATGGTGGTACAAACCTGTAGTCCTAGTTACTCAGGTGGGAGGATTGCCTAAGCCCAGCAGTTCCATGTTACAGAGAGCCATAATTGTGCCGCTGCATTCCAGCCTGGATGACAAATCAAGACCCTGCCTCTAAAAAAATTACACACATAGGCCAGGTGTGGTAGCTCACGCCTGTAATCTCAGCACTTTGGGAGGCCAAGGCGGATGGATCACTTGAGGTCAGGAGTTCACCAGCCTGGCCAACATGATGAAACCCCGTCTCTAGTAAAAACACAAAAAATTAGCCAGGCATGGTGATGGGCACCTGTAATCCTAGCTACTCAGGAGGCTGTGGCATGAGAATTGCTTGAACCCGGGAGGCGGAGGTTGCAGTGGGCTGAGATCACACCACTGCACTCCAGCCTGGGCAACAGCTCGAGACTCTGTCTAAAAAAAAAAAAAAAAAAAATACACACACACATATGTATGTACTGGCAGAATGACTCTAAATTTAGTGCTTCTTGGGTGGGGAGGATTCTTTCATGCATGTATCAATTTCCTATTTCAATACAAAATGGGTTCCACTTTCTCCTGAAATCTTCTTGTAGGACCCACTGAAGTCTGTACCTTTCTTCTGATGCCTACCCACAGGTTTGGAAACATCGGATTTAAGAAGACTCCAAGTTTTCCATGTAAGCGTAGCTTAAAGGAAAGTTTACTCTTCCCAGGGACTATATCCCCTCACTCCCCAATCCTGTGGTGGCAGTGAGAGTGGCAGCAAGAATCAAGGAGTAGAACAGGAGGCGAAAGTAATTGGTTCAGCTTTCCTACCTCTTACTGCTCCAGGCAAGACCTTTCTTCCTTCCTTTTTTTTTTTTCTTTTTTAGTATATGCCTTCCCCCATCATTACCTACAGCATTCACACACACACGTGGAATTGTTTCATTTCTGACCCAGATTCTGGTTTTGAATATTAAGTCTTTCCAAACTCCGTGTTTCTTCATATTTCACTAGGAAGATTATAAACTTATCTGAAATGGCAGAAATTCATTTTGCTTTCAATTTCTCATTCTGCTGTATACTACAGAAAAGGAGTACATAATGAGAAGTGAGAGTAGCAACCTGGCCTGCTGCCCAGCTGGAAGCAGGAAGTTCACCTGATAACAACTTGATGCTCCAAATTCTAAAAACTGGAAACGAGCTAGAAGTGAGGGAAGGAAGATCTGAAAACATGCTCATGGGTAGTAATGAAGAAAGTAAATTCAGTCTGAAGATGGGACCTTTTGCCCAGCCTCTGTCAACTTGATGCCTCATTATCTTCTCCATCTTTCCTAACCCCAGGGCAATAAATTAAGGAGCAGGTGGAAAAAGCACCTAATAAAGCAAGGCTAGACAAAAACTCTTTTGAGGGTGAAGTGATGAACCAGGGCAATGAGTTAACATTTGGGTAGACCAGGTTCATTGGCTAGAAACATGGGGGTTTGGGTGAACACATAATATATCTGTAATTTTACAGCACTGAACATACAATCTTAACAGATCAGCCTCACCTCCAACTGTTCCTCATCATCTACTTAATCTCAAGTAAGCTTTTTTTCTACTCTCTTATCCTCCCTCCATGTACTCTACACTCTAGCCACCTGGAATTACACTCTATTCTCCAAACTTAACACACTTTCAAGCCTCAAGCCACTAAACATGCTGGTCCCCTACCTGCTAGTCTTTCCCTGACTCCTCCACACAGAAAATGCCTAGCGTTTCTTCATGACTCAGGTCAAATGCAACCTTCCCTGATATCTTCTCTAATGCTCCAGTCAGCATAGTCACTCTATACAAATTTTTCCTCTTTCACTTATCACAGACATGATTAAGAGAACAGCCTCTGCAGTCAGAGAGACATGAATTTTAACCTTAGTTATGTAACTTACTAGCTGTAAACTGTGATACCAGCCTACAAGATGGACCCCAAACTGGTATTCACACACTCATATACTCCCTTTCCACACTGTATCAGGATTGGTCTGTGTGACCATTAGAAATGATATGCTACTTGAGATTAGGTTATAAATGACACTGCAGCTTCCATCTTGGGCTCTTGCTCTCCTTCTCTTTCTTAGATTAATTGTTTTGGGGAAAGACAGCAGCCATGCCTACCAACCCTACAAAGAGACCCACGTGGTGAAGAACAGAGGCTTACCAACAACCATTAGGCAGGCTTGAAAGCAGATTCTTGAGCCCCAGTAGAACCTCAGATGCCTGCAGCCCCAATTCACCTGGCCATCACCTTATTTTAATAAATTTTAAGCCTTAAGGGTTTTTTTCGTCTCTCCCGCTTCTACATTCTTCTCTTTAACACTCAAGAACAGCCGTGCCACATTAAGGTGATTCCCAAGTGTGCATATTACCTTTATTCCATAAAAAGCATCCTTTTGAGAGGCCCTATGCTAAAACTATCCAGCTAAGTTTCTCCTGGATTCCTGAACCACAGAAACTGTGAGATGATAAACATTTGTTTTAAACCACTACATCCAGAGTAGTTTGTTACACAGCAATAGATAACTAATACCTCTGGGAAGGAAATAGCTCAAAATTTTAGTAGGAAAATTTGGGTTCAAATCCAGGAAATGATGCTTATTAACAGAATAACCCTGAGAAAAGTATTTAATCTCCTGAGCCTCGGTTTCCTTTCTTGTAAAATGAAAAAACTAAAACTACAGTAATATGTGTTACAAAGTAAATAGGACATCCTAAAACTAGGATATAAAATAAGCCAGAAATAAAGTCTATTGCAAAAACAAATCTGAAGCCTAAGATAATGAAGTTCAGGGATCCCATCTAAAATAAGTTGAACACTCATGTACTAAGCATTATAAAAAGTAGATGTTCATGGTCTTTGAATTGAAATAAAGGATAAGACTTACTTCTAAACACCCAAAAGGTACAGAAAAATGCAAACTGTAACCTACTTACCTAAAAGTAAAATTTATATCATTATTTCAAACCTAGGAAATCAAGATGATACAGTTTACAAGCAATCTAAAAAGCTGAAAGGTTGGGTGCGGTGGCTCACTCCTGTAATCCCAGCACTTTGGGAGGCTGAGGCAAGCAGATCACCTAAGGTCAGGAGTTCTAGACCAGCCTGGCCAACATGGTGAAACCCCATCTCTACTAAAAATACAAAATCAGCTGAGGCTGGTGGTACACAACTATAGTCCCAACTACTCGGAAAGCTGAGGCAGGAGAATCACTTGAATCCAGGAGGCAGAGGTTGCAGTGAGCCCACATTGTGCCATTGCACTCCAGCCTGAATGACAGAGCAAGACTCCATCTCAAAAAACAAAACAAAACAAAAAGCTAGAGGTCTGCTCTATTTAGATTGAAATCTTTATACTTCTCTAGATCCCAGGCCTGGCACTGGAATTAAGTATACTCAGTTTGCTGTTTACCAAATTGCTCTCTTGCCCAAAAAAATGGGGGTAGCAAGTCTGATGTCACACTCAATTCAGGTATATTTTAAGGACTAAAGATAACATACATATTTGAGATTACATTAAGTGGCACAGCTGTTCTTGGGTGTTAGAAGAAGAATGCAGAAGTGGCAATGGAGAAAGAAAATCTTAAGGTTTAAACTTTATTAAAATATCATGGCCGCCAAGAATGCAGAAGTGGCAATGGAGAAAGAAAATCTTAAGGTTTAAACTTTATTAAAATATCATGGCTGCCAGGCATGGTGGCTCACGCCTGTAATCCCAGCATTTTGGGAGGCCAAGGAGGGCAGATCACGAGGTCAAGAGATCGAGACCATCCTGGCCAACATGGTGAAACCTCGTCTCTACTAAAAATACAAAAATTAGCCAGGCGTGGTGGCATGCGCTTGTAGTCCCAGCTACTTGGGAGGCTGAGGCAGGAGAATTGCTTGAACCTCAGGGGTGGAGGTTGCAGTGAGCCAAGATCACGCCACTGCACTAAAGCCTGGCGCCTGGTGACAGAGTGAGACCATCTCAAAGAAAAAAAATATATATATATGATGGCCAGGTGTAATGGCACACACCTATAGTCCCAGCTACTCTGGAAGGCTGAGGTGGGAGGACTGCTTGAGCCTAGGAGTTGAAGGACAGCCTGGACAACACAGTGAGACCCTGTCACAAAATAAAAAGAAAATGTGATGATTGTGAGTTGCCTCTGGTTGTACTCATTGTAAAGAACTGTGATAGTCGCTGGGTGCAGTGGCTTATGCCTATAATCCCAGCACTTTGGGAGGCTGAGGGGGGCAGATCACCTGAGGTCAGGAATTTGAAACCAGCCTGGCCAATACGGTGAAAACCCATCTCTACTAAAAATACAAAAATTAGCCACATGTGGTGTCAGGCACCTGTAACCCCAGCTGCTTGGGAGGCTGAGACAGGAGAATTGCTTGAACCCAGGAGGCAGAGGTTACAGCAAGCGCAGATCGTGCCACTGCACTCATTCCACCACAGATGACAGAGTAAGACTCTGTCTCACAAAAAAAAAGTAAAAAAAAAAGAACTGTGATGGTGAATCAGCTTTCCTCAGGAGACAGGAATCTCCCAGCCAGGTCACTAGAGACATAATCTGCCCAGCTAACAGGGGTCTGGCTAGGCTGTCAGGACAATGTAGGCTAAGAACAAACCAGAAGCTCTATTTCCCTAAATTTGTCCTACCTTCTAACTACTCAGTACTAGTACTTTAATGCTAAAGCCCAGAAACAACTAAGTGGTCTGCTGGTATTGCCCATCTTTCATTACAACAGCCTCCTACAATCACTATATTCATATATCGGCTCCTTCTTCATGCAAGTGACCATGAAGTGATCATAGAAGTGATCATGAAGATACGTGCAGAATCCAAATTGTGGTTTGTGCTTGTTCCCTCTTCTGAGAAGATCCAGGCCAGAAAATGTTTCATAACACTTCTCCACATGCAAATGTATTTTTCTTGAAGTATATATAGACATGAATTTTCTAACATTCAATTCTTTAAAATGGATTTGTACACATTAAATGAACCATGGCACTTACATATAGAGATCCATAGGAAACTCCTTCATCATGTGTGTTACAATAAACTCTACCATCAGGTCTGAAAGGAGAAAAGAGAAAAATTGGATCAATTACAGTAGAATTCATTCCTTGACTTTGAGTTGGAAAAAAGCTTCTGAGTACACCTTGCACTCATACTGAATGGCATCCACTACCTACATCTTTATTCACGTACACTTATTTTATATAACATACTTTGTGTAACACTGTTCACCACTTACAACTCTAAAGTAATAAGAAATTATTTCACTTGCTGACCTCTAGAAGGATACCCTGACCTGCCAATAAATTCAGATAAAAGGAACATTTCATTGTATAGATATTTCATCCCAAGACATTAATGTAAACCACCAAAGGGAAATCATATTCTGAGACTAGACAATGAGGCAAGCAGAGAAGAAATTATGGATCACATTTGTGTAACCAGAGACTCACCTCTAAAGCTATGTCAGTCAATTTCATCTTATTATCATGTTCGGTTAGACAGATATTGACTGAAATGGGCTGTGGGGCTCTGGATCAATAGACGCTTACTATATAGTCTTAATTACTGTTTCTAAAATTAAGTAGATTTAGAAACTGGGGCTGAATATCCAAGTGAATGGGATTAAGAGTTCAGCTAATTCCCTGAGGAAAATGTAGAATTCTGGGTAGACAGAATTACCTAAGATACAGGGCCCCTACCTGTCAATTCGGTCAGCCTCACCTCAGTTTAATTTACTCAAAGGAAGTTTTGTAAATGTGAACCATGAACTTAAAGCCTCCTGGCCAGCTGGCACATCAATTTGAACCAAGAAAGGATGAGAAGAATTTTAAATCTATTTTTTTCTTTTTGAAACGCAGTCATGCTCCGTCACCCAGGCTGAAGTGCGATGGCGTGACCTTGGCTCACTGAAACTTCTGCCTCCCGGTTTCAAGCAATTCTCTTGCCTCAGCCTCCCAAGTAGCTGGGATTGCAGGCACCCACCACCACAACTGGCTAAAATTTGTATTTTCAGTACAGACAGTTTTTCACCATGTTGGCTAGGCTGGTCTCAAACTCCTGACTTCAAATGATCCGTCCACCTCAGCCTCCCAAAGTGCTAGAATTACAGGTATGAGCCACTGCGCCCAGCCTGAAATCTTGATCAAGAGCAAGATATCTTACAAATGTAAATCACATATCAAGTTTAGACACAGCCATTTGTCTCCCTGGGATGACATTTTTCTTTGAATGACAGGACCCTTTGAGCACTCTATAACTGGGGTTGCTTTACCAAACACAACAATAAACATGGTTTCGTAGGCCAGGGAAAAAACATAACCAACAATTTCTTTGAGGAAGAAGCACATCAACCAGGTTCTACTCTTCATCTTAATCATGAAAGCCTATTGCTGTCACAGAACAATGTTGATGATACTCACTCACCTAGTACCGCACATACTAAAGGACGGCAGGGAAGATTCTTGTCTGCTGCCTTCTTCCTGTGTCTCATAGGCTTCACACACAAAAAGTGAAGAAAGGAAATTAGTAGACATTGGTACTGATATCCAATGGCCCATCATCATATTCCTTGTGCAAATGAAATCACTACTACAGGGATACTTCCTTTTCTTTCTCTTTTTTTCATGGTGGGACTAAAATGGGGTAGGATAGAGTGAGGTGAGGAAGAAAGGACCTGTGAATGCTTCTCAGTTTTCAATGCAGGCCTGTTACAAAAATACAATTCACAGCCTCAAAGGGCACTAGGGAATACTACAATGGGAAAACTGTTGTTTTTACTTTGATTTTAGTTATATAAGTGGCATTACTAACAACAAAAGAGGTAGACTGGTATTTTTCTTTGACAATAAATTAAAAA
>NW_016107386.1:2092570-2098676 GCF_001604975.1 Cebus imitator | reverse complement strand
AAAAAAAAAGAAAAGAAAGGAAAATAAAAGAAAAAGAAATTCAGTATAAGTGCCATGTTTGTGAATCTTCCTAAACTCTCAAATAAGAAACTGCTCCATGACACACAAAAATCTCAACAACAAGCATGGGTCTGTTGAACAGCCATCACGCAAAGCCCTTTGGTACAACTTTCCAACCACATTTGTACTAGGTAGGATCAATTTCATCCCAACCCTGCTGACACACAAAAAATTTCCTCTAAGAAAAAACAAGAAGCAAAAGAAACACCTACCATTCTATGTAAGTTTACTCGAAAATTCATGTTGTCATCATGCAAAAATGCATTGGCATACTGATCCTAACAAAAATACAGAGAAAAAGTAAGAAGTGAGAACTATATTTAAGAAACCATTTATAATCTATCACACTTCGTACAAATCCTTGGACTTTAAAAACTACTTTCAAGGATCAGTTGGACAGCTAATAGGATGAGCCTAGAGTCTTATGTCAAACACTACTTAAGCCATGAGATTTTTCTTCAGTATAATTTCCCAGTGCATCTCTTAACTGGTCAAAAATTTCCAAGCAAAAACAATAAAAATTAAGATACAGGGACTTAAGGCAGATGCTGAGAGGAATGAGAGGAATCTGTTTTCCTATTCCCTCTTCCGTCCCATCTGACCAAGGAGCTGGCTCTGTTTGTGATAGCTTAAAGGTTTTCATAGGGGCTGCAGGATTCATGTGCAGGCTCCACATGAGGGTTTAGGAGCAAGAAGAAAAATCTGTGCTCTGCTGGGAATGGACTCAGCCCAACAGGAGCAAACTGTTACACAGGCAGTGTGGAAGCAGGCAAGACTCTTGTCTATTCCAGGCTTTCCTGAAAACTGATGGAAAATCAAAAACCTCTTACCATGGATTAGTAATAAACATCCCTTGGCCCTCTCCCAACACCTTTTCTGAAAATCTGACAAGCCTACAGACTCCAATTACTAGGACCTGTTATGATTTGTGAAAAACAACTCCTTTAAAGATTTTCTTAGAAAGATTTTTGAAAAGCAATTATAGCAGGCCACTGCTAATAGACAGCTCTTCTATAACCAGCCACCCCTAATCTTGTGAAAAGGAGGTCATCTTTCCACAGAGAACATGAAAAGAGAGAGACTTAGAGAGATCCCTATTTCATGTGGACTACCTTTACCATTTTTCTTAAGAGAAAAAAGGGCAGAGTGAGGAGTAGTAAAGGGGGAGGTTGACACTATAAATTTAGCTCTAACTCACTCAAGTTCAACCATGCCTGTGTGTCACCAAGATACATGGTGAGTTTGAACCCAATTAGTCCAACCAAAAGTGGCCTTTAAAAAAGCTGAAGCACCTCCTCTTTTTTCCTCTCAGCTCTTGCTCTTCAGCAAACTGGAATTACTGAGTTTCCAATTCCCCTCTCTGGCTTTACTCTCCACCCCTTCACCCCACCACAGGAAACCTGAGCTCCTTTTTTATTTTTATTTTTTAAACTGCTACACAGGCAGCGTGGAAGCAAGCAAGACCTTGTCTATCCATGGCTTCATCAAAGACTACACTCTAGTGGGAGGAGACAGATAATACAAAGGGGGAAGATTTTCTCTCCTAAACTTTAGGACCCTAAAAGTCATGAGGTAGGTATGAGGAGAGGGGAGGCAGGGAAAGATAACACTTTCTAAGAGACTGACTAATAGCAGAAGGCTGGTGAGACCTACCTCTGCAATACATGTAAGGATAATCAGACAGAGTTTGCCACTGTGAAGCCTGTGTTCATCTGTAAAGAAAAAAGAAACCCTTCTCTGTAAATCATCCAGACTGTGTTTAATAGAGAACGAGGATGTATATCATAAAAGAAAACATTTACAATCTCTCTTTCTATAAAATTCATAAATGAAAATCAAGGTACTACTATAGTATTTCTTGCTTCCCTCCTAGGCAAAAGAATTCCCCCAGAAGATTTTTTTCTTAAATATCCTGGTAGTCTGTTAAATAGCTAACCACCTTCCTGAGAGCCATCTAACTCATAATGGTTCCTATTGTCATGGCCCAAATCATGGCCAACACTGTCACATCAGACCTTTGCCAATAGAACTTGAATAGTCAGGTCCATTCCCCTTTCCACCCTCTCATGTGCCAGCATTAAGCACCACCATCTGTACCCACCTACCACAAAATCTAGAAAGATTTCATGACTGCTCATAGCAAACTGGCAATGAAATCATAAAGAAATTAGCTGGAGACTAGGGTCTAGCCCATGCTTCTCCTTGCAACTGTACACTTATGCCCTGGAAAGCTGTGAACTCTTGATCATTTTTTTTCCTGTCAAAATTACTCACTCAGCAAATATTTACTTAGCATCTACTTTGTGGCAGGCACTCTGCAAGGCACGAGAGATATAGCACTGAACAAAACAGACAAAGGCCCCTAGTCTCTCACAACTCACATTCTAGTTATTAAAAAAGAAGGCAACCTCAATAGCAGGTCCCTAAGCCCACACACAAAAGGGCAAAAAAACGCTAATCCATTACTGCCAAATATCAGAACCCACCAAGCTTACGTACTTTCCAGAAACTCTGTGGGTGGAGGAGTGAAAAGAAGGTAAAAAGAGGATCATGACAGTACAGCCAAAACAGACAAATGGCTCATGATTTTCAAATTAGCTTTAATAGGACACGAACTGAAGTCCAATCTGGAGAGACAACCTGTTAATGGATTAGAGTGCTGTAGAAGTTAGCTAGTACTACTTACCCTGACATTAACCTGAATATATTCATCTCTCCTCAGAGACAAGCAATGCAAAAGAGCAATGATGATAATACCTATCTGATACTCCCTATAGCTTCATCAAAACACCGATATAGCCAAAGAGCAATGCTCTTGCCTCTGGAAAACTACATTCACGATTCTTCTACCTACGCTTAGCCACAGAGTTTCTATGGCACTATCCTCCCAAAAACTGATAAGCAACTCCCATAGAAAAGCCTGCAGCTATCTCTCCACTTAAAATTTTTTTAATTTTAAAATTAAAGTGTTTCTGAATACAAAAGGTATTATAGACAGTCTTTTAAACTTAAAAAAAAAAAAAGGCATACACACACAAAACAATAAAAACCAAATTAATTATATCACCCAAATGTTAAGACTTCGGTGAATCAATTTTAAGTCTATGCATGGTTAACTTTAAGATATACATGGTTTTTAAAATTTTTTTGCCTAATATCTATTGTAAAGGTTGAGCAGAAGCTCCTTTAAGGTAACACCACCAAAGTCAGAAGAACTCCAAGCGAAAAAGGCTTTAAAAGTGGAGGAAAACCCAAGGGAATAGGGGCCGGGCTTGGTGGCTCACACCTGTAATCCCAGCACTTTGGGAGGCCAACGTGGGAGGATCACCTGAGGTCAGGAGTTCCAGACAAGCTTGGCCAACATGGTGAAATTCCGTCTCTACTAAAAATAAAAAAATCAGCCAGGTGTGGTGGCGCAAGCCTGTAATCCCAGCTATTCAGGAGCCTGAGGCAGGAGAAGCGCTTGAATCTGGGAGGCAGAAGTTGCAGTGAGCCAAGATCGCGCCACTGTACTCTAGCCTGGGTGACAGAGCAAGACTCCATCTCAAACAAACAAACAAAACCAAGAAAATGATAAATATAAAATTCTAGAGAATGGAGAGGGAAGAAGCGATTAGGGAAGGGACACACAGGTAGCTTCAATAGCATTAATGTTGTTTTAAGTTGAGTGGGAGGTTCACATATGTTCATTTTATTATTGTACTTTATAACATGCTATTTATTAAAAGTATATTTTTAGGTTTAAAATGATAAATATATAATAAAAAAGAGAAAGATATATACTGGAGGGGAGAAAGCACAGCAAAGAAAAAGTTGCTTCTATTGCTTCTAAAAATATAATGAGATGCTGTTAGCCAAGGCATGTAGCAAGTCAGGGGCTGAGGCAGGAAGAGAGCTGGGCCAACAAAGCCACACAGGAGTCATTTTTGAAATTAACTCTTCATTCTTAACCTTGCCCTTTGCCATATTTAGGCTGCCTCTTGGCAAAGACCACTCATTCTGCAATTCATCAGCCTTTAATTTTGCCTTCCACTTTATGGATGGCAAGTGACCAGGACAAAGAGGCTTATATAATCATTAAAGCTAAAAATGAGTTCCAAGGGCCTCAGTTCACTGTGTTATATCAGTCAAAGCTTAAAGTTCATTTTCTAGGTCACATCCATGCAGTTTCTCTATTCTGTGGTTGCTGCAATATTTCCAGATACAGGAAGAAGTTACTATTTCCATAAAGAAGCAATGGCCTCAAGAAACTCTGATACACAAGAGTCTTATTCCTGCCTGCCAGATCTCACTTGCCAAGTCTCAGAAGTTCAGCTTTCCCTGCAGCTCCCAAAAGACTGTTTTATATTAAGAGTTAGTGACATGGACTACTTACATCTATCTCATCCCTGTATATAGCTCTCTCTCTTGAAAAAGAATACTCACAAGACATAAAAGAAAAGAGTCTAAGTTTGCGAGGCAGAAATCTCCAAGAGCTAATACAACATGTCTGAGTGTAACATATCTTAGACTCTGCCCACCAAGGCTCCTTTCTGCTCTGGCAATTCTTCATTTCCCATACTTATCTTTTAGCTCTCCTATCTCTGTCTACCAATGCTTCCTTCTCACTCTAAAAGGCTCCAAATCCTGGTCTTCTCTTTCTATGTAGTTCTTGCCTTTCAGCTCCATTCTGAAACTCCAGAAAACTCTCCAACCGGAAACTTACCTGCCTCACTTGGCAAATAAAAGCCTTCTAAAGTATACTTAATACCTAAGGGAACCTTAAACTACCTACAAGGCATTAATTTCTCCTCACAGAAAGTAAGGTGGCAAAAAGCATAGTATTTCAACAATTTTGTTTCTAAAGTGGAACTGGTTTTTGTTGTTGTTGTTATTTGGGAATCTGAAGTTCATCTGTGGACCATAATTTAGGAACCCAAATGTAAACTACTGAACAGTTAGTTCCTAAAAAGGATTTGAAGATTCTTATAAATAAGTCTTAACGAGGAAGAATCTATGCCAAATTGTGAAGAGTCATTAACTCCGGAGAGTTTAATTACAAAGAACTTTCACTTTCTAAGTTAACTATTGCTAGAATGGTTTAATTTTTAATAAGGAATATTTCAATTATTTTTGTAATTAGGAAAAAAAATCTTTTACTCTTGCCCAGGCTGGAGTACAGTGGCATGATCTTGGCTCACTGCAACTCCATCTTCTGGGTTTAAGCAATTCTCAAGCGTCAGCCTCCCAAGTAGCTAAGATTACAGGCTGGCTAATTTTTATATTTTTAGTAGACACAAGGTTTCACCATGTTAGCCAGGCTGTTCTCAAACTCCTGACCTCAGATGATCCTCCCACCTAGGCCTCCCAAAGTGCTGGGATTATAGGCATGAGCCACCGCACCCGGCCAAAATATCCTTTTAAATAGGAGAAGCCCACTGATCAACCTGTAGGTATCAAATGAAATGCTAATAAAAATGTTCATTAATGCTGTTAAAAGAAAGTCTTTAAGAGGGGGAGAAAAAAAATTAAAAAAAATAAAAATAAAATGTTTATTAAAATGCTAGACTTGTGTCCCAAAAATGCAACCATTCTGGGGACAAATGGGGATACTGAAATAGGGACTAAATATTACATGACATTAGAGAATTATTGTTGACGTTCTTAGATATAATAATGGTATTCTGGATATCTAGGAAAATGTCTTTAGGAGATACATGTTAAAGTACTTAGGTGTGAAGTAGAGTCATGATGTCCGCAAATTCATTTAAAATGATTCAGCCAGCCAGGCACCGTGGCTCACGCCTGTAATCCCAGCACTTTGGGAGACCTAGGAGGACGGATCACGAGGTCAAGAGATCGAGACCATCCTAGCCAACACGGTAAAACCCCATCTCTACTAAAAATATTTTAAAAATTAGCCAGACGTGGTGGCATGCACCTGTGGTCCCAGCTACTCAGGAGGCTGGGGCGGAAGAATCGCTTGAACCCAGGAGGTGGAGGTTGCAGTGAGCCGAGATTGCGCCACTACACTCCAGCCTGGTGACAGAGCAAGATTCCATCTAAA
>NW_016107386.1:2083360-2091525 GCF_001604975.1 Cebus imitator | reverse complement strand
TCTCTGCAACCTCCATCTCCTGAGTTCAACCAATTCTCCTGTCTCAGCCTCTCCAGTAGCTGGGATTATAGGCGTGTGTCACCACGCCCAGCTAATTTTTGTATTTTTAGTAGACACTGGGTTTCACCGTGTTGGCCAGGCTGGTCTTCAACTACTGACTCAAGTGATCCTCCCACCTCAGACTCCCAAAGGGCTGGGATTACAGGCATGAACCACCGCACCCAGCCAGTGATAATGGTTGCACAAAAATATGTAAGTATGTAATGCAACTAAATAGTACATTTAAATATGGTTAAGATGGTAAATTTTGTTGTATATACTTTATCACAATAAAAACAAACACATAAAAATTGTGAATAATGACATAAATCCTGTATAAAGAAAAAATGCTAAGTAGGGAGAAAAACCAAAACTAAGATATATACTGGATAAAATTTGCTGAATCTCCTCCCAACCCTTCTCACTCCTAGGACAACTACTCCACTACTCTACCACCAAGTAAAAGGCCACGGCAAAATCATAAACAGAGGAAAAACAGGGAATCACTCAACAAAACCTCAAACTTTTCCAACACTCAGTCCTCTCCCACTTCCACTCTTGCATATCTAGGATGGGTACTGACACTTCTATTTTAAGTGTTAAAGAACACGGTCCCTCTGAATCTCACCTCTTCCTACTGTACTCTGTACGACAGTCCTCTAATTCTCACCACGAGCTGATGCTTTCGGTTCCTGTCCTCAAAAGGGAATTCCCTGAAGCGTGCTAATCCCTCCACTTCCCACACATAAGAGTCTGCATCTACTTACCAAGATCTGCTAAGAAGATTTGCTAGTTTTCATAGAGACCAATTTTTTCCTGTTCTATTTTTGAGTACTCCCCTCCCGCTTCAGGTTTTCCCAACACCACCTAATTGCCACCTAGCAGTGAGACATCACTGTTTTCCAGCAATGAAGACCATGTACACAAGGACCCAATGGTTCATCTTTTCAAAGCTTCAAAATATTAATGCTGCTCTTTGATGCTAGCTGCCTGCCACACCTCCTACTCCTGAGATCCCAAAATAGCATGGCTTACCTTTGGTGTCCTGCATGACAATTGAGCTATACTTTAAAAAGGTTATCAGTAGATTACTGGTCTGTACATCTGCATCCAGTGGGAGTTCCACAGAACTTATAACTGGAATAGAACAGATAAAATACACTTAGCCTGCAACATATTCCATCTAACACTTCTACCCACATAGCCCATTTGCCAGCAGGCAAGAAAATCACTAAATAAGCTTTTTCCACAACAGAGGGAGGACCAAGTGCTCATCATAAAACTTTTATCTACTCTT
Organism: Cebus imitator; assembly: GCF_001604975.1. Lineage (NCBI taxonomy): Eukaryota > Metazoa > Chordata > Mammalia > Primates > Cebidae > Cebus > Cebus imitator. The sequence goes on along the minus strand of NW_016107386.1, from coordinate 2,090,189 downwards.
CCTAAGCCTGTAGAGCCCTCTTCCTATTCCCCAAATTAAGCCCAATGACCTGCTCTCCTACCTAGGGCCAGTCTCCAAGAACAGAGCTTTTTCTCCCAACATCCTTGGAAGGTTATGTCGCTTCCACATCCTGCCCCAAGTACCTGCAAAGAGTTTAAAGCCCTTCTTAAAGGCACTTTGATTTCTACCTAAAGAAAAGATCTGTATTGAATATAAATGAGTTTTACTTTGATGGGTCTCCTAGTTAAATTCAGTGACGATTCCTTCCTAATAAGGAGAAATCTTGCTGAATTTTGAGACTAAGTCTTTAAGTTGGACGTACCCATGATAGAGAGGGAAAAATGTTAAGGCAGAACTATATTCAAATTCTACCACTACCAAATGGTAGAATTCCCTTCCCCCCGAAAGGAAACTGAAAAGGAATAGTAGACTCAAAACAGATGAACAAGCTGGGCACAATGGCTGATGCCTGATATCCCAGCACCTTTGGGAAGCCAAGGTGGGAAGATCACCTGAGATCAGAGTTCGAGGCCAGCCTGGCCAACATGGTGAAACCCCATCTCTACTAAAAATACAAAAAGTAGCTGGGCATGGTGGTGGGTGCCTGTAACTCCAGCTGTAGGCAGGCTGAGGCAGGAGAACTGCTTGAACTGAACCTGGGAGGCAGAGGTTGCAATAAGCCCAGATGGTGCCACTGCACTCCAGCCTGGGTGATACTGCGAGACTCTCTCAAATAAATAAATAAATACATGAAAACAGATGAACATCACTTATTGGAACAGCCTGGGAACTGAGTTTTATGTACCCAGCTGCTGTTTCCAAGAGAAATCCTCTGCCCAATTTTCTCAGCCACAGTCCCAATGAACAATGAGGGATAATTGGTCTCTAATGACCAGGGCTGACCCATACGGAACAGTCTTTTTTCCTTTTTTCTTTTTTTTTTTTTTTTTTGAGACTGAGTCTCACTCTGTCGCCCAGGCTGGAGTGCAGTGGCACAATCTCACTGCAACCTCAGCCTCCTGGGTTCCAGCAATTCTCCTGCCTTAACCTCCCAGAGGAGCTGGGATTACAGGCACCTTCCACCACACCCAGCTAATTTTTGTATTTTAGTAGAGATGGGGTTTCACCATGTTGGCCAGGCTGGTCTTGAACTCCTGAGCTCTAGCAATTTACCTGCCTTGGCCTCCCTAAGTGTTAGGATTATAGGCATGAGCCACCATGCCCGGCCCAGAACACAATCTTAATGTAGACTTCCCAAAATTCTAAGACTTTAAATTAGACTCAGACCTCTTGTTAAGTGGTTTTACACTGCCTAAGACATAATATATAAGTAAAAGGAATCTTATAATGGCCCAGAAAAGCTAGAGAATCTATAGCATTCTGCTACATTTTCAGCCATGAAGACTCAGTTGAGTTTGGGATATTACCCATAATATGTATTCATAACCATAACAGATCCCTCTGGAGTTATTACAATATATGCAGAGAACGTTTATTAACAGTGGGAAACATTTGGATATTATGAACCCATAATAAACAGCAAGCACAACAAAAAGCCTTATGAAAAGAAATCGGCATGCCCAACCACTGGCTATCTTCCCCATTAGGCCTCCAAAAGCTAATATAAGACAAATGTATTTTATGTTGAAATACTAAAAGGTTTTAATTCATGTTATGGGTTAATGACCTAAGACTGTCATTTCAAACCACAGCCTGTTTTGAAGCTCAGGACCTATAATCATCCCTTTGTCCAATACAAGGAGGTATCTAACTGGTAGGTGGGGCTTTTTTCCTGCTAATACACAGCAATAACTGGAAAACTATCTTATATAATATGTAGAAATATAGAAGTATATATCTTTTTAGTTTATCAGAAAGTCCTCTCATGCCAAGGCTGAGTTGTCAAATGTCAAGTCTGAGCTGAGAACAAATGTTATAGCTAAACTGCTGGCTTTTAAAAATAATGACTCTGGTGACATACTTTTAAATATAACTGGGCTACTGAACACCACTATAATTAAGAGGCAAAAAATTAAGAACAAGGTTGTAATACTTAGGACCCCTACAGAAGGAAATGAATTAGGAGACAGGAAATAGAACAAATAGAACAGAGACAGAATAAAATCCCTCACAAATTAAAATCTTCTTCCTAAGCAAGAGTCATTCCTTGATCTTTGGCTTCATAATTCTTCCCAGCAGCTTTTGTCAAGGGAGACAGTCATTTTAAAGTGGGCTGACTTGATCTTCCCACTAGAAAAAATAAAAGCTCACTGGTTGTAGGTAAGTAAGCACAAATCCTGCCATTGCATAATCAAATGTGTGGGTGGAAGTGTTCACAATGAACAGTTTGAAAGGCAGTTCTCTGAAGCATCCAAACCCCAACATCACATGGAACTCATACATATATATATATATGGCTTTTGATATCCATGGTAACCGGGCAGGCTTCATCCTTAAAGAGAAAGTATAGTATTTCCATTGGGTTATTCTGTGGCCTGAATAAACAGAGACAAGTAGGCAAGTCTTACTACTTGCTCGTTCTCAGTGAGATATTTTGGGGCTGAGCATGGTGGCTCAGGCCTGTAATCCCAGCACTTTGGAAGCCCAAGACAGGCAGACCACCTGAGGTCAGGAGTTTGAGACCAGCCTGGCCAACGTGGTGAAACCCCATCTTTACTAAAAATACAAAAATTAGCCAGGCGTGGCAGTACATGCCTGTAATCGCAGCTACTCAGGAGGCTGAGGCCTGAGAATCACTTGAACCTGGGAGGCAGAGGTTGCAGTGAGCCGAGATCAGACCCCTGCACTCTAGCCTAAATGACAGAGCGAGAAGTTGTCTCAAAAAAAAAAAAAAAAAAAAAGGCATTTTGGGATTTGGTTTTCAATTCTAAACAGATCCAATTTGCTACCATACATACGACTAACAACGGCACCTCCCTGTCATAGTTCTGCGCTGCTTATACTGTCTTGAAATGTTACTACCACAGGTGTTATATGAAAACTTAAAGGAGAGAAAGGATAAATAAAGTCATTTCACAAACAAATAGTGGGGAGGCAAAAAGAAAAGGTCAAAGTTAGATTTTCTGTGCCTCTTTACCCAAAATGAGGTCAATCTTTGAACTACAACATCAAATATTAACATAGATTGTTTTTAGGTTACAATATTCCACCAAACACACTCAGCCTATAATAGAACTCAAAGTTTTTGGCAAAAATTCATAATTTCTTTTCTGTTGCCTTTTTCTTAGGTTCCAGCCACAAGATTTATGAAGGGGAAATTTTCATTATTGTTGTTTTGAGGGAGAGAAATCTTACATACCCACTAAACTCCCAATTAGAATACACTCAAAGCCTGTCATTTCCAACTGGAAGTGGCTGACAGACACATTAACAGTGAATGAATCCTACGTTCACATTCTCATTCATTTATTCAACAAATATTTAGGTTCACATTCTCATTCATTAATTCAACAAATATTTATTAAGCAATTATCATGCCAGGCACTATGCTGGGCATATAGTAGTAAACAAAACAGATATTATTCTGCTCTGATTACATGTTTAGATTCTCAGTCTCTACTCTCACTAATCTTAGGCAAACTGCTTCATTTCTCTGGCCTCAATTCCCCCACTGATCAAATGGTAACATGAGATAACATTACTATTTTACATTCATTTCAGTGCTTCATAATCACAAGGTGGCATTTTTCACAAAATATCTCATCTTAGCCTCACAAGGACCCTCACAGGGTGGCAAGACAGGCATTACTGACCTTTCAGGTCTAGCACTCCGCAACTCTGTAACTATTCCCTGCACAGGAAAAGCTAGAGTTATATAAGTTTCTTTTGCAGAGAAAATCACTGGACTGTCTTTTCCAAAATTTTCTTTGAAACTTTAGGAGGCCTGAAGGATAGTACTACAGACAAATGTAGTGGAAAGAATTAACAACCACATTCTTTGTTTAACACAGCTATGCTCACTCTGAGAGATCTAAGATTTATTGAGAAAAGCAAAGTGGTGGTGGGCTCACCATCAGAGGAGGGTGGTGTAGTCCCAAGTGGTGTGGCTGGGGTTGTAGGAGCAGGACTGACAGGGGTCGTCACCAAGCCCATTTCTGGATGGCTCTGAAAAAGAACACAGATGTGTAAGAAAACAGAAAATCCAGTTCTCCCTGAGTATCAAGTGCCTAATACTGGTAAGGACTGATATTCTGGGCCTAATAATTTTTCTTTTCTTTTTTTTTTTGAGACAGCATCTTGCTATGTTGTCCAAGCTGGTCTCAAAGTCCTAGGCTCAAGTGCTCTCCTGCTAAGTGCCCTGAGTAGGTGGGACCACCGTGCTACTGTGCTCCTAGTCTCACAATTAGAAAGGTCACTGAAGGAGGACTACTTCTGCATTTATTTCTCATGAGTACTTGACTACTGTTGATGCTTGCTAACTTCTAATAAGAAGCTGTGTGTGCAAATTTATCTTAAGCAACTAGGTTCCCATTATGTAAGTTTTTCTGTGGCACAACAGAAATTGAAAAAAAAAATGGGGTAAACAAATATACAGGACTATTCTACAAGAGAGCAGAGAATATTTGCAATCCCATCCAAACCTAGGATCTCATCAGATCATCCTAAAACACATCAATAGGCTGTTCTGATAACCACATAATTGACTAGCAGATACAGATGAGTCAAGGGGATACCAGGTACTACAAAAAAAGCTATTCAGATGGCGGCCTTCCTGTTCCACAACCAACAAAAGTGTGTATGCCTTCACTGGGAGGCAAGATATAGTGAGACACCCAGTAGCGACCAAAACAGATGACTCTTCTGTCCCTAACTTTTCTTAGCCATTACTGCCACATCAGCTCTTGAGAATTAAGCCAAGTGACCGCTGTTTTTAACTTCCCCAACAGCTTAACTGGCTCTTTACCTTCCTCACCTCTTCCTTTAAAATCAGTTATAAGACTTGGAGATCAGATAAGGAGCAGAGTGAAAATAATAACTGAAGTCTCCATGTTATCAGTCATGAAAACTGGTAAGTGTTCTCTGAAGCAGATCTCAAACCAGCACGATGCTTTTTAAGCATGACCTTATTTTTTTGTTAAAATTCAGATCAATAGATTCCATATACATCTGCCCTTTGAGAAAAAGCATAAGCAAACTTTACCTTAAAAGAACCCTACATACATATTTTAAACAGACTGGGTTTAAGATAAAAACACTTTATCAATTTTTTAAGATGGTTACAGCTCTTGAGTTCTCAGTCTACCTAGTCTCCTACTATGTCAATTACTGACGCTATCCCTCAGGCATGTGACCCAGTGTTCAGGATTCTTTTTTTTTTTTTTTTTGACAGAGTCTGGCTCTGTCACCCAGGCTGGAGTACGATGGCGCAATCTTGGCTTACCGCAACCTTTGCCTTCCAGGTTCAAGTGATTCTCATGCCTCAGCCTCCCAAGTAACTGGGATTACAGATGCCTGCCACCACCCCCAGCTAATTTTTGTATTTTTAGTAGAGACAGGGTTTTGCTATGTTGGTCAGGCTGGTCTCAAACTCCTTACCTCAGGTGATCCACCTGCCTCAGCCTCCGAAAGTGCTGGGATTACAGGCGTGAGCTACAGTGCCCTCCCAGTGCTCAGTATTCTATGACTTCTTTTCAACGTATGTAGACCATGTTATCTGTTAACAGCTAACCTTATCCTGGCCAGCATATCTTTTAGTTTTTCCTCTGGAAATTGGTGAGATAATAAGATGAGTGACTGGGCCTATTTTATCTCTGGCTGTAATTCTACAGTGGTTTGGAAAGCAGAAAGTCCAATATAAAAATCCACATAGCAGATAATACCAGGGATTTCTAGTGAGCAAAATGAAGTAATCACAACTCATTTGGGTTAACATAATCAGTAAACTGGCCAAAACCACTAACTTTGCACGTTATTAGACCGATTTCAGTACCGGATAGAAACATCCGTATTTGAGGATAGCAGGAAACAAAGGCAACTGATGCCAACTCCTTGTTACTACCACTTACCAATGCAAAACATGGTTTAAACAAGTACAGCCAGATAAGCTTTTCAATGGAATGAATCGGTATGAAATTCAAGGAGAAAAAAAACACTGGGATTTTTAATATAACCAACCTGAGCTAATACTGTGATGAAGTTGCGATTTAAATGAACAGCTTCATAAAGTGCCAGAAGAATGGCCTCATTGGTTCTAAAGAAAAAGAGAACAAATTGGAGTGGCTCTTATAGTGGGGGAGTTAAAACAGTATAACTATCAGGATAAGATTATACCCCAGCACCTCATTATCAATCTCTTTGCATTTCTAAAGTTCCCCTTTACTCACCTTTTGGGCATATGCAAAGTGTATAGGCAGAAGTCAGGGCCTTAACTTTAATTCCTTAGGACTAGTTCTCATCTACTTCATTACCTTCCCTCTGCTTTTCCACCTCAACCCAGCTAAGTCAACTGGCTCAGACACTCATCCCTTTTTTGTTTCATTGCCGAGATGGGCTGGGAACAGTTGTTCAGCAGAAATTTCTAAGGGTCCATTATTGTTCAAAACCCATGAGACATTTGAAAATCACCAAAAAAGTATGAGTCTGTAAAAAATTAACAAACGGGTAACACTGCACACTCATATCCGGCAGGACAGCCCACACAAAAGTCCAAGTCACTGCAGAAGAATGTCAGGCACTTACTGTACTGAGATTTTCTCATGGGCATCTGCTATGAACATGCTGCCCACCTGTGGAAGAAAAGGGGAATTGCAGACTTGTAGCAGGAGGATGGGAGAGGAGTTCTGTTTTTTATCCATGAAAAAAAAAAAAA
>NW_016107386.1:2073184-2083326 GCF_001604975.1 Cebus imitator | reverse complement strand
AAAAAAAAAAAAAAAAAAGCTGCTTCCTGCTGGGGGGAACTTGGAACTCTGGACGGTAAGTCACACACACCAAAACCAGCCCACTTTGAAAATCTTAAAAGACTCATAAGTAATAAATGAAATAATAAGAATCCTACTGAATCATCTTGCCTTAAAGGGCCTTAAAGCAAAAACCCTAGTACTTTTGTCCAACTCTCCTTTTCAATGTGTAAGTTTAGTCACTCTGACAGTTAACCTACACATCCTCATCACTCTGTATCTTTCCTAGAAGTTGCTTATTTGAAGTCAGAAACTAACTTAGGAAAAACTTCACAGAAACCAGGCTGACTTCAACCAACATACAGCTATCTTTGGGAACAATATTTGGGTTTCAGACCAAAGCTCTCTATATGAGATCCACTCTCCATTTTTCAGACAACAAAATCTTTAGTTTGTGTCCTAGTCAGAGTAAGTGAATAAGTAAACAGAGTAGGTTGCCTTTAATGCACATGATGTCAGAGGCACTAAGATGCCTAACCCCCCATAAAAATACCTTTCCCACCTCCTTAATTATGCCTGAAACTATACACAAACCTATGCTGCTAGAGTTTCATGTGTTTGGAACAAAACTTTCTGAAAGCTTGACTGAAAGGCAGAGATAACTGGGAGCAGTATAACTGTATCTAATTCATTTAATCAAACACCAATATAAAACTCATATTTCTGTAGTCCCTGAGAGACTTCACTCATTTACATTCTGGAGTTAAGAGTTTATCAGGCCCCTTCCTAAGAACAGGCTGAGAAGGCAGAAGGAACAATTCTTAAGCATTGGGGGAAAAAAATTGCAGAAGTGGAGGAGGAGAGGAGGCAACTGCTTCTTGCAATGAACTAAAAAATTGTCTTGCCCTAGAACTGATTATTTGGATACTAATGCCCAGAAGACAGACTTTCTGAACCTGCCTAGATTCTAGAATCTCCTAGATTTATCTCTTCAAAATCAGTCCCAGATTACCTGGTACCAAAAGCCAAGGTTGAGAAACCTTGCCCTGGAATCTTGCAAACTGGACCAATAACTTCCCTAAAATTCAGACCTATAAGTGCAAACCCTAAGCCGCTAGAAGAGTGCCTCAGATCTACTTCACAATCGCTAAACCCCAGGACCAGCTATAAGGATCAAACCAGCCACAGCAGACAGCAAAGGAGCACTCAGGGGAGGACTCAGATCCAAACCCTACCATTAGGTGTTCCACAGGGTCAGTGCCCAAAAGGGGCCAATTCTTCAGGAAACAAAAGTCTGGTTTAATGCGTACCTTTTCTTTAGCCTTTAAAAAAATTAATTAAATAATTAACGTGGAAAAACTAAATCCCAGAGAAATTAAAGCTCTCCTTTCCCCTATCTCACTTGGTTTTGAAGCTCACTAAAGGTACATCAAAAGTGGGAATTAAAAAACAAAAAAGAAAGAAAGAAACTCACTAAAGGAAATACACTCCCCAAGAAAATCAGCTCTGAACATCCTCTCTCTTGTCATCATGCCATCACTTCAAATACCTGAAATTCGGAGCCCTGATTTGTCCACCCCTGCAGACCACATTGTTAACGAGCAGAAGAAAAGAAAAAGCAGGACTTACCATATTTGTTAAAGCAGAGAAAAAACCACTTTGGTGTTCTTCTTCCTTGTCTTTATACTGCCTAAACAAAAATAACTAAATTCAACTTTAGGATTTTTTTTTTTTTTTTTTTTTTTTTTGAGACGGAGTTTCACTCTTGTTACCCAGGCTGGAGTGCAATGGCGTGATCTCGTCTCACCGCAACCTCCGCCTCCCGGGTTCAGGCAATTCTCCTGCCTCAGCCGCCTGAGTAGCTGGGATTACAGGCACGCGCCACCATGCCCAGCTAATTTTTTGTATTTTTAGTAGAGACGGGGTTTCACCATGTTGACCAGGATGGTCTCGATCTCTTGACCTCGTGATCCACCCATCTCGGCCTCCCAAAGTGCTGGGATTACAGGCTTGAGCCACCGCGCCCGGCCTAACTTTAGGATTATTTATCAAGTATGTCTTTGTCCTTGGCATTTTGGGTAATCAGGGTGGAGCACTCTTAGAATTCTCTGACTCCAGAAAACTAAAGCATTGTGGCAATCAAGCATTGAGACAATCCCTGCAAGCTAAGAGGCACCCTGTCTGCTCTTGAGGTAGTGTGTGCCAAAATCGCTAGCTACTTTGGGAGAGACTTAAAAAAGCAAGCTGCAGGTCAGGTGTGGTGACTCACTCTGGGAGGCCAAGGCAGGCAGATCATGAGGTCAAGAGATTGAGACCATCCTGGCCAACACTGTGAAACCCTGTCCCTACCTACAATACAAAAACTAGCTGGGTGTGGTGGTGGGCACCTGTAGTCCCAGCTACTCGGGAGGCTGAGGCAGGAGAATCGCTTGAACTCAGGAGGTGGAGGTTGCAGTGAGCCAAGATGGGGCCACTGCACTCCAGCCTGACAGCAGAGCAAGACTCCATCTCAAAAAAAAAAAAGAAAGAAAGAAAAGAAAGAAAGCTGCAGCTGGGCGCAATGGTTCATGCTTGTAATCCCAGCACTTTGGGAGGCTGAGGCAGGCATAGCACGAGGTCAGGGGTTTGAGACTAGCCTGGCCAATATGGTAAAACCCCGTATCTACTAAAAATTTAAAAAAAAAATTATCTGGGCATGGTGGCTCATGCCTGTAGTCCCGGGTACTCAGGAGGCTGAGGCAGAAGAATCACTTGAACCTGGGAGGTGGAGGCTGCAGTGAGCTGAGATCACACTACTGCACTCCAGACTGGGTAACAAGAGTGAGACTCTGTCTCAAAGGAAAAAAAAAAAAAAACAAAAAACAGAAAGAAAGCTGCAAAATTGTGAAACTGCCCTAACATACAGCTGATCCAGTTATTTCTCCAACATCTCCAACAATCTATTACTTGAAAAGTGTGACAGTAAATCTACTTTAAGGCTAGAACACTGAAAATCTTGTTTCTTTTTAAAGGAGGACGAAGGAAATCAGTAAACTAAACTCTCTGCAGATATGAGACAGATTTGAAGTTCTGATACCCAACTGTGTGTGAGAAAAGTCTAGAGAGGAACATGAAAGATCTGCCTGGCCCTTGCCAGGATTAGGGATACTTCTGTTTTCCATTCACTAATGTCAGATCCTTCCAGCAAAAGGGAAAGCAAGTTCAATGATGGGAGTCCCCAAGAGAAACAGGGACTCTGGGAAGTTGATAAAAAAGTCACATCTGCAAAATAGGACTACCTTAATATACTTTCTTCTTTTATATATTTTTTAAGATAAAAAAAAAATTATCTCCACAACCTTTTTGACATAGAAAATACATGTATGATACATTGGACTAAGAAGTGACCACTTGTAGCTGGAAGACTAGATAAAATGCTCTGTAATAAAATACCAGAAGTTGCAAAGGAATGTGCCTAATTGCCTAAACTAAAGAGACACCAATGCGGTGGCTACTTTTCCCCTGTTGTTAAAAACAATCCCTGCTAATCCCAAGCAAAGCTAGAGCAAATATATCGGCCAGGGGCTGTACCTCTGAATACTCTTAGACTAGGTAAGGCAGTTTTACCCAAGAACTCTAATAAAACTCTAACAACCAATTCAAATGAAAATTAGACCCCCTTCCATTTTGGAAAGGTGAACTTACCTGTTGTACTCAGATAAAGCCTGAGCAATTACAAGCCCCATTCCCTAGAAGGGAAAAGACAGCACAGGTGAAATAAGACAGCAGCCTTTAGGGGTTGGTGATGATGCTAGAACTAGGTCGGGAAGAACATTAGCCCAAGAAGTCCTGACTGAAAGTTGGCAACAAGGACAGAAATTCTGAGATGCACTGTCAAAGCATCAAAAGGAGCTTCTTTGGGAAGATTTTTCTTATCTAATTATCTTAATGTTCCCAGGTACAATTAAAATGGATTATCAAGACGTGAAACAGACCAGCCCACATTATTGACAATTTCACTGGGATCATTTTCCCTTTGAAAGAGAATATCCAGTTAAACAAAAAGCCCTCAGATGTCTCCAAAACAGCCAGGCAAAATGACAATGAGTCCATGCTAAATGAAGGTGAACATAGATAAGCCACTTTCTTTCAGGCCACAGGAATGTAAAGGGAAGTAGCATTAAGTAAATGTTAAAGTGACTTAACTTCCCCCAGAAAGTTGGGCAGGATGGAAAGGGAATAAAGCAAGACACAGGTCATCTTATTCCTCCCTATATTCAGAGATCAGATGTAATTTCCCAAACTTTCAAGGATATATATAGCAGATATAGATCATCCCCATGTTTCCACTTCACCAAGTCAGGCTATAAATACTGCCTGGCTAGTTCTGAAAGAAGGAATCTCCCATCATTTAGTCATCTAAGCTTTCTTATTCTTGAAAGTGTAATTTATTGACTTTGTAGGATAATCAACTTCAACACACTGTAACACGAAACGTAAGACAGTAAAACAGTAGCACTGATGCACTAAAAAGAAATATTAATTCCCTCTCTATAACCACATGAAATTGACAGGATAGCTTTCTGTTCTCTGTTCTAAATGTCCACTAAAAGTAATGCCACTGAATGCAAATAAGTAAGGCAATACACAAGGATCCAGATACTCACATTGAGTGTGGCCTCATCATCCACAATAGATAGCTTCACAATATAAGGATTCACAGACTGTTAAATAAGAGAAGAGACTCCAGGTAAGTGTGACCTAGTTAAGAAAGCCCATTAGCTATCTAAAAAGTGTTAACAGAAATGCCCTCTCTCTACAGCAATGCTCCTGATACACAGCCCCAATCCATATTGCCTGCTGACCCCTCCCATTTCCAGTTAATTTCTCAGTGTGTATGGGCATCCATCAAGTGTACACACAGATACATACACATACCTCAGTTCTGTTCTACCCATATTTTTCCTTAGGTGGAATCAGTGCACGCCTATGTCTAACACTTCTACCATCTTTCCTCTTACTTGCATCTAGAAAGTAAGTGAATGCTCCACAAAACTCACTTTGTCCTACCCTACCAATAATTTGCTAAGTCCATAGGGATAGCTGTCTTTTGGGAGACATAAAAGCTTCTTGCCATAAGGCACATATTTACAAGTTGCTAACTTACATTTTCATCCCAAAGGCTCCCTAACCATTTCACAAACTATATGCAAGGACTGATTCACCCACCCGTAAAACAAAACCACCTTGGGGTGGAAAGTGGCAGCTGCTTAACAGCCAGAGAGGCCATTTATGGAGATCTGATATCCAAATCACACTGCAGGGGGAACTGAAAAAAAGAATGTAATTATCCAAACAACAATCTGGTCAGAACACTGGGATTTAATGATTGTCCCATCACTTACAGCACTGGAAGAGTTCTTGAGTTATTCCAGACCCAATCTCAGTTGGGCAGCATAAGAAAATGGACATATATTTAAACTAATAAAGCAATTGGACCATCTCCTACAAGGGGGATGAGAACAAATGACCTTTCCTTGCACCTGTAGGATGTGAGGAAAGATTTCATATAGATCAGGCACCAAATCTAATCTAAGAGAGGCAAGGAACAATAGTTCTCAGACTGGCAGTTTCTACAGCTACCAAAAAACTCATTACTGAGAAACTTGAAAACCCACTGAAAGGCTCATTCCCCACACAGACCTATTTAACCAAGCTTCTGAGGGCATCTTTCGCATGTCAATTGGGAACAGAGAACGAGACAGCTTTGCTTTCTTAACAGCCCAAATGTTTGTAAGGTTTAATGCAACACAACTTAAGGTGTAAACCCGACTCCATTTGTTACTTGATCTGACAGAAGGAAGGCTCTCAACACTTCTTCCTATAACCAACAGTCAAATTCTGCCAATTCTACAGACCTCAGAGAAGATCCCAAGCAAGTGAATCCTCAGAAAAGAAAATCAAGCAAAATCAGCTGACTTAGAGATTCTGCCATGATGAGAGTAACACTAGAAAGAGCAGATCACTATTTCTTGGCATATTTTTTTAAAGTTCTGGTCACTCATCTTCCCAAAAGTAGACTGTTTTAGGGTTGTTGTTTCTTTCTTTTTTTTTTTTTTTAAGATGAGGTTTCCCTCTTATCGCCCAGGCTGGAGTGCAATGGTGTGATCTCGGCTCACTATAACCTATGCCTCCAGTTCAAGTGATTCTTCTGCCTCGGCCTCCTGAGTAGCTGGGATTACAGGCATGTGCCACCATGCCCAGCTAATTTTGTATTTTTAGTAGAGACAAGGGTTTCTCCAAGTTGGTCAGGTTGGTCTCAAACTCCCGACCTCAAGTGATCCCCCCACTTCAGCCTCCGAAAGTGCTGGGATTACAAGTGTGAGCCACTGCGCCCAGCCTGTTTAGCTGTTAATCAGGGTCATCTGATTTCCAAGCAAAGGTCTGCATTCTAGTTCTTCTGCTTATTGTGACAAATTAGGCACATTAAGCTAAGTTTCTATTTCCTCATCTGCAAAATGAGGATACAGGTTGCGTATCTCATCTAAAATGCTTTAGGGTTGGTCATGGTGGCTTATGCCTGTAATCCTAACACTTTGGGAGGCCAAGGTGGAAAGATCACTTGGCCCAGGAGTTTGAAACAAGCTTGGGCAACATGGCAAAACCCTATCTCTACAAAAAATTAAAGAGTTAGCTGGGGCCAGGCATGGTAGCTCACTCCTGTAATCCCAGCATCTTGGGAAGCTGAGGCAGGTGGATCACCTGAGGTCAGGAGTTCAAGAACAGCTGACCAACATAAAGAAACCCATCTCCACTAAAAATACAAAAATTAGCCAAGGGTGGTGGCGCATGCCTGTAATCCCAGCTACTCGGGAGGCTGAGGCAGGAAAATCGCTTGAAACCAGGAGGCGGAGGTTGCAGTGAACCAAGATTGCACCACTGCACTCCAACCTGGGTGGCAGAGCAAGACTCCACCTCAAAAAAAAAAAAAAAAAAAAAGTTAGCTGGGCATAGTGACACATGCCTGTAGTCCCAGCTACTCGGAAGGCTGAGGTGGGAGGATCACTTGAGCCTAGGAGGTCAAAGAGTGTCATGTTGGTATTCAGAAAGTTTCACATTTGGGGGCATTTTGGATTTCAAATTTTCAGATTAGAGATACTCAACCTGTATTTTTTATGCTGTGGTTGCTACAAGGTTTAAATGAAGTAAGACACATCAAATCTTTAGCACACTAGCTGGTACACACTAAAGGCTCAATAATTGGTATAGGTAGCTATATTTTTTTCTCCTTTTACATTATTATCACATTCAAAGGCAAGCTCTTTAGGAAAAAGAGAAGTGTGGGGAGAAAAGGAACAACCTGCAATTAGACATAATAAACGGTATGGTAATTTCTGAGAAATGTCATGCTCTGGGAAACAGTTGGGATCTGAGTCACTTCATCTCAACAGGCTTGGCCAGCCTAGAAAACCAGGATCTTAACGTTGTGAAAATTTCTATTTTACCAGATGCTGATTTTTAAAACTATATACCTGTTGTGCTGGTCACTTTTTTAAACTGGAAGTAATCTACTTTTCATCCGTAAGACAGAATTACAAACTCTGTGAGTCTTCACAGTAGCACTCTAATAGGGTCCTGCCTTTATTTGATCAAAGCTACACATACTATTTTTCATTGCTCTTCCCTAGACCTTTTTGGGGGGCTCTTCTGTCTCTTTAGATGAAATTATTAAAATAGAACACATTATTTGAAGTGAGGAAGAACTACACATTTACTACATGGTATCTTTTCCATCACTTTTATTCCTTAAGTCCAATAACATCTTCACTTTGTCTTTGCTTAGTTGGGTACCCAGCCTCTCTGTGCCTCAATACCTTTCCAGTAAGGTTAGAACTTATCCCACTGGTCAAGAGATTGATGGCTAGAATGCTTTTCTCCCCTGCACAGTCTCTCATGCTAGTTTGCACAGAATTTCACCAGCTTTGGTTTTGCCATGTTCATCTGGAATTCCTCACATTCCTGTCAAAAATCTTCCTGCTCCATGATCACTAGGCTTCCTTAATGGTTTCTGGTGAATGATTTATATCAAAAACTGCAAAGCCCAGATAAATTAGGCCCACAAGCTCACCCTTGCCCACTATATTAATTATTCTGGGGGCTTCTGAAGGACTAGAGATGCATACTTCATTCCAGAAATATGATTCTCTCCAGTTCCTTGGCCATGTCCAATATTTCAGGCTGACATTTCAGAGAGCCCTACGGAGCTGTGCCAGGATTCAGATCACAATCAGCGAAGCCAGGCCATTGCCTCAGAATGGCCTGCATCCAGCAGAATGTTCCGAAAATATTCATTACTGATGATAGTGTGTTCCTATCACATATAACCCTCACCTCTCTTTAACTATCCTCAGCATTTTCCACAGCTATTTTTCTGGCTGTTGTAATGAGGCCCCAGAGGCTATTACACATGACAGAGATCAAAATGGCTACCATGCCAACCCCTCCAGATCATGAGTAAAACAGGTGTTGGGAATAAATTTCGTATTTATTAGGAGCTCTATACACATTCATCAGTTCCTCCAACACAATAAAAGCAATCAGATCTTGGAATTTAAAACACATTAACATTGTTCTGCATATTCTAGTCCCTCTTTAAGTATTCCTTTCTCACAACCTCCCCTGCTTTCGTATCTCTTCTTATAAGAATCAGTTCCAGGTTCGAGACCATCCTGGCTAACACAGTGAAAACCTGTCTCTACTAAAAATACAAAAATTAGCCGGGTGTGGTGGCACGTGCCTGTAGTCCTAGCTACTCAGGAGGCTGAGGCAGGAGAATTGTTTGAACCTGGGAGCAGGGTGCAGCGAGCCAAGATCACACCATTGCACTCTAGCCTGGGTAACATAGCGGCTCCGTCTCAAAAAAAAAAAAAAAAAAGAAAGAAAAAAGAATAAGTTCCAGATTTTGTGTTACCCCTCACTTTCAACCTGGCCAAATAAAGCCTACCTAGGCTTTATCATATCAAAAATCACTAGGTGGGCTGGGCAAGGTGGCTCACATCTGTAATCCGAGCACTTTGGGAGGCCAAGGCGGGCAGATCACGAGGTCAAGAGATCGAAACCATCCTGGCCAACATGGTGAAACCCTGTCTCTGCTAAAAAAAAAAAAACACAAAAAATTAGCTGGGCATGGTGGCTCGCGCCTGTAGTCCCAACTACTTGGGAGGCTGAGGCAGGAGAATTGCTTGAACCCGGGAGGTGAAGGTTGCAGTGAGCAGAGATCACGCACTGCACTCCAGCCTGGCTGGCGCCTGGCGACAAAGACTGTCTCAAAAAAAAAATCACTAGGTGGCCAGAAGCTCAAAAAGGAAAATCCTCTGTCCAGCTGGCTCAATTCTCACAGTGTTGCTACTTATTAAGTGAACAAAGTCAGGTTGCCTCAGTGAAACTCCTGACTTTTGGATTCAGCAAAATGCTCCCAGTGCCCAAACTCAGTGCCAAATGCTTCCTACTCCTCAAAAGCCATCTCCAATGAAAACCCTTGTCTTCCTTGAGTGGTCCCCTTCCTTTTCTGCCTATTCTGCCTTTTGAAGAAAATCAAATATATGTGCCAATCCAAGTATAAATCTTTAGATTCTGCTCTTCATCTCTTCATCTAAAAAACCTATAAATCTGCACCCTGATTAATTCAGGGGCAAAAAGAACTCCCAAACTGGTATAAATAAGGCACTGACTTCAATTTTTCATTAAAATCAGAAGGAGTTTCTAGGCCAACAGTGATACTTATATAAGTAGACTGCATAAGGAGATCTGATATACAGGGATAAGGAAATCTGATATACAGTGATGTGCTGCGTAAAGACATTTTGGTCCATAATAGACTGCATATTCTACGGTGATCCCATGAGATTATAACGGAACTGAAAAATCCCTATAACCCAGTGACATTTTAGCCATTATTACATAGTGCAACCCATTCATTACTCACATATTTGTGGTGATAATGGTGTAAGGAAACCTACTATGCTGCCAGTCATATAAAAGTATAGGACATACAATTATCAGCCAGGCACGGTGGCTCACTCCTGTAATCCCAACATTTTGGGAGGCTGAAGTGGGCAGATCACTTCAGTTCAGGAGTTCAAGACCAGCCTAGGCAATATGTTGAACCCCATCTCTACCAAAAA
>NW_016107386.1:2065563-2069598 GCF_001604975.1 Cebus imitator | reverse complement strand
TCTATAGTAGTGTACAGTAATGTCTTAGGCCTCCACATTCACTCACCACTCACTCACTGACTCACCCAGAGCAATTTCTAATCCTGCAAGCTCCATTCATAGAAAGTGTCCTATTAAGGTGTCTGATTTTTTTAATCACCTTTTTTATGTTTTATGAAGATCAACAAGAATATTTTTTATCTTTTATATCATTCTTTCACCATACCTTTTCTAGGTTTAGATTCTGTGTGTTTGTTTTTGAGGCAAGATCTGGCTTTGTCACCCTCACCCAGGCTGGAGTACAGGGGTGCAATCTCAGCTCACTGTAACCTCCACTTCCAGGGCTTAAGCCATCCTACCACCTCAGCCGCCTGAGTAGCTGAGACTACCAGCATCTGCCACCATGCCTGGCTCATTTTTATATTTTTTAAAATACAGAGTTTTGCCATGATGGCCAGGCCGGTCTCGAACTCCTGGGCTCAAGCAATCTACCAGCTATGGCCTCCCAAAGTGCTGCGATTACAGGCATGAGCTACCATCCCTAGACTTAGATTTTTTTTTTTAAAGACAGGGTCTCACTCTGTCACCCAGACTGGAGCGCAGTGGTGTAATCGTGACTCACTGCAGCCTCAAACTCTTTGGCTCAACCAATCCTCCTACCTCAGCCTCCCAAGTAGCTGAGACTACAGATGCATACCACCACACCCAGCTAATTTTTTAAGTTTTTTTGTAGAGACAGTGTCTTACTATGTGGATCAGACTGGTCTCAAATTCATGGCCTCAAGCAATCCTCCCACCTCAGCCTCCCAAAGCACTAGGATTATAGGTGGGAATCACCATGTCCAGCCTAGATATGCTTAAATACTTAAATAATTACTACTGTGTTACAATTGCCTACAGTATTCAATATAGCCATATGCTATCCAGGTTTGTAGCCTAAGAGAAATAGGCTACACCATGTAGCTTAGGCATGTACTAGGCTATATCATGTAGCCTCAGTATGTAGCAGGCTATACCATATAAGTTTGTATAAAGACACTTTCTCATGTTCACATGACAACAAAACTGCCTAATGACACATTTCTCAGAATGTATCCTTGTTAAGTGACACATGACTGTACAAAAATCAAATCTTTCAAAATAGATATACTAGGTCAGTGGTTCTCAATCCTGGCTAATCATCATACTCAATAGGAGAACTTAAAAAAAACAAAAACAAATTCCCAGGTCCCTTTTCCCCAGCCCCAAAAGACTCTGATTTACTGTGTGCAGAATAAGATCCAGAAATGTTTTCTTTTTAAAAAGTCCTGCTGGGCGCGGTGGCTCAAGCCTGTAATCCCAGCACTTTGGGAGGTCGAGGCGGGTGGATCACGAGGTCAAGAGATCGAGACCATCCTGGTCAACACGGTGAAACCCCGTCTCTACTAAAAATACAAAAAATTAGCTGGGCATGGTGGCGCGTGCCTGTAATCCCAGCTACTCAGGAGGCTGAGGCAGGAGAATTGCCTGAACCCAGGAGGCGGAGGTTGCGGTGAGCCGAGATCGCGCCATTGCACTCCAGCCTGGGTAACAAGAGCGAAACTCAGTCCCAAAAAAAAAAAAAAAAAAAAAAAGTCCTTAGGTGATTCTAGTAAGCTGGGTATAGGAATCACCACATTAGGGAGTACTTACTCATTAGAAGTTGCATCACAGGATTCCTTTGAACAACTAGATCCTCTGCCCCATGTATTTAATATAGAAATTTTAGAATCTAGGTTATCAAATTTAATCTATATACCATTTACCAAGAACATGTCTTCTATATTAAGTGAAGTCCTTTAGGAGGGGCCACATTTAACAAGATTATAGGAAGATAACAATCATCCACTAAGGGCCCCAGTTACCTCATATTTTCTATAGTTCACCAGCAAAGCCAAGAGCACAACAGCATCATACCCATGCTCCCTACGACTTGGGGGATGTGAAAGTATCTGTAACAAGAACCAAAAATGCATGAGACTTTTAACTCCTGGTTCCTGGGAATACAGAGAAAATTTGAAGAGATGGTTTACCCCAAAGAGAAAGAGGTAACAAGGGAATTGACCTACCTGTAAAATTGCTTCAAATATGCTGTTGATCATTACATACTCAAGAATAGTGTTCTGGCTGATGTTATCCGTCACCTGAATGCAATAAAAGGCTTTTTAAAGTCTGTACTGGGGCATTCTGATATCTCATGTAATCTCCTCCCCTAGCATCTAAGAGAAATAGAAATATTAAAATATTTCTACTAGATAACTTAACAGACCTTTCACAAGTGCCCCTTAAGTCATGAGAGCCTGAATAGACAGACATTATAGGAGTAGGAAATAGGCAAATTAAAACTTCCTACGTCTTTGAACTTCTCATTGTTTCTCTCATATTCTCACACATGCATTTGCTTAACAGTTTCTTGGGTTTTATTCCTCAAGTGCACAGGAAGAGGTTTATGAATGCAGAAATCTTTAAGAGGTGGCAGGGAAAGAGAACCGCCTGAAGTAAATGATCAATACCCCACTCTCCTTCCACTAGGAAGTACAGGGAGCCTACAGTTATAAAATCGAAGCCAGCCAGGCACTGCCTCAAAAAAAAAAAAAAAAAAACACCTCAGAATCACAAGAATTATTTCCAAATGAGACCTGATGAGAACAAGTCTGACAACCTAGAAGATAGTAGTTCCCCTGAAGTGAACCTTCTAAAGTGAAATATCACACAGCCCGCCGGCTAAAAATGCCAGTCATTGCTCCAAAGAGCAACTTTTAGGAAGCAAAAGACCATGCAGCTAACTTCCTACACATCCAGACACAAGGGAGTGATGCAATACCCCCACTGAGAATATTTTTTCTCTTTTTCCTTCTATCTTTGGGCTCAAGTATTCAAATAGGATTGCCCCTCCTGTCAATTAATACCCTTGACAAACATAGACAGGTTACTTACGGTCACTAAGCAAAGGAGAAGTTTCAGACATAAACTCTTCAGACTTTCAGAACCTTCTGCACAAAGCAATGAATCCAAACTCTCCATCAAGTTCTGAGAAAAAGAACCAGTAAGCATTAAACCGTACCAGGTAACACCCCACCTTTGTCCAACTCTGGGTTATGTTATCCAGGGTAATGTGAATAACACAAATGAAGCAACCCTATCATTTCCATAGGCCTAGGCCTTGCAAGGTTAGATAAAGAAAAGGAGGACTTCTCAGGCTGGGGCTGCTAAGAAAGAAAAAGAATAACAAGCCTTCAAAATCTAGCTATATTGAGAAAAATGCTTTAGAAAAATTACACAAGAACAGTAAAGAATTCACTGTTCTACCAAATGAATGCACGTTTGCAGTCTATCATCCTCATACAAACCTTTAGATTAGAATGAAGCAAATAAAAAAAGGGAAACCTAATGGTTCAATAATTGTACATAAGTTTCTTTTCCTTTTTTTTTTTTTGTCAGCCAAGCTGGAGAGCAGGTCATGTTCATAGCACACTGCAATCTCAAACTCCTGGGATCAAGTCATCCTTCCACCTCAGCCTCCCAAATAGCTGGGACCACAGATGTGTGCCACATCTGGCTATTTCATTTTTTTTTAAGTAGAGACAAGGTCTCACCATGTTGTCTCAAACTCCTGAGCTCAAGTGATCCTCCTGCCTCGGCCTCCCAAAGAGTTGGCATTGAAGTTGTGAACCACTATGTGAGCATCTACTCTGTGCTGAATATTGTGCTTTAAAAGAATATAGGGGCTGGGCGTGCTGGCTCACGCCTGTAATCCCAGGCCATGAGCCACCATGCCCGAGGTGGTGGGTGGGAGGCCGAGGTAGGCAGATCATGAGGTCAGGAGTTCAAGACCAGCCTGACCAACATGGTGAAATCCCATCTCTACTAAAAATACAAAAATTAGCCAAGCATGGTAGTGCGCATCTGTAATCCCAGCTACTCAGGAGGCTGAAACACAAGAATCACTCGAACCTGGGAGGCAGAGGTTGCAGTGAGCCGAGATTATGCAGCTGAACTATAGCCTGGGCGACAGAGCAAGACTCCATCTCAAAAAAA
>NW_016107386.1:2051260-2063677 GCF_001604975.1 Cebus imitator | reverse complement strand
ACCTGGCTAATTTTTTGTATTTTAATAGAGATGGGGTTTCACCATGGCCAGAATGGTCTCAATCTCCTGACCTCATGATTCACCCACCTGGGCCTCCCAATGTGCTGGGATTACAGGCATAAACCACCGCACCTGGCCATATCATCAATTTTTGTAAGCTAACCACTGTAAGGATTCTCTGGTATATAAATTTATTTTAAATTTAATGAGTAACAGAAGACCGTTCTTCAAACAGCAATCATTCAATATAGTGTCCAACACTGAAAATCATGTAACTGATAAAAGACATATTCAGAATATGTAAAGAACTCTTATAACTCAACAATAAAAGAAATACCAATCTAGAAATGGGAAAAGGATATGAAAGACATTTCTCAAAAAAATTAAAGAAAGAAAAGACAGACAAAAACAACTGTTGACATAATGTGGAGAAACTGGAACCCTCAAACATGGCTAGTGAAATTATAAAATGGAACAGCCGCTAGGGAAAAATTGTTTGGTAATTCCTAAAATGTCAAATATAGAGTTACCATGTGACCCAGCAATTCTACACCTAGGTATATGCCCAAGAGAATTTAAAACATGTGTGGCCCGAGTGCAATGGCTCATGCTTGTAATCTCAGCACTTTGGAAGGCTGAGACAGGAGGATCACTTGAGGCCAGGAGTTCAAGACCAGCTGGGGTAACATAGCAAGACCTCATAAATAAATAAAAACATAAGAACATACATCCATACAGAAACTTATAAATGACTGTTCATAGCAGTATTATTCCTAATAGCTAAAATGTTGAAATGACTCAAATATCTATCAACTGAGGAATGGATAAACAAAATGTAGTGATTTATCTCCATCCAAAGGAATATGATTAGGCAATAAAAAGGAATGAAATACTGACACATCCTATAATATGGATGAACCACAAAAACATTATGTGAAGTAAATGCCAGACCCAAAAGGCTACATATGATATGATTTCATTTATATGAGGTATCCAGAATAGCTAAACCCACAGAGACATAAAGCAGGTTAATGCTTGCCGAGGGTTGAGAAGAGTAGAGAACTGGAGAATGACTGCTAATGGGTACAGGTTTTCTTTCTAGGGTGATGAAAATGTTCTGAAATTGATAATGATGATAATTGTATAATTCTATGAATATACTAAAATTCGGCCGGGCACGGTGGCTCACGCCTGTAATACCAGCACTTTGGGAGGCCGAGGTGGGTGAATCATGAGGTCAAGAGATCAAGACCATCCTGGCCAACATGGTGAAACCCCATCTCTACTGAAAAATACAAAAATTAGCTGGACATGGTGGCGCACGCCTGTAGTCCCAGCTACACGGGTGGCTGAGGCAGGAGAATTGCTTGAACCCAGGAGGCGGAAGTTGTAGTGAGCCAAGATCGCACCACTGCACTCCAGCCTAGTGACAGAGCAATGCTCTGTCTCAAAAAAAAAAAAAAAAAGAAAGAAAGAAAAAAAAATTCACTGGTTTGTACATTTTATTTATTTTCTTCTTTTTGAGACAGGGTATTGCTCTGTTGCCCGGGCTGGAGTGCAGTGGTGTGATCTTGGCTCACTGCAACCTCTACCTCCCAGGTTCAAGCAATCCTCCCACCTCAGCCTCCCCCAAGTAGCTGGGACTTATAGGCATGCACCACCATACCCAGATAATTTTTGTATTTTTTGCAGAGATGAGGTTTTGCCATGTTGCCCAGGTTGATCTGAAACTCCTGAGCTCGAGCGATCCGCCCACCTTGGCCTCCCAAAGTGCTAGGATTACAGGCATGAGCCATGGCGCCTGGCCAGATTGTATAATCTAAAAGGGTGTAGGTATACTATATTAATTATAAGGCTGTTATTAAAAAAAAAAGATAGTGTCAAACACTAGATAGAAAAATTCTGGTAAAATCAAAGTAATTGTATTAAACAAGCTTAAAGTTTAGAATTAAAGTTACCCCTGCATGTTAATTTGTTATATTTTATTTAAATTCATAAATGTTCTTAAGAATGTATGATTGTATGACATGAACAACAAAATAAACTCTTCAGTCTTCATCTTGCAGAGAAAGAATACCTCCATTCAAATTTGAATTTAAAATTTTCCTTTATTCAGATAAGGCAAATCTGTTAAATAAAAATATCCAAATGCAAGGCCAAATTCAATCATCTATATCTATCTGATCCAAATCTTAAACACATATGTCTGCTGATAGTGTCCATGAATAGCTGTGAGAAGCAGACACCCATAGGCATATCTGCAGCTTATGCCTCACCTTCATGCACAGCTCCGCCTTGTCAAAGCCCATCAGCATGTTGATAATGTCAAACCCAGAGGTAGACTTATTCTTTTGATGGACTCCTCGAATGAGTGCACACAAGGTCTGCAGAAATGAGAGAAAGAATTCTTTCTGAAGAGGAAATCTCAAAACTAGAAGGACATTGGGTCTGTAAACACACATTGCAGTCTCATCCTTACCCAGCTGACATTCAATACATTCAGTTTATCTGAGCTCTGAGCTCCAATACATGGTTTGAGTTTTTGCGGGGGTTTTTGTTTGGTTTGATTTTTTGTTTGTTTTTGTTTTCTTTTGAGACAAGGTCTCACTTTCTCACCGAGGCTGTAGTGCAGTAGCATAATCACAGCTCACTACAGCCTTGACCTCCTGGGCTCAGCTGATCCTCTCACCTTAGTTCCAAGTAGCTGAGATGACAAGTGTGTGCCACCAAACCCTGTTAATTTTTTTATTTTTGTAACGACAAGGTCTCACTAGGTTGCCCAGACTGGTCTCCACCTCCTGGGCTCAAGTAATCCTCCTGCCTCAGCCTCCCAAAGTTCTGGAATTAGAAATGTGAGCCACTATGCCCAGACCAGTCTGAGTCTCAGTATGTGCAAAATCCAGAAATTAAAAGAGGAACAGTAACTGAGAATGTTGTCATTCTCATTTTTTATTTTCTTGCTTCTTCTTCTTTTTTTTTTTTTGAGATGGAGTCTCGCTCTGGCGCCCAGGCTGGAGTACAGTGATGCGATCTCGGCTCACTGCAACCTTGACTTCTGGGTTCTTACAATTCTCCTGCCTCAGCCTCCTGAGTAGCTGGGACTACAGGCGCATACCATCATGCCCGGCTAATTTTTTGTATTTTAGTAGAGACGGGGTTTCACTGTGTTGCCCAGGCTGGTCTCAAACTCCTGAGCTCAGGCAATTCGCTCGCCTGACTACTCAAAGTGCTGGGACTACAGGTGTGAGCTACGCACCTGGCCTTTTTTTTTTTTTTTTTTTGAGATGGAGTCTCACTCTGTCGCCCAGCCTGGAGTGCAATGGCGCAAACAATCTCAGCTCACTGCAGCCTCCACCTCCTGGTTCAAGTGATTCTCATGCCTCAGCCTCCCAAGTGGCTGGGGTTATAGGCGTGTACCCCCATGCCCAACTAATTTTTGTAGTTTTTTAATAGAGACAAGGTTTCACCTTGTTGGCCAGCCTGGTCTTGAACTCCTGACTTCAAGTGATCCACCCTCCTCAGCCTCCCAAAGTGTTGGGATTACAGGCGTGAGCCACCACGCCCGGCCAACAGTTTTTATAATTATTTTTAATAACTACAATAGTTAAGTTCCTTTTTAATAGCCAACTGCTTCAAATCTTAAAATCTTCATAATCCTCATCCACTACTTACTAGCTGTGAGAACCTAGACACACACATTAGTTAACTTTGCAATGGCTCAGTTTTCTCATCTATAAAGTAGGAATTATAACAACAGCATCCATCTTACAGGAACGTCACGAAGGCTATATGAAATAATACTGTACTTAGTCCCTGGAACATTGTTAGAGCTCAGTAAGCATTAGTTATTATAACAGTGTACAGCATTTTATGGGTCACTAAGTGGCTTAATGTCAATTTATTTCCACTGAAATAAAACGGTTTATGATTCATGCCCACACAATGAGCACTGTAATTACTGAAAGTACAATTTCCAGCTTTCATCAAGCCCCTACACTACAACTCAAAATGTGGAACTTACAGTGCCAAAGGTTAACAAAGCCATAGGATAAACATGGTCCATCTCTCTGGGACATCAACTCAAGAGGCAATTATTATTGCCATTCTTCAGATGAGAAAACTGGAGGTCACAAAGTGATCTGCCTAACTAGTAAGTTAGAAACTTAAACCCAATCTACCAAAAGTTCCAATAAAATTATTTATTACATCATGGATTCTTCATATTCTAAACTTGCCAATCGCTGCCCTAAGTACTCTCAAACTATGCTATACTAAACCTATCAGACTAAATTTTAGAAACTTTGTCACCATTCATTCAATAAGAACTTACTTCTAGAGTGCTATTTGCTAGGCACTGTTCTCTGTGCACAAGGAACATTCTACTCACTGGAAACAAAGTGCTGAATGAAACTCTCAAAATCTCTGTCCTCAAGAAGTCTGCAGTGTATCTGCATCACCCAGCCCAATGCCTGGCACATAACACTATTTAAGAAATAGTTGTTGAATGAATCTTATAATCATGCCACTTAACATAAAGAAGAGTTTCTTAATGTTTTTTGAGTTACAAATCCCAGATCCCTTTCAAAATCTTTTTTTCTTTTTTGGAGATGAAGTCTCATTCTGTTGCCCAAGCTGGGCTAGGGTGCAGCGGTGCGATCTCGACTCACTGCAACCTCCGCCTCCTGGGTTCAATTCATTCTCCTGCCTCAGCCTCCTGAGCAGCTGGGATTACAGGCATCTGCCACCACACCAGGCTAATTTTTGTATTTTTAGTAGAGACAGGGTTTCACAGGCCAGGCTGGTCTCAAACTCCTGACCCTCAGGTTATCTGCCTGCCTCGGCCTCCCAAAGTGCTGGGATTATAGGCATGAGTCACCGTGGCCAGCAGTCTTCTGATTTTTGATAAAGACTAATCATTCTTGCTTCAGTTTCCTCTCTACTTCTTCCCTTTCTCAAGTAAAAACAAGAATTCTAACAATCTACTTTGTCATTAGATCATATATTACACAAATGGATAAGATTACTTCTAAGTGTCAATTTGTATAAATAGATGGCTAAACAAACACAGCATAAATATTTGGTAGCTTAAAGAAATAAAAAAGAGGCCAGGCGCGGTGGCTCAAGCCTGTAATCCCGGCACTGTGGGAGGCCGAGGTGGGTGGATCACGAGGTCAAGAGATCGAGACCATCCTGGTCAACATGGTGAAACCCCATCTCTACTAAAACTACAAAAAATTAGCTGGGCATGGTGGCGCGTGCCTGTAATCCCAGCGACTCAGGAGGCTGGGGCAGGAGAATTGCCTGAACCCGGGAGGCGGAGGTTGTGGTGAGCCGAGATCGCACCATTGCACTCCAGCCTGGGTAACAAGAGCGAAACTCCGTCTCAAAAAAAAAAAAAAAAAAGAAATAAAAAAGAAAACTTCATACCTCAGAGCAACTCTAGGTTCCTCAGCTCCAACAGATGTGTTACAATTCCTTTCTCCTATTAAACAAGAATTCCCCAATCTCCCAGCCTTGTACCTGCAATGCATTGACAACTCGAATTGGATGATCCTCTCCCAGAGCCTGGATACAGTGTTGGAATAGGCAATTAATATTGTCCTTGATCTTCATTAACTCCTCACCATCAAGAGATTCCAGCTTGCCTTCTAGGTACTCTAAATTCACCTGCCAAGTAAACAAAGAAGGGGCAGAGTGCATTTTTCTAAATTCACCTGCCAAGGAAACAAATAAGGGGCAGAGTGCATTTTTAGCGTAGCACCCAGAACACATGAGAAGGCAACAGTCACCAGGAAATTCCACAGATGCCACCAAGTCTTACCTTCATGAGAAAGAGCTCCTCCCAGAACCGAGGACTGCACTTACTGGGGTCCTCTGTCTGAAACCAGAAGATAAGCACATTCAGCTTTCCCAGCTAACACCAAAAGCATTAAGAGTGCTATATATAGTCAACCTTAGTTTTCAAAATTAACTTTGAAAATTCTTGGTCGGCCGAGCGCAGTGGCTTACATCTGTACTCCTAACACTTTGAGAGGCCAAGGTAGGTGAATCATCTGAGGTCAGGAGTTCAACACCAGCCTGGCCAACATGGTGAAACACCTTCTCAACTAAAAATGCAAAAGTTAGCTGGGCATGGTGGCACACACCTGTAATCCCAGCTACTTGGGAGGCTGAGGCAGGAGAATTGCTTGAACCTGGGAGGCGGAGGTTGCAGTGAGCCAAGATCACACCACTGCACTCTTGGGCATCAGAGCTAGACTCTGCCTCAAGAAAAGAAAAAAGAAAATTCTTGGTCATTCTAAACCTCTATAAGGGGGAAGAAAACAGTATCTCTTTGTGTTTTTTTTCCAAGTGGAAAACTGTGTGCATGGATATATATTCTCTGCACCAAAAGTTAAGAACTTCCCTAAAATATTTCTCTTCTAGCAAGAAATGAACCTAAACATCTGAATAAGTTAGTCACATAATGACATGTCTCCCGTGAATTGGTACAGTGTTGTTTTCAATCCTATTTACATATATGAAACACAATCCAGTGAGCCAGGAAAGGTAGATATTACCACCCTCCTCCCATTTTAGGAAAGAGGGTACACAAACAAAAGTAACTTACACAAGTGCAGGAGCCAGAACTCAGATCACCTCAGTAATACTGCAGTGGTTTTTACAGCATGCTGTGTTGACTGCTTTTACTTGCCTTCCATATGCATTCAGTCTTCTGTACAAAGCTTTTAATATGCTCTAAATTTCTTAATTTAAATTGGTCCAAAGGGTTAGCAAAATTATCATGCTAAAACCCAAAATTTCCTAGCAATAATTTTCCAACAAATTCTAGGAAATCAAAGGCTGCTGGCTAATGGGTAACATAAGAAAAAGAGAACCCCTACTTTAAAGGAAAGAGAATGACATAAAATAAGCAGGTCAATAGCCCACTGCTACCTTATTTTAAGTTGACCTTTTAAAACTACTACCAGGAGACAGCCAGGTGCGGTGGTTCACCCCTGTAATAACAGCACTTTGGAAGGACAATGTGAGCGAATAACTTGAGGCCAGGAGTTCAAGACCAGCCTGGCCAAGATGGCAAAACCCCATCTCTACTAAACACAAAAATTAGCAAGGCATGGTGATGTGGGCCTGTAGTCCCAGCTACTCAGGAGGCAAGGCAGGAGAACTGCTTGAACCCAGGAGGCAGAGATTGCAGTGAGCCGAGATCGCACCACTGCACTCCAACCTGGACGACAGAGTGAAACTCTGTCTCAAAAAATAACTAAATAAATAAATAAAAATGAGTAAATAGGCTGAGCACAGTGACTAATGCCTGTAATCTCAACACTTTGTAGGACTGAGGCAGGTGGATCACCTGAGGTCAGGAATTCAAGATCAGCCTGGCCAACTGGCCAACATGGTGAAACCCCATCTCTACTAAAAATGCAAAAATGGCCAGGTGAGGTGGCTCTCGCCTATAATTCCAGCACTTGGGTAGCCGAGGCAGGCAGATCATGAGGTCAGGAGATTGAGACCATCCTGGCTAACACCGTGAAATCCGATCTCTACTAAAAACACAACAAATTAGCCAGATGTAGTGGTGGGTGCCTGTAGTCCCAGCTACTCAGGAGGCTAAGGCAGGAGAATTGCTTGAACCCAAGAGGCAGAGGTTGCAGTGGGCCAAGATGCTACCACTGTACTCCAGCCTGGGCGACAGAGTGAAATAAAAATAAAATAAAAATTAGCCAGGCATGGTGGCACGTGCCTGTAATCCCAGGTACTCAGGAGGCTGAAGCAGAAGAACTGCTTGAACCCAGGAGGTGGAGGTTGCAGTGAGCCAAGATTGCGCCACTGCACTCCAGCCTGGGCGACAGAGCAAGACTCCATCTCAAAATAAATAATTGATTAATTAATTAAAATAAAACAGCATAAAATTGCTACCAGGAACTAATGTTATCAGTAGTTAAGTCCTGATCTAATAATAAAATACTAATAATCTCTTCTGGATTTTGTTTTCCTTTTTTTTGAGTCTTGCTCTGTTACCCAGCTGGAGTGCAATGGCGTGATCTCAGCTCACTGCAACCTCCGCCTCTTGGGTTCAAGTGATTCTCCTGCCTCAGCCTTCCCAATAGCTGGGATTATAGGCACATATCACCATGCCCGGCTAATTTTTGCATTTTTAAAAAGTAGAGATGGGGTTTCACCATGTTGGCCAGGCTGGTCTCAAACACCTGACCTCATGTGATCTGCCCACCTTGGCCTCAAAAACTGCTGGTATTATAGGCATGAGTCACCACACTTGGCCTCTTCTGGGTTTTTAATTAAGAAAGGCATAAAGAAGCAACATTTCTGGCCTTCTCACAACGTTCTCATTTAGTGAATTCCTTTTTTTAATTATTTATTTTATTTATTTACTTATTTTAGAGACAGGTTCTCACTGTCACCCAGGATGGGTGCAATGGTGCAATTACAGCTCACAGCTGCCTCAAGCTCCTGGGCTCAAGGGATCCTCCCACCTTACCCTCCTATAGTAGCTAGGAATAGCTGGAACTAGCTAGGACTACAGGTGCCTACCACCACACCCACCTAATTTTGTTGTTAGAGATGGGAGTCTCGCTATGTTGCCCAAGCGGGTCTCAAACTCCTGGCCTCAGGCAATCCACACACCTCAGTCTCCCAGGTAGCTGCGATTACAGGTGTGAGGTACCACGCCCAGCCATTTAGCGTATTCTATCACTTTCTCTCAAGTTCTGCTTCCTAGCAGGGGTCACAGTTTGACCCTCACACTTCTGTAATATCACTTTTTGTCTATAAATGAAACTCAGGGAACTCATGGAACTGGCACTTCCCATCCCCAGAGCTCACTCAAGCAGGAGTTGTATGTACACCAAGCTTGTGTAACAAAGAAAGTATCCTAACAGGATCCTAGCACCTACTTATTTTCTTTGTATAGTTGCTTATACGGCCTTAGGCAGTCTGTATTAACCTTCTGCACGTCAAACTATGTTTATAAGGCTTGCCAAAGTTAGGTATTTTAGTTGACTGCATTATTTATTCTGAGCCATGGTTTTGGAGTCAGTCACCAGGGTTCAAATCACAACTCCATCACCTTCCAGCAGAGATCTCAAATTACCTTATCTGTTAAATGAAGATATTACCAGCACCCTCGCAGAATTCCTGTCAGAATTAGAATTCCTCTATATTTAGTGATACATTTATAATGCACTAGCCACATAGAAGAAACCGAACACATGGTCATTTTTTTTCTTTTTTTTAAGACAAGGTCTCACTCTTTCTCCCAGGCTAGAACACAGTGGTGTGACCGGGGGTCACTGCAGCCTTGACCTCCTAGGCTTAAGCAGTCCTCCTACCTCAGCCTCCGAGTACCTGGGACTACAGGTGCATGCCACCACAGTTAGATAATTTTTGTATTTTTTTGTAGAGAGAAGATGTTGCCATGTTGCCCAGGGTGGTCTTGAACTCCTGGGCTCAAGAGATCCAGCCCCCCAGCCTCCCAAAGTACTATGATTACAGGCATGAGCCACCATGTCTGTCCAGTAATTCTTTTTATAACTATTATTCGGCTGGGCACTGTGGCTCACGCCTGTAATCCTAACAGTTTGTTAGGCCGAGATGGGTGGATCACCTGAGGTCAGGAGTTCAAGACCAGCCTGGCCATCACGGTGAAATCCCACCTTGAAAAAAAATAATAATAAAAATAAGTATTATTCTAATTTATGCATACTACTTATGACCAGAATTTCAGAAGTCAGGTACCCCTGCAGCATATCTAATTAATCTTCCCTGACAGGTTTTTTTTTTTTTTTTTAAGATGGAGTCTCACTCTGCCCAGGCTGGAGTGCAATAGCGTGATCTCAGCTCACTGCAACCTCTACCTCCTGGGTTCCAGCAATTCTCCTGCCTCAGACTCCCAAGTAGCTGGGATTACAGGTACATGCCACCATACCTGGCTAATTTTTGTATTTTTAGTAAAGATGGATTTCACCATGTTGGTCAAGCTGGTCTTGAACTCCTGACCTCGTGATCCACCAGCCTCAGTCTCCCAAAGTCCTGGGATTACAGGCATGAGCCAACGGGCCTGGCCCCTGATAGGGTATATTTTACAACATAGGCTTGGACCATGTTCAATCAGTTCTGAAGACCCAAAGAAATCGCCAACTCAATTGCCAATAATTCCTCAGTTATCCCACGTAGTTGGAGAATGAAATGGTCTAAGTAATTATTTCATTTACCAACAACTTGAGATGGAATATAATAATGTACCCTTTAAAAGTATCTGAATTACAGAATTCTAGGTCCAAAAGAAACTTCATGGGACATCTAGAATAAAAGTCCTAAGTTAGTAGATCATAAGAAGAGCAAATTTTTTTTTTTTTTTTTTTTTGAGATGGAGTCTCACTCTGTCGCCCAGGCTGGAGTACAGTGGCGCCATCTCAGCTCACTGCAACCTCCACCTCCCAGGTTCAAGCGATTCTTCTGCCTCAGCCTCCTGAGTACCTGGGATTACAGGTGCCTGCCACCACGCTTGGCTAATTTTTGTATTTTTAGTAGAGACAGGGTTTCACCATATTGGCCAGGCTGGTCTCGAACTCCTGACCTCATGATCCACCAGCCTCAGCCACCCAAAGGGCTGGGATTTATAGGCATGAGCCACCACACTTGGCTGTCTTTCTTTAGAATATTCAGAAAAGGAGCTTCCCTAGCCTTTCTCCCTCTTTTCAATTGTTTTACCTAGCTCATGACAACAACCTTAAGGACAACATAATAACAACCTAGGCCGGGGGCGGTGGGTCAAGCCTGTAATCCCAGCACTTTGGGAGGCCGAGGTGGGTGGATCACGAGGTCAAGAGATCGAGACCATCCTGTCAACATGGTGAAACCCTGTCTCTACTAAAAATACAAAAAATTAGCTGGGCATGGTGGCGCGTGCCTGTAATTCCAGCTACTCAGGAGGCTGAGGCAGGAGAATTGCCTGAACCCAGGAGGCGGAGGTTGCGGTGAGCCGAGATCGCGCCATTGCACTCCAGCCTGGGTAACAAGAGCAAAACTCTGTCTCAAAAAAATAAAATAAAATAACAACCTATACTAATTAATACATAATTATAATCTCTACTATGAAAGTTTTCGCTTTTGCCCTCAAACCCTCTTTCTCTCCCTCCCCCCATACTCCCCGAGGAACCTGAAGGTGGCAGGCAGAAGTAAGGGTATTTCTCATCTTGGACTAAGAAACTAAGGAGTCAAGCTGTACACAACAACAAGCCTGCAGGCCTTACCATGAAGATCTCATCATACATCAGCACCACTTTTTCCTTCAGCGGTTTTTTGGAAGCTGAAGATTTCCGAAGCAAACCCCCACGTTTCTCTACCTGTGCCATGGTTAGAGAATCTGTGAACAGAAAGTCACATTTTAGGACAGTAAAAGTACTCACTATGATACTATAACGGCAGATATATGTCACATGTTTGTCTAAGCCCATAGAATATACAACACCAAAAGTGAACTCTAATGTAAACTGTGGACTTTGGGTGATAACGATATATGAATGTAAGTTCATCATTTATGACAAATGCCACTCTAGTAAGGGATGTTGTTATTAGAGGGGGCTGTGCATGTATGAAGGAAGTGGACATACGGGATATCTCTGCCTTCTCCTTTAAATTTTGCTGTGAACCTAAAAACGGCTCTAAAAAAATTAAGTCTTAGAAAAGAAAGGAAAGCCAGTCAGTGCCAGAATGCTCTCCAAGATGCTGGAGTCACTGAAATACCACTTAATGAGAGAATGTTTAGGAAGAACTGATAAACAACCACGCTACAGAGCTTGTGCATCTGTCTAACACTCCCCTCCCTGACTAGGTAATGTCAAGGTTTAAATCATTACTTGGCCAACAGCAGAACATATTGTACATCCTTAAAACGTGCCAGTAGACAAGGCTTAAAGCAGATCCAAAACCAAACACAAAACTGTAACTAGCTCCATCTGTAATAGGTCTGGCCATATATTTGAGGATGATGGAAGGAAGAGCACACACTGCCTACAGACTGATGGTGAAGTCAAATTTTAAATATTGATCAAGCTTAGGGCCATTAAGGCAGGAAGTGTGCTGCAGACTGATGTGCTTCATTGATTTTCCCAAAGTAAGCAGGTCCTCATCACTACAAAGTACTTGGCCTTCACTGCCTCATAAATCACACTGCACTTGACTGTCTTTAGAAATTCCTCTGGAAAGAGATCCAAGGCAGAAAACAGCAGTTAAGAGACAAAAAAAAAGAATCTGATTTCAAAATAACTGAATATAGCAATCTACTACTTTCTTTTTTTTTTTTTTTTTTTTTTTTTTGTTGAAATTTTTTTTTTTTTTTTTTTTTTTTTTTTTTTTTGTAAGATGGAGTCTCACTCTGCCCAGGCTGGAGTG
>NW_016107386.1:2048863-2051150 GCF_001604975.1 Cebus imitator | reverse complement strand
TGTGTGTGTGTGTGTGTGTGTGTGTGTGTGTGTGTGTGTGTGTGTGTGTGTGTGTGTGTGTGTATAAACACTATTACAGACCAAACAGACCAAACGCTACTGTATTTTCAGTTCTATATAAAAATAGTTCCATGAATCATGCCCAAATTTTCCCATCTTGCTTCAAGAAAGTCTCAATTTTTTTTTTCCAAGTTAAGAACCTGAAATCCCACAAGTCTTCACTGTGGATTTACACATATCCCCTTCACCTCCCAGATTCTTTTCATTATTAACAAAGTTCCTCTCTTTCCTTTAAATTCTATGCTCTAGATATGAAACTTAATCTCACCCACTGACAAGTATGGGGGCTAGGGAGGAGCTGGATTTTACTTTCAGACAAACCTGACACAGCAGAACTAATTTTGATCAATGACTTTTGGAAAATATGCACTATCTTTCCAACCAAAATCAAAATTTTTTTAAGGAAGAGATGTATCTTAGTACAAAAGACTGTATCTCAGATATTGTCCTTCCCTGGCACATGCAGCCAAAAACGGAGATTCATCTTTGAGCATACACTAAAGCATAGAAAATTTCTCCAACTAGATATTTTTATTTTATTTTTAGACTTTTTTTTTTTTTTAGATGAAGTCTCACTCTGTTGCTCGGGCTGAAGTGCAGTGGCGCAATCTCAGCTCACCACAACCTCCACCTCCCGATTCAAGTGATTCTCCTGCCTCAGCCTCCCAAGTAGCTGGGACTACAGGCGTGCACCAACATGCCCAGCTCATTTTTGTATTTTTAGTAGAGATGGAGTTTCACTATGTTGGCCAGGCTGGTCTCAAACTCCTGACCTCGTGATCCAAGCGCCTTGGCCTCCCGAAGTGCTGGGATTACAGGCATGAGCCACCAGACCCAGCCTATTTTTAGACTTTTTTATAACCTCATATTAGAAGTGACACCAACTCAGATATTAAGCATCTTCAGCACAGGGACTACATCTTATGCTTTTTATATAAGAACCTAGTTCCTGGTAAATGTTCAGTTTATGCTGTTAACTGACTGATTCTGACAATGATGGAGGGGGAACCCTGAAAAGTCCCCAGTCTGACCTAAAATTTTACTAAGACCTATCTCTGTCGAGCCTTAACTTAGCCCTCAAATTGTTATGATCCTCAGAGAACTGACGGAAAAAATAACAACAATAACAAAAAGAGAAGACTCTTTGGGGCAATTTACATTATATTGATCATGGCTTTTCCTTAAAGCATGATATACAGCCTCTGTTCAAAACATTCTTGTGTCTTTTAAATTGGTTGTCAAGAGGAAGATGTCCTTACCTGGAAAAAATAAATTGGAAATCAAGAGGATCCTATTAGAATAAATCAAAAGCAATGTAATTCTAAACTTAGTGGATATAGATCTTCCCTGTGCTCAGCTTCAACCAGTTGATTAGCAGAAAGGGTGGGAACCACAAGTTCTTGGATGTGAAAAGTACATGTTTACTAACATTCCCTTCTGAGGATTTATAATTGAGTTACAGCTAATCAATGTCCACCCCAAATCTAATAAACTCACTTTCTCTATTTCAAAATCAATACTTTCTAATAAGCAAAGAATAGAGGAGGGAAAAACAATTCCAATCCAAACTACCAAATTTCCTAAGAAATTAAATTATTTTCATCACTCTCCTTCCATCAGGAGCAGGGGGAAAATCAGCCAAGGCCTCAACTCATTACTCTCTGTCATCATCACAGGCAACTGGAATTTACCACCCAAGCTGCCTGAAATGTGACTGGAAACTGACAACATAAAGGCTCCTCCCATTGCCAGCACTCCTACCCAAGGAACACAGCACTCAAGGGTTTCTAAGGTGTTGGAATGGGAGAACTATAGAACTCGTCTAACAAAAGTTTTTCTTTGGGTCTCAGAAATTAAGCCTATGCTCCTAATTTTGAAAGTAGAATATCTGACTGGTAGAGCAGAAAGTTGCAGCACATCAGTAATATGAATGTAATCTGTACATTCTCAAGCACTTTTATCCTATTTCAAACCATCCCCCACCTTCCCGTGGAAAGAACCAGCAGATCACGAAGTCAGAAGTTCGAGACCAGACTGACCAACATGGCAAAAACCTGTTTCTACTAAACAAAAATTAGCCAGGCATGATGGTGGGCACCTATAATCCCAGATACTCAGGACACTGAAGCAGGAGGACATCTTGAGGCAAAGGTTGCAGTGAGCTGAGATCATATCACTGCATCCAGCCTGAGCAACAGAGTCAGACCCTGTCTCAAAGGGGAAAAAA
>NW_016107386.1:2047308-2048518 GCF_001604975.1 Cebus imitator | reverse complement strand
AAAAAAAAAAAGAGATTTCAGAATATGGAAGAGATGGAAAAGGAAAAAAAAAAGAGAGAGAGAAACAAAAGTAAATGCGTCCATAATTTAGGGGGAGAAAAACACATATGTAAAGATCAGGCATTCATTCATTCGACAAGTATTTATTGAGTTCCTTTTCTTTCAGCACAGGCACTAGGAACACAGCAGTAAACAAGACAGAAAAGATCCCTGGTCTCACAGAATTCCCATTCCAGTAGAAGCAAAATAGACAACAAATAAGATAAACTGAGACAGTTATAAGTTCCCTGAAGACAAATTGCCTAGGGAACAACTCTCAACTGGGAGATTAAAGTAGGCCTCTTTGAGGAAGTAGTCGTGGGGCTAAGATCTGGAAAAAAAAGGAGAAACCAACCAAGTAAAAATCTTGGGAAAAGTGTTTGAGATATAGGGAATGGCAAGTGCAAAGTCCTCAAGATCTGAACGCACTTGGCGTGTTCAGCAAACAGAAATGCCGCCGTGCCTAGACAGAGCATAAACATTCCTTTTCTGAAATGTTTTTGTAAAGTTTATTAAAGTGAGTCTTTTGTGTTTGTGAATTTTTTTAATATATAAGGAGAATCCAAATACCCATCAAGAGTAAATAGAATAATTAGGGTACAGTCATATAATAGACAACAATATAGAAATTTACAAAAGCCCATTACTGATACATGAAGCAATGTGGATAAGTTACACAGAAAATATTGAATGAAAAATGCCCAAAACAAAAGACTACAGCCTGATGATTCCATTTATATGAAGTTTTTAAAAGACAAAAGTAATCTATGTTGACAGTGTAGAGGTGTGGAGATGACTGGGAAGGAGCACAAGGAAGCCTTCTGAGGTGCTGGAAATACACTCAATCTCTAAGTGGAGGTTATACAAATGAGTACACATGTTAAAAAAATCACTAAGTTGTAGACTTCACATAATGTAAAACATACCTTTATCTTAAAAAAAAAAAAAAAAGGTAGGGCCAGGCACGATGGCTGAAGCCTGTAATCCCAACACTTTGGGAGGCCAAGGCAGGTGAATCACAAGGTCAGGAGATAGAGACCAGCCTGGCCAACATGGTGAAACCCCATCTCTACAAAAAAACAAAACTTAGCCAGGTGTGGTGACACATGCCTGTAATCCGAGCTACTCAGGAGGCTGAAGCAGGAGAATCGTCTGAACCAGGGAGTTGGAG
>NW_016107386.1:2044200-2045777 GCF_001604975.1 Cebus imitator | reverse complement strand
CCAGGATGGTCTCGATCTCTTGACCTTGTGATCCACCCGCCTCGGCCTCCCAAAGTGCTGGGATTACAGGCTTGAGCCACCGCGCCCGGCGAAAACTCAGGACTCTTATCTAAAATAACAACCAGGCCAGGTGCGGTGGCTCACACCTGTAATCCCAGTACGTTGGGAGGCTGATGCAGGTAGATCACCTGAGGTTAGGAGTTCAAGACCAGCCTGGCCAACATGGTAAAACCCTGTCTCTACTAAAAATACTAAATTAGCTGGGCATAGTGGTGCATGCCTATAATCTCAGCTACTCAGAAGGCTGAGGCAGGAGAATCACTTGAACCCAGGAGGCAGAGGGTACAGTGACCCGAGATCGCACCACTGCACTCCAGCCTGGGCAACAGTGCAAGACTCCATCTCAAAATAAAATAAAATAACAACCAGAGTCTATTTAGCTCTTATATATGTACCAGGCACTATTCTAAGCACTTTATATACATTAATTGATTTATCCTCATAACAACCCTATGATCCAGAAAGTTTACAATGAGAAAACTAAAGCATGAACTGGAAAAGAAAGAAGAGAAAGAGAAAGATTGTATGACTCGCACACAGTTTTATCCAGTAAAGAGAATGATTAGAGGTCTTGGGGTCAAAAAAAGCAAAAAGAAAAAGAAAAAAGAATAAATAGAGAGAGAGAGAAAGAAAGAAAGAGAGAGAGGAGAGAGGGAGGGAGGGAAAGAGAAGAAGGAAGGGAGGGATGGAGGGAGGCAGGGAGGGAAAGAGAGAGAGGGAGAACTGTGATCACCTATTTCAGAACCTCCTGGGGTACCTCCTAAATATGTAAGAAAAGAAAAGAAAGAAAATGTGTCCAGATAAGTAAGTGTAGGGATTCAAACCCAGGTAGCCTGATGTTAAAGTTCCTGTTCTTCTCCACTATGCTATACTACATCTCAAAAGGCAGAGGAAGGAGCAAGAGTAAGTCATCTACACATAAACAAAGCTGAGGACCTACAGAGAAACTGTAGAGAGGTTCCAGGTGAGGAAGGGGGAGCATGTACTCATTGGCTTTAATGAGCAAACTGTGGAATGTCCAGGTATCTTGAGTAGTCATCACTATAGTTTGTCCAAGGGTGAAGGTGCCATGGTAGAAAGTAAAAGATAATTATGTATACATCTGTCTGTAAACATAGGTAATAGTAAAGTGAAGCAGAGAGAAATACACAAATTCACAGGAATGGCAGAAAACTTGGGAGGAAAAAAACTAGAGAAGAATCTGAGAGTCTAGTCAAGTTGATAGACGTATCCAATATGGTTTTTTTTTTTTTTTTTTGAGACAGAGTTTCACTCTTATTGCCAAGGCTGGAGTGCAATGGCGCAATCTCAGCTCACTGCAACCTCTGCTAACTGCAACCTCTGCTCACGAGGTTCAGGCAATTCTCCTGCCTCAGCCTCCTGAGTAGCTGGGATTACAGGCACGCACCACCACGCCCAGCAAATTTTTTGTATTTTTTTAGTAGAGACGGGGTTTCACCATGTTGACCAGGATGGTCTCGATCTCTTGACCTTGTGATCCACCCGCCTCGGCCTCC
>NW_016107386.1:2039446-2042545 GCF_001604975.1 Cebus imitator | reverse complement strand
AGTAGAGACAGGGTTTCTCCATGTTGGTCAGGCTGGTCTCAAACTCCCAACCTCAGGTGATTCACCCACCTTGGCCTCCCAAAGTGCTGGGATTACAGGCATGAGCCACTGTGCCCAACAGGTAATTTTTTTTTTTTTCTGCCCTCCTTACCCTGGTAATTTTTTTTAAAATAATAAAACACCCTAATATCCACTATAGGATTCAATTGATAACTTTTTAAAAAAACTCTCCCACTATCTTTGAGGATTTTTAATTTTTTTCCTATTTTAATTGAGTACAGTCAGTGCTCTAAGTCTCCATCAAAACCTGATAATGAATGAAAAGATATTATAAAACAGGACAGAAAAATGAAACGAAAAACAAGTCAAGTAAGACTCTGTACAATCCTCAGCTTAAGAGAGAGTATTTTTTTTTTTTTTTTTTTTTTTTTTTTTTCTTTTTTTTTTTTTTTTTTTTTTTTTTTTCAGAGATGGGGTTTCACCATGTTGGCCAGGCTGGTCTCGAACTCCTGACCTCAGGTGATCTACCTACCTGCCTCAGCCTCCCAAAGTGTTGGGATTACAGACGTGAGCCACCACGCCTGGCCGAGAGTGTGCTGTAATACTAACAGCCCTGATCACCTATTTCAGAATCTCCTGGAGTGCCTCCTAAATGTGTAAATTATCTTTTTGTTTGTCTTTTGAGATGGAGTCCCGCTCTGTCGCCCAAGCTGGAGTGCAGTGGCGTGATCTTGGCTCACTGCAACTTCCACCTCCTGGATTCAAGCAATTCTCTTGCCTCAGCCTCCCAAGTAGTTGGGACTACAGGAGCACGCTGCCACACCCGGCTAATTTTTTGTATTTTTTTTTTAGTAGAGACATGTTCCCCAGGCTGGTCTTAAACTCCTGAGTTCAGGCCATCTGCCCGCCTCGGCCTCCCACAATGCTGGGATTACAGGCGTGAGCCACCGTACCCGGCCTAAATACGTAAATTCTTAAGCCTTCTTACCCTTCTATTGAACCAAATTTTTTTTTTTTTTTTTTTTTTTTTTGACAAGATCTTACTCTGTCACCCAGGCTGGAGTGCAGTGGCATGATATCAGTTCACTGCAGCCTCCACATGGCAGGCTCAAGTGATCCTCCAACCTCAGCCTCCTGAGTAGCTGGGACTTTTGGAATTTTCCTTCACCCCTGCCTAATTTTTTTTTTTTTTTTTTTTTTTTTTTTTTTTTGTAGAAATGGGATTTCACCATGTTGAGCTCAAAACTCCTGAGTTCAAAGTGATCTGCCCACTCCACCTCCCAAAGTGCTGCAATTACAGGCATGAGCCACAGTGCCTAGCTTGGGTCTACATTTTTAACAATCACCCCAGATAAGTTGTTCTCAACTGGTGCAATTTTGCCTCCCAGGGGACATACGTCAATGTCTAGAGACATTTTTGATTGTCACAACTGGGAGAGGAGGTACTACTGGCATCCACTAGGTAGAGACCAGAGATGCTGCCAAACATCATCCAATACACAAGATAGCCTCCCACAACGAAGAATTATCCAGCCCAACATGTCAATAGCAAAGAGGTTAAAAAACCCTGCCCCAAGTAATTCTGATGACCACTAAAGTTTGAGAAGTACTCATCCAAGCCTTAAACTAGACTTTGAAAAGAAAGGAGTATCTAAACAGAGAATACTTAAAGAATGAATGAAACCTCTGCGGTCTCTAAAAAGGGCACTGAGGCAACACTCACCTTACCACATCTCATTCTCCCCACATTAACTCACACTTCCTTTGAGATTGTAGCCCCTGTTTGCCCATATATGAGAGAAGATCACTACAAGACACACTGACTATAGTATCCACAATGCTTAGTGATGGAGATGAAAATCTTATGTAGCTATCTGTCCAAGAGTTGTGGCTAAGTCAAATAAAATACTACCATTATCTGACCATAGCCATTCACCTAATACACAAAAGGAAGCAACACACGTTTTTGTTTTGTTTCATTTTGAGACAAGGTCTCACTCTGTCACCTAGGCTGGAGTGCAGTGGCACGATCTTAGCTCACTGCAACCTCCACTTCCTGGGTCCCAGCAATTCTCCGGCCTCAGCCTCCCAAGTAGCTGGGAATACAGGCACATGCCACCACAACTGGATAACTTTAGTATTTTTCATAGAGACGGGGTTTCATCAAGTTGACCAGGCTGGTCTCGAACTCCTCATCTCAAGTGATTCGCCTGCTTCGGCCTCCCAAGGTGCTGGGATTACAGGCATGAGCCACAGTGCCCGGCTGAGGCAATATGTTTATATGAAGCCTGAAATAGTCTCCTACTCTGACTTTCCAGTAAGTCTCCTATCCTGATCTCCTAAAAATTCCCTAGTTTCTCTACACACATGAGTTTTTTTAAAAAAAACACTTTAGGGAAAAGTTACCTGCTCCCTAAGCCTTTCTGGAAGGCCTACTATACTACCAGGAGGTAAACATTAGTACTGTAAGAACTTAAGAGAATGCAGAGTTTTTCTACCTCCAAGACCCAGCCCTTCAAGCTATCTCCTAATATGCCTCTTTCTTACCTTCTTTTTGTTTTCATTTTGTGAAGAATGTAGGCATCATTCTTTCCTCCTTTCTAAAAGCCCCAGGTATTTAGCTCACTTGCTGTATCACATCCTACTGTTCCACGTGGTTCCTTGGCACAGCTTCTCTCAGTAGCATGGAACAGGTTCCCCCAATTCCACTGAACAGACTGGCTCTAAGACAAGCAAATAACTCCTTGATACTTTAATGAATTTCCACTGTTAGTCACTCCAAGGATTCCATATCTCCAAAATGAAAATAGGGCTGGGTGCGGTGGTTCACACCTGTAATCCCAGCACTTTGGGAGGCTGAGGTGGGAGGATCACTTGAGGTCAGGAGTTCCAGGCCAGCTGGCCAACATGGTGAAACCCTGTCTCTGCTAAAAATACAAAAATTAGCCAGGCGTGGTGGCAGGCACCTGTAATCCCAGCTAGTGATGAAGCTGAAGCAGAAGAATCGCTTGAACCCAGGAGGTGGAGGTTGCAGTGGGCCAAGATCGCACCACTGCACTCCAGACTAGGGAACAGAACAAGACTCTGTCTCCATTAAAA
>NW_016107386.1:2035768-2037971 GCF_001604975.1 Cebus imitator | reverse complement strand
AAAGAAAATAAAATAAATAAATAAAAACCTGCTCTACTTTTTCATATCTTGTCAATGAAATCCCCACACATCCAGTCTCTCAAATTAGAACTCCTAGCCCACTCTCTTCCCAAGAAGTTGAATCAATCTCGGAAGCACAGTATTTCTAAAATCCTCTCCTCTTCATTCCCACAGCCACACTTTCTTCAGACGCTCAGTCAATTGCAACAACTCTAATTAGTCTCACTGCCTCATTTTTCATTACTTTAATTTGAATTTCTGTCACTCCCTAACTTAAAAAAAACTCCTCAGAAGCCAAAGGGGAAAAAAGGCTGGGTGTAGTGGTTCATGCCCGTTAATTCCAGCAATTTGGGAGGCCTAGGCGGGTGGATAACGAAGTCATGAGTTTGAGACCAACATGGCCAAGATGGTGAAACCTCATCTCCCCCATCTCTATTAAAAATGCAAAAATTGGCCAGGCACCTGTAATCCCAGGTACTCTGGAGGCTGAGGCAGGAGAATTACTTGAACCGGGGAGGTGGAGGTTGCAGTGAGCTGAGATCATGCCACTGCACTCCAGCCTGGGTGACAGAGTGAGACTCCATGTCAAAAAAAAAAAAAAAAAAAAAAGAGAGAAAATTCCAATGACTCCCCACTTTCTTTTCAGTCTCACCTCCTAGCAATTTCCCCACCACACATCCTGTTTTGGACAAATTTCTGAGATTTAAAACATCATTTTTTTCCTCTCACACCTTCACCAAGCCTTTCAAGTGCTGTTCTCTCCAAATGAAATGCCTTTTCTTTTTTCTTTTTTAGAAACAGGGTCTCACCATGTTGACCCAACTCATCTCAAACTCTTGGGCTCGGGCCTCCCACCTAGGCCTCCCACAGGGCTAGGATTACAGATGTGAGCCACCAGGCCCAGTTGAAATGCTTTTCTTACTTGTGCAACCTCCTACTCATCCTTCAACACCCAACTCAAGTATTTCCTCCCTGCAAATATTTCCCTGACTCTCCCAAGCAATGGCAGTATTCCCTTCACACAGTATAAATGCCTTCATGTCCCTATGTAACACAAAGTACTACACAATTCCATATCTATGTTTCTCTGATGTCCTTGCAGAAAGACACTCATGACTTCTAACCTAAATACCAATTACATAGTTAAGTGCTCAATAAATGTATTGAATAAACAGTTTCACCCTCATATATCCTGGATCAATTTTTGGCCATTTTCCCCAAATGTTATAGATTTCTAAACTGTGCTCAATGTGAAATTCCAAAATTTCCTAACTGGTTTGGGGTTTTTCTTTTTTTTCCTTTTTTTTTTTGAGACAAAGTTTCACTGTTGTTGCCCAGGCTGGAGTGGAGTGGCCCAATCTCAGCTTACGGCAACCTCCGCCTCCCGGGTTCAAGCAATTCTCCTGCCTCAGCCTCACAAGTAGCTGGGATTACAGGCATGCGCCACCACGCCCATCTAATTTTGTATTTTTACCAGAGATGGGGTTTCTCCATGTTGTTCAGACTGGTCTCGAACTCCCGACCTCAGGTGATCCGCCTGCCTTGGCCTGCCAAAGTGCCACCACGCGGGCCCACATTTTAATTACACAAATGTTGAACAAGTAAATAAATTATACCTAAAAAACTAATGAAATCACCTTAGAAACTTCTCTAGTCACTGAAAATGGGAATTCCCCCTTTACACTCATAACGAGAGAGATCTCGCTTTCCCTTGACTGTGATCTGATATCCTGAAAGCCTTCACATAGAAGCTACTGTGCACACAAATCCAACTGAGGGCACACACAAAGTAATTCCAATCCTGCTAAGGGCAGGGACACAAATCATATTTACCCTAGTTTACAGAGTAACTAAAGGATAGTAAAGAAAAAGCTTTCACTAAGCTCAAAACTTTTTCTGGCCGGGCGCAGTGGCTCATGCCTGTAATCCCAGCACTTTGGGAGGCCAAGGAGGGTGGATCACCTGAGGTCAGAAGTTGATACCACTCTGGCCAACGTGGCGAAACCCCGTCTCTACTAAAAATACAAAAATTACCCAGGTGTGGTGGCTCACGCTTGTAATCCCAGCTACTCGGGAGGCTGAGGAGCGAGAATCGCTTGAACCCACAAAGCGAAGATTGCAGTAAGCTGAGATCGCGCCTTTGCACTCTAGCCTGGGCAACAGGAGCGAAACTCCATCTCAAAAAAAAAAAAAAAAAAAAAAA
>NW_016107386.1:2032240-2033823 GCF_001604975.1 Cebus imitator | reverse complement strand
AAAAAAAAAAAAAAAAAAAAAAGATTTGCTATAATATAACAGCAATAAATATTTAATATTTAAAAAATAGTAAAAAGTTTTAAAAGGTGCTATAAAAACAAAAATTTTAAAATTTTAAAAAAGATGTGCTAGACACGTACTATGTGTATGTGTGTATGCGTGTGTGTGTTTCAATCCTTGTAATGACTTTATGAATAGGCACTTCACAGACAAGAAAACAAAAATTCTAAGTAATTTAATAGTAGTTTGCCTGATGTTCTAGAGTTAGTAAGAAGTGTGGTCGCTCATGCCTGTAATCCCAGCACTTTGGGAAGTCAAGACAGGGGGACTGCTTGAGCTCAGAAGTTTGAGACCAGCCTGGGAAATATAGTGAGATCTCAGTTCTACTGAAAATGTAAAAAATTCACTAAATGTGGTGGCATGCACCTGTAGTCTCAGCTACTTGGGAGGCTGAGATTGGAGGACTGCTTGAGCCCAGGAAGTAGAGACTACAGTGAACCACTGTACTCCAGCCTGGGCAACTGAGTGAGACCCTGTCTAAAATAAAATAAAATAAACCACTTTTTTCCCCTTGGCACCTACTGAATACTCAATCCTGGGAATAGTA
Source organism: Cebus imitator (assembly GCF_001604975.1). NCBI lineage: Eukaryota > Metazoa > Chordata > Mammalia > Primates > Cebidae > Cebus > Cebus imitator. Next base: position 2,033,216 of record NW_016107386.1, on the reverse strand, counting down.
AAAATAAAAATAACAACTCTGAGAGTATATTGGAACAAAGGGATAGGTACAGAGACAGAGATATATACAATTAAATGCTTTAAATCTCAGTGAATACAGGCTGGAATACCAAGGGTCAAGATGTAAATGCCTTGAAAATTCAGAGAAGGGAAAATGTCATGTCAATCTCCAGAGGCTTTCTGAGAAAGGTAAAGATTGAGTCAAGCATTAGAGGAGAGGAGAAAAAGAAAGAAGGTATGAAAATGAAGCCACACAATACACTGCCCACATCTCTGCCAGGGAAGTCAATTTCATACAGATGCAGACTAGAATAAATATAGAAGGCCATATACTGAGTAAGTAAGAGTACTACCCCTAGAAAACTATGAGAAGGGATCCCAGATCTGCTATCCACTAATTCCATGACTGGGCAATTACTTGAGCTCTCTGAAACTTAGTTTCCTCATCTGGAAAATGAGGATAATAAAAACCCTATGTCATATTGTTTCGGTTATTCAGCATTTAATTCTTCCTCCTTTATTCTGGAAGACTCCTCCTTGGATATAGTCTCAATGGAAAACTCTGCCCTGGGCAACCAAAGTAAGTGAGGGAACGTGACCTGGGTTCAGCCACTAGGTGTAGCTTTCAAGAGCTTTAGTTCTTGATCAAGAGATGCAAACTTAGGCTGGGCATGGTGGCTCATGCCTGTAATCCTAGCACTTTGGGAGGCATAGGCGGATGGATTACTTGAGGTCAGGAGTTCGAGACCAGCCTGACCAAAATAGGGAAACACACTCTCTACTAAAACACCCTGTCTACTAAAATAAATACATATATATATATGCACAAAAATTAGCCAGGTGTGGTGGCGGGTGCCTGTAATCCCAGCTACTCGGGAAACTGAGGCAGGAGAATTGCTTGAAACCAAGAAGTGAAGGTTGCAGTGAGTAGAGATCGTGCCACTGCACTCCAGACTGGGCAACAGAGCAAGACTTTG
>NW_016107386.1:2023878-2031060 GCF_001604975.1 Cebus imitator | reverse complement strand
CAGGAGGCTGAGGCAGGAGAATTGCCTGAACCCGGGAGGCGGAGGTTGCGGTGAGCTGAGACCGCGCCATTGCACTCCAGCCTGGGTTACATGAGTGAAACTCCGTCTCAAAAAAAAAAAAAAAAAAATGTCCTTGAAGACCTCAGCAAAAGCTACTTCAGGGAAGTAGTGGGTTGAGGATAGAAGGAAAGAAAGTGGAGGCGGCAAATGCAGAGCATCCTTGCAAGAAACTTGACTGAGAAAGGAAAGGGGGAGGGAGTGATGGAGGTGGAGGTGGGCAGATGAGGATGAAAGAATGAATTCCTCCCAGCATTTTGGGAGGTTGAGGTGGGCAGATCAAAAGGTCAGGAGTTCAGGACCAGCCTGACCAACATGGTGAAACCCCATCCCTACTAAAAACACAAAAATTAGCTGGGTGTGGTGAAAAAAAAATTAATGAATGAATTCCAAGACAGGAGAGATGAGAGGGTATTTCTATGCTGATAACAAGAGGATGGAATGAGGCCAGTGAAACAAAAATGGACAAAGTTCTCAAGGAAGGGAGTGGGGGCAGGGGAGGAGAGTCAGGGCTCATAAAGAGGGATTGGCCTTGAAGAGAGGAGGAAAACTGCTCACCTGAAAAGGCAGTCAAGAGGTGGAAGGACCCTACATACAAATTTGCAGGTGTTACTGAAAAGTTGGCACACAGCCTCAGTGCTTCTGAAGTATGTGTCTCTCTTTTGGTTTGGGTGATGACTTTTTATGATAAAGTGACTTGGTGCACTGACTCTGGAACCAGAGTGCCTGTGGTTGAAATCCCATCTCTACCACTTAATACCTGCATGATCTTAGGGAAGTTAATCTCTCTGTGCTTCATCCTGCTTATCTGTAAAAGGGACTAGGGGTAGAGAGGGCTGTCACATAGTGATATGGATGAAATGAAAGTGGTCTTTCTTTCTTTTCTTTCTTCCTCCCCTTCCTTCCTTCCTCTTTCTCTCTTCTTTCTTTCTCTCTTTCTTTTCTTTCGTCTTTTAAATTTTTTTATACAGACAGGGCCTCCCTATGTTGCTCAGGCTGGTCTTGAATACCTGGCCTCAAGGAATCCTCTCGCCTCAGCCTCCCAAAGTGCTAAAATTACAGGCGTGAGCCACCACAACCAGCCGTGTTTATTACTACTTCCGCTAGATTGTCAACTCCATGAGGTTGAGGTTTTCTGTTTTCTTTAGAGTTTCTACTCAGAGCCTGCCACAAAGCATGTGCTCAAGAAAAATTTCCTGAATGAGTAAATTGGGTTGAAATCCTTGGGAGTGGGGCTCAGTGGGCTGGAATCCCGATTCCTGCGTCGGACTCCAGGCCACTGGGCGGCGTCCTGGGGTCTGGGGCAGGGCCTCCCCCTGCGCCGAGAGCGCCCCCGAGCAGACCGCGGCTCAGGCCGCGGTCCCGGCCCTGAGCCCCTGGGGCACTCTCGGGGCTCCTCCCCCGGCGGGCGCGTCGCGCCGACCCCGCTACGGCTACTGCAGGGGCAATCCGGGAGCCGGCCTGGCGGGGCAGGGCGGAGCCTACGCTCAGCCCGGCCTCTGCTCACCTCATCGACGGGGGACGGAAGTCTCGGTCTCGCTCGACTCTCGGAGGGTCAGGTCTCGCCTACGGGGCAGCTGGGCCTGGCCAAACCTGGGCGCGCTTCCGCGCGGAGGCGCCATGAAGCGCGCGGGGACTCTGCGGCTGCTCTCGGACCTGAGCGCCTTCAGCGGCGCGGCCCGGCTCCGAGAGCTGCTGACCGGGGACCCAGCGGTCCGAGTCCGCGGCAGCCCGAACGGCCGCCACCTGCTGCTCCTGCGACCCCCGGGGGCGCCAGCCCCGCAGCTGCTGGTCGCGGGGCGAGGGCCGGGCGTGGAGCTGGAGCTGGCCTGGCCGGCCTGCCAGCTCTCCCCGCTGGACGCCTTCTTCCTTTCGTGGCCAGCGCGGCCGGCTCTGGTGTTGGTGTGGGAGAGTGGCCTCGCCGAGGTGTGGGGCGCGGGCGTGGGGCCTGGCTGGCGGCTGCTGCAGAGCACTGAGCTGTGTCCGTGCGAGGGAGCTCGCGTGGTTGCCGTGGCGGCGCTCCGAGGCCGTCTGGTGTGGTGCGAGGAGCGGCAGGCCGGGTTCGAGGGCCCGCTAGGGCGGCCCGCAGCTGCTTTCAGCCACTGCGTGTGCGTCCGAACCCTGGAACCCGGCGGGGAAGCTGGCACCAGCCTAGGCCGCACACACGTACTGCTGCACCACTGCCCCGCTTTTGGGCTGCTGGCCTCCTGCAGACACCTCTTCTTGGTGCCCACTGCCACCACCTGGCCCGGCGTGGCCCACGTTCTACTCATCTGGAGCCCAGGCAAGGGCAAAGTGATGGTGGCTGCCCCACGGCGTGGCCTCTCCTACAGTAAGAGTCTGAATTCTGGACGAGGGGATACATGGGACTTCCGGACCCTGCTCCGAGGCCTTCCTGGGTTGCTGTCCCCCAGGGAGCCACTGGCTGTACACACCTGGGCCCCAACTCCCCAGGGCCTGCTGTTGCTTGACTTCGGGGGCACTGTGAGCCTAGTGCAATCCCACGGTGGTACCCGGGCTGTGGGCACCCTGCAGGAGGCGCCTGTAGGTCCACGGGGGTCTGCAGCCCTAGGCACATTTCAGGGCACTCTGGCCTGTGTGCTGGGCTCCACCTTGGAACTGCTGGACATGGGCAGTGGGCAGCTGCTGGAGAGGAAGGTCCTAAGTACAGACAGGGTACATCTGCTGGAACCCCCAGCCCCCGGCATGGAGGATGAGGAAGAGCTAGAGACCCGCGGGAGTCTTCGTCTGCTTTCAGCCTTGGGTCTGTTTTGTGTGGGCTGGGAAGCCCCACAGGGTGTTGAGCTGCCTTCAGCCAAGGACATGGTGTTTGAGGAGGCCTGCGGGTACTACCAGCGGCGGAGCCTACGGGGTGCCCAGCTCACCCCAGAAGAACTGAGACACAGCAGCACATTCCGGGCACCTCACGCTCTGGCCTCTATCCTCCAGGGCCACCTGCCCCCATCTACACTGCTGACCATGTTGAGGACTGAGCTTCGGGATTATCGAGGCTTAGAGCAGCTGAAGGCCCAGCTGGTGGCCGGGGATGATGAGGAGGCTGGCTGGACTGAGCTGGCAGAGCAGGAAGTGGCACGCTTGCTGAGGACCGAGTTGGTAGGAGACCAGCTGGCCCAGCTCAACACCGTTTTCCAAGCCCTGCCTACCGCAGCCTGGGGTGCTGCCCTCAGGGCCCTGCAGCTCCAGCCAGATGGGAATGGCAAGCTAAGGTCCCAAGCACCCCCTGATGTGTGGAAGAAAGTGTTAGGGGGAATAACCACTGGAAAGGAACCCCCCAATGGAATATTGCCCCCCTTTGAACTCCTGTGCCAATGCCTGTGCCGGCTGGAGCCTCGATGGCTGCCACCCTTTGTGGAACTGGCACAGCAGCAGGGTGGGCCGGGCTGGGGGGCAGGGGGCCCGGGACTGCCCCTGTATCGCCGAGCCCTGGCAGTGCTAGGTGAGGAGGGGACCAGGCCTGAGGCACTGGAGCTAGAACTGCTCTTGAGCAGTGGGCGGCCCAAAGCTGTGCTCCAAGCTGTTGGGCAGCTGGTGCAAAAGGAGCAATGGGAGCGGGCTCTGGATGCTGGCCTGGCCCTCGGCCCCTCCAGCCCCCTGCTTCGAAGTGAAATCTTCAAACTGCTGCTAGCTGAGTTTGCCCAGCACCGCCAGCTTGATGCTCACCTCCCCCTGCTTTGCCGCCTGTGCCCACCAGGACTGGCTCCAACTGAGCTCCTGCTTCTACTGCGGACATACCTCCCAGATGAGGTGGGGCCCCCTGCCCCATTCTCTGAGCCTGGAGCAGAGCCCTGTCTTACTGTGGGCTTGCTCAAAGCCCTGCTGGAGCAGACTGGGGCTCAAGGATGGCCTTCGGACCCAGTTCTAAGCCCATATGAGGACATACTGTGGGACCCCAGCACTCCACCCCCCACTCCACCTCGGGACCTATGACCACCCTCCAGGCATCAGACCGCTCAGGGCCTGGAGGCTTGCTTGGGCACCATGTGGACAGGTACTGTGTCACTGACAGAGAAAATCATTTCTGGGACACAGTTATCAGGGAAAGATGCCTGGGACTTGGAGAGGCCCATGGTGGACCTGTATATGCAAAAGTCTTCTGTCTTCTGGAAATATTTTTAAGATAAATGTGTGTGTTAAATATATACACAGTTTAATATATACACTGTTGTGTGTTTTTAAACAGCTGTGAGTCTCAGAGGATACAGGTTATAGAGGGAGTGGTTGGATACGGATCTTTTGGCCAAAGTGTCCACTTCCAATCATGAAAATAGTTAGCATTTATAAGCATCTAATGCTTCTTATAACCCCCGTGGGGAAAGTACTAATGTTATTCCCATTTTACAGAAAATATAAGTTTGGAAAAATTAAATGACTTGACCAAGATCATTCAGCTAGAAATTAGCAGCTCAAAGATTGGAGCCACCTCACTGAATAGACCAGTAGTTCCCACCTGCTTGGGCTTGGATGTGCTCCCCATCCCTGGCTCCATGCTGGCTTCTGGGGCCTGCTGAGAGGAGGGGGACTGCAGAGCTCTACCCTTCCTTTCTCCAGGACTCCTCTGCTCCAGAGTAGGAACTGTGCTGGGCCCTGGGTCCTTGCCTGTCTCCACCAGGATTTCTGGAGCAGCCCCTAGTTTAGGGAAAGATTTGCCACAGACAGGAGAGCTGCGTGCAGAGCTCTCTGGCTCAGTAACAAAATTCACTGGGAACAGAACTACTTGGAGAGCCCCATATTCCTGCTGACTCCCCCAAGTCAAGAAATAACAGCATCGGCCGGGCGCAGTGGCTCAAGCCTGTAATCCCAGCACTTTGGGAGGCCGAGGCGGGTGGATCACGAGGTCAAGAGATCGAGACCATCCTGGTCAACATGATGAAATCCCGTCTCTACTAAAAATACAAAAAATTAGCTGGGCATGGTGGCGCGTGCCTGTAATCCCAGCTACTCAGGAGGCTGAGGCAGGAGAATTGCCTGAACCCAGGAGGCGGAGGTTGCGGTGAGCGGAGATCGTGCCATTGCACTCCAGCCTGGGTAACATGAGTGAAACTCCGTCTCAAAAAAAAAAAGAAAAGAAAGAAAGAACAGCATCTACAACACAGATCTCTGTTTGTCTGGATTTATTCAACAGGCTCACCTCTGAAGAGTCCTTCACCCTATGCCCACTTCTACCCAAGTAACGCCTCAGCCTATCTTAGGACAGACCCTGGTTCTGACTTAGGGTAGGACCCTGGATGCAGCTACTCAGCATCATCCCCAGTCCCAGATACCCCTTGTCCAGGCCTGAGGCCAAGGTTAGGGCTGCCATTCAGCTTTGTCCTCAGCTGGGACCTGCAGCTTAGATTCTGCTAGCCTTAATCTGGACTTACAGTGGACTCAGGCTAGGACTAATGAGACTAGGCACAGTTCCTGTCTCTAGGGAGAGAAGTAGTTACTTAGACTTATCCATGGCTGGTGTTAACTCTTCAGCCTCATGGAGGTCCTGAGGTGACTCATCTACATGGCCAAGTCCTGAGGTACCATCTTGGCCTCCTCTGGAGCTTGGATGTCCCTTGTCCTGGCCCTCAAGCCAGACTGCCTACCAATAGCTGGAGTCAAGCTACTGCTCTTCCCGGAGGCCCATGGCTAGGGACAGTTCCAATCCTGGCCTCCACCTCAGCCCCTTCCTGGTCTGGGAGGAGTTTCTCTTCTTGGTCTTGAAACGGGTCATCATGGCTCAGTGGGAAGCTGCTTCTTGTTCGTGATCCTGCTCAATCATTGTTGCATCTTCTCAAATCTCCCAAGCCTGAGATTTGGCTTGGTCCTCCTGTGCCTGGAAGAGAAGGAATTCTACTTAGTGGGCTCCTGGGGGTATGGGCAAGGGAAGGAGGCCAGGTTTTTCCTTCAGGTTATATGATTCAAGGAAGTTCCCTGGGACCATCCACTAGTAGAGCCTCCAGATTGAAGGCCACCCAGCCAGCCTGGCAGCTCTGAGCAGCGCAGGTGGGCTTAGATGGTGACTTTTACCTGCTTTGACAGGCTTGGTGCTTGATCACACTAGCCTTATCCTTCCCTTCAATGTGGAGGGTGCAGGTGATCCCAAATTATGTCTCAGGACTTTGGAAGACAGTTCAGGGATACAGGGATCATCTGTGACTGAGTTTTGATGGAGTTTCTGAGAGGACTATCAGACAGACAGAGGTCTCTGAATAGGTAGGTGGAGATCTGAAGTCTGAGGTCTTTGGTTGATAGGGAGGGTCCCTGGACAAGATGCTGGGACCCGAGGAAATGAGAGATTCAGAAGCTAAAGTCCTTGGCCTTGGGTACCTGAGAAAAGTAAGTAAGTTCTGACATTGATGGGTTTCATTTTTGCTTCTGTTTTTAAGAGATAGGATCTTGCTCTGTTGCCCAGCCTGGAGTGCAGTGGCTTATGGGCTCAAGTGACCCTCCTGCTTCAGCCTCCCAAGTAGCTGGAACTACAGACGCAGGCCACTGTGCCTAGCTTGGTTGCCTTTTTTCTTTTGTTTCTTTTTGAGAGAAATTCTTGCTTTGTTGCCCAGGCTGGACTTGAACTCCTAGACTCAAGGAATCCTCCCACCTCAGCCTCCCAAGTACCTCAGATTTTAGGAACATGCCACCACACCGGGCTGCTGAAGGTTTTGAGTGGTGGACAAGGTTTCAGATCCAAGGTTCTGAGGCAGGAGAAGTACAAGGGTCTGAAGTCCCTGGGAAGGTGAGGGGAGAATCCTAGGCCAGTGGGTAGGAGCATTTACATAGGTATGCCTCGCCTCAGGAGCTCTCTCAGGTTCACATGGCAGTAAAGCTAGGCACAAGGAGTGCTACACAGTAGTCCCAGCAAGCATCCTGGGTGAAGGAGAGGAAGCAGGGCGCAAGGCTCCTCCAACTGCCTATGTGGCCTTAGGGACCCAAGCCTCCCTTTCACTTTTTTTTTGGTGATGGGGAGACAGAGTTTTGCTCTGTTGCCCAGGCTGGAGTGCAGTGATGCGATCACAGCTCACTCCATCTCGCCAGTTCAAGTGATTCTCCTGCCTCAGCCTCTCGAGTAGTAGCTGGGATTACAGGCATGTGCCACCATGCCCAGCTAATTTTTTTTTTTTTTTTTGTATTTTTAGT
>NW_016107386.1:2018699-2023683 GCF_001604975.1 Cebus imitator | reverse complement strand
TTGAGAATCTAGCTCTGTCACCCAAGCTGGAGTGCAGTGGTGCAATCTCAGTTCACTGCAACCTCCACCTCCTGGGTGGAAGTGATTCTCCTGCCTCAGCCTCCCCAGGTAGTTGGGACTACAGGCGCCTGCCACCACACCCAGCTAATTTTTGTATTTTTAGTAGAAACGGGGTTTCACCTTGTTGGTTAGGCTGGTCTCGAACTCCTGACCTCAGGTGATCCACTTGCCTCGGCCTCCCAAAGTGCCAGGATTACAGGCATGAGGCACCGTTCCCAGGAAAACCTCTCTTTTTCTTTCTTTCTTTTTTTAAAATCCAGATACTGCAAAATACATCCCTTTTCATTTTCCTACTGCCTACACATATTCCCAACCTTGTCAGTTCCAGTTCTACACGTTTTTTTCCTGCACCAAGGAATCCTCTGTTCAAACACAGACTGCAGTCTCCGTGCTGCCCAATGACCAGACCACAGGACTACAGCCACTTATGTCTTCTTAAACCTGTAAGGATTAGAGGTCAGAGCCACACACCTTCTACATGTGGTCCGCAGGAAATTGGACCTGGTGGCCACAGTGGGCCAGTGTCTAAAAACCACTCCTGCTCTTCTCCCATACCCTGACCTTGCCTTCAGCCTGGCTCTAGCCACCTGTCATTGAGACTATTTTAGTGGCTTTATAATTGGTATCCTTGTCTCCTCAAATCTAACCTTGATTACCCAGAGTATTGTATACTATAGCAAATCTGATCAAGTTCAGCACTTACTCCAATATTCAAGGTAAAGGCCAAACTCCTAACAAAGCTATCCCTTCCTTTGTGTCTGGCACTGCCTCTCCAGTCTTCTCTCCAGCCACTCTTTTTTTATACTGTCATTGCCTAGTTATTTGTTCATCTCCCTGATTAGTATACAAGTTCCTTGAGGGCACAGCCCATGGCTGTTTGTATTTTGGTATCCTCAGCATGTATCACAATGCCAGGCTCCTAGTAGGTTTAAATATTATTATTGTTGTTGTTGTTTTGTTTTTGAGACGGAGTTTCACTCTTGTTGCCCAGGCTAGAGTGCAATGGTGTGATCTCAGCTCCCGGCAAATTCTGCCTCCCAGGTTCAAACCATTCTCCTCAGGCTCCTGAGTAGCTGGGATTACAGGCATGTGCCACCATGCCCAGCTAATTTTGTATTTTTAGTAGAGACGGGGTTTCTCCATGTTGGTCATGCAGGTCTCGAACTCCTTCAGGTGATCCACCCACCTCGGCCTCTGAAAGTGCTGGGATTACAGAAGTGAGCCACCAAGCCCAGCCTAATTATTATTGTGGATGCAGGAATTGACAAGGCTCTATGACCTGGGGTGAGAAGAAGGGATTAAGCTCTGGCCTTTAGAGATTATCTGGCTTTCTTCCTTTCTTTCTATAAGCCAGACTGACTCTTTGGTTGATCCAGCCCTGAAATTGTTGGAAGTCAGTCAGGTGGATCTGAAGGCAGAACCAAGTCACCAAGGGCAGTGGCAGGGATGAAGAAGCTACTGAGCTGGGACCATCTTGGGAGTTAAGGTGGCAGTGAAAGAAATGGACATAACTGGTACTACCCAGGGCCCCCTGATCCCCAAACCAGGACAGATTGAGAAGAGATAGGAGAGCCTGAGTCAATGAGGTTCCAGTGGAGAGACTGGTGACAGGAGCTAGTGAAAACTGTGGGTTGAGGTCAAAGGTCTGGAAGATTGATCCTTATGTTGAATATGGCTGTCCAGGCTGGGCACAGTGGCTCATACCTGTAATCCTAGCACTTTGGGAGGCTGAGGCAGGCAAAGAGATTGAGCCCAGGAGTTCAAGACCAGCCTGGGCAACATGGCAAAACCCTGTCTCTATAAAAAATACAAAAAATTAGCCAGGAATGGTGGCACACGCCTGTAGTCCCAGCTTCTCAGGAGGTTGAAGTGGGAGGATTGCTTGGGCCCAGGAGGTCAAATCTGCAGTGAGCTGTGATCACACCACTGCACTCTAGTCTGGGTAATAGAGTGAGAACCTGTCTTCAAAAAATAAAAAATAAGGCCCTGTAGGGGCCATATTCTTCCTAACCTGTCCTTTGGAAGTGTTCCACACTGTGTAGATGTAGCAGTTTCTTGTGTAATCAGGAAAAGAGGAGAGCCAGAAAGAGGGGAGGACGGAGCTCTGGATTCCCAGGTCCATAAGACGCCACCCCAAGCTGGAATGCCTGGCAGCCTTACTGCCCAAGAATGAAGAAAAAATCCTGAGTGGCTACCCTAGGCGCCCTCAGTCTCTTCTTAGACACAGGCTCCCCCTGGTGGTTACTCTTGTCACTGCCAATTCCACCCATTACCCTCAAACGGGTTCTCTTGGGATAGTGGACGGTCAGTGTGGGGTATGGGATTTTAGGGGAGCCTAGGGAGTGGGGAGGGACACATCAGCAACCACTTCCTCCCTCCACCATACTGGTCACACCATAGTGGATTCCCCAGTGAGTAGGTCTCCCCTGAGAATGTTGGGAAAGGGAAGGACATAATGTGGCTTTTACTGGGAATAAAGGAAGGGTTGCTTTGGAAGAGATGGGAATGACTCCAAAGTAGAAGGTTGGAAGTGGATAGCCAGGAAGCATCAAACTAGAAAAGGGGAGTCAGAAAGAGCGAGGATCAGGCTTGGTGGCTCACGCCTGTAATCCCAACACTATGAGAGGCCGAGGCAGGCAGATCACCTGAGCTCAGGAGTTCAAGAGTAGACTGACCAACATGGCAAAACCCTGTCTCTACTAAAAATACAAAAATTAGCCTGGGGTGGTGGCAGGTGCCTGTAATCCCAGCTACTCGGGAGGCTGAGGCAGAAGAATCACTTGAATATGGGAGGCAGAGGTTGCAGTGAGCTGAGATAGTGCCATTACACTCCAGCCTGGGCAACAGAGCAAGTTCCATCCCAAGATAAATAAATAAATAACCAACCAATTGGGAGAAGCTCACATGCAGTCATGTCTGAGACAAGGGGGATATGAACAGTTGCCCTGCTTGGTGTCTTCAAGCCAGGACTAAGAAGAGAGGAGAAGGAGCCAGGCTACTGGCTGCCCTTTCATTCCAGAGACCAGGCTTGGCAGAAGTTTCGTAGGTTTCTTAAATTTTCACACCTTCCCCCAGGCTAGTGACTTGGTAACCTTGGGGCTCTTTCCCATGATGATAAACTGTAAAATCCTTCAAAGGAAAAGATACCGTGTAGTTGTCTTTAGAGATAAGTGAACAGAGAGGCAAATAAGTGTGGGGTGAGCTGAGGAGATGGCATCCCCCTCAGCTTCCAATCCAGAGGAGTGAGGAGCCCCAGGGATTGTGTGGGTAGACAGTAAGCAGGCTGAGGCTCTAACAGCTTGTAGGAAGGAAGAAAGAGGGTGCAGATGATCAATTTAGATATGATATTATATGGCTCCCAGTTCAGGGGGAAAAAAATCCCCAGAGTCACTGGGCACGCTGGCTCACACCTTTAATCTCAGCACTTTGGGAGGCTGAGGCAGGAGGATCACTTAAGCTCAGGAGTTTGACACCACCGGCCTGGGCATCATAGGGAGACCTTGTCTCTATAAAAAAAAAAAAAAAAAAAAAAAAAAAAACTAGCTGGGCATGGTGTTGCACACCTATAGTTCCAGCTACTTGGGAGGCTGAGGTGAGTGGAGTGCTTGAGCCCAGGAGGTCGACTACAGTGAGTTGTGATTGCACCACTGCACTCCAGCCTGGGTGACAGACAGAGACCCTGCACAAAGAAAAGGAGGAAGGAAGGAAAGAAGGAAGGGAGGGAGGGAGGGAGGGAGGCAGAGAGGGAGGGAGGAAGGAAGAGAGGGAGGGAGGGAGGGAGGGAGAAAATCTCCAGAGAGGAAAGGAAAGGAACCCAGCTAAATAGCCATGTCCTTGTAAGAAGAGAAAACAGTGTTCAGGAGCTAGCTTGAACTAACAAAATGATCTTCCTGGGGGTTTAACCCTGATGGCTTCCCCACTCATATTGGGACACCTCGCATCCTAGAGAACAGTTCCATTTTGTGGTTGATGACATGGGAGTTCATTTTCAAAAAGGTATTCAACAATGATACCTGTTTTTTAGATCTGTGAGCTGAGGAAAGTAAAATAATTTTTTTTTTAAATGACGGGCGAGACTGGGCACGGCAGCTTATGCCTGTAATCCCAACACTTTGGGAGGCTGAGATGGGAGGATCACGAGGTCAGGAGATTGAGCCCATCCTGGCTAACACGGTGAAACCCCGTCTCTACTAAAAACTTTAAAAAGTAGCTGGGCGTGGTGCCATGTGCCTCTAGTCCCAGCTACTCAGGAGGCTGAAGAAGGAGAATCACTTGAGCCCAGGAGGGCAAAGTTTAGGACCAGGTGTCTGGCTTGCCTCACTTGTCTTGTAAAGGCAGAATCCACCCCTTCAAATCCTGACATAAATGTCCTCATTCTTCCAAATCCTGACCAATGTCCTCACATTGTTCTATAGAGAATAGTGGTCTGTATGTTGCCAGTGCTGACCCTTCCTTGTCATAACATTTGTGGGCCTCATTTTTTTTTTTAATAGGGGTAGGGTTATACCATGTTGCCAAGGCGGGTCTCCAAATCCTGGGCTCAAGTGATCCTCCACTGGGATTATAGGCGTGACCCACCACACCCAGCCCTATCTCAATTTAAAGGCTCCTGAGGACCAGGCTGCAAATCAAGGTCTTCCCTGTCAAACCAGGACTTCTTAAAGTAGGAGCAGATTTCTCCTCTAAGACTTAGGACTCTCCAACAGTGGGATTAAGTCTTTCCCATCAAACTGGAGGCTCCCTGTTACAAACCAAGTTGTCACTCCCAAAAGGTATCCATCTAGAACCTCAGAATGTGATCTTATCTGGAATAAGTGTACTTCTTTCAGACATAATTAAGGCAAGATCTCAAGAAGATATCATTCTGGATTAAGATAAGCCCTAAATCCAAGTCCAATAATCAGTATTTCTTTTTTTTTTTTTT
>NW_016107386.1:2010634-2017979 GCF_001604975.1 Cebus imitator | reverse complement strand
TTTTTTTTTTTTGTTTTTTCCATAGTGTTTTTCATAATTTTTGTATTTTCAGTAGAGATGGGGTTTTACCATGTTGGCCAGGCTGGCTTTGAACTCCTGACCTCAAGTGATCCACCCACCTCAGCCTCCCAAAATGCTGGGATTACAGGCATGAGCCACTGTGCCCTGCCCCAATAATGAGTTTTTCTTGTAAGACAGAAAAGAAGAAAGCACAGAGACACAGAAGGAGAAGGCCATGTGAAGGCAGAGGCAGATGGGTCTGGAATGATGGGTCTACAAACCAAAAACACCAAGGATTGCCGACAGTCACTGGAAGCTGGGAAAGTGGCATGAGGCAGATTCTATCCTGGAGGCTCCCGAACAAACCTGCACTGCTGACACCTTGGTTTGGGACTTCTGGCCTCCAGAACTGTGAGATAATAAATTTCTGTTGCTGTAAACCACCAAGTGTGTGGTAATTTGTTATAGCAGCCCAAGGAAACACATCCACTGTACAAGAGTGAGGTCTCCCCCACAGTTCCCTAAGGAGGGATGGATATTAGATCTTGGGTAAAGGCTGTCTTTTGTGAGTCAGATTCAGGATGCCAGAGAAAGGCTCAGAGTCTCAGGAGGGCTTTCACCAGGCTCAGACTGAGGTTGCACTTTAGGCTATAAACTTGCATTTCCTGTCCAAGCTCCCTTACTTCCCCAGGGTAGCCTGGATGTTGCCACCAAGCATCGGAAGCTCTTGGTCCAGCTGGTCCCTCTCCATACTGAGCTGAAGGGCAAGGTCCCTGATGCTGTGCAGAACCTTTTCAAAGCTTTGGTCACTAGAAAAGGGTCAAGAACAATAAACTGAATCCATATCCTGGCATTGACAGTGGAAAGAGGACTTGGTTTGATCCCAGCCCAAGGCGGTACTGCTCTTCCAGGCCAAGCTGGAGCCACAATGCTGGGGACTCTTTGGGTAGCTTCCACTCTCCCCTGCACACACTGAAGAGCATTTCATACCTCAAAGCACCTCCCTGTTAGTCACTTCATCTGATCCTCCTATCCCTGAAGCCCACAGGGCAGGGGTTATGATGCTCAGATTACAGATGAGAAAACTAAGCTACAAACAGCATACTGGTTCCTTGCCTAGCAGATAAGAGAGCTGGCACTAGAAAGAAGATGGGTCTGCAGGCTTTAGGCCAGAACCTTTCCCCATGGACTCCTCTCAGCTCCAGAGTAAGGACCCCAGCCACGACTGAACTGCCCTAGCTGCAGATTTTTTTTTTTTTGAGTCAGAGTTTCACTGTTGTTGCCCAGGCTGGAGTGCAATGGCGTGATCTTGGGTTACTGCAACCTCTGCCGCCCGGGTTCAAGTGATTCTCCTGCCTCAGCCTCCTGAATAGCTGGGATCACAGGCATGTGCCACCATGCCTGGCTAATTTTGTATTTTTAGTAGAGATGGGATTTCTCCATGTTGGTCAGGCTGATCTTGAACTCCCAACCTCAGGTGATCTGCCTGTCTTGGCCTCCCAAAGTGCTGGGATTACAAGCGTGAGACACTGCATCTGGCCTAGCTGCAGAATTTTACCTCTGGACTTGGGGAACGCAGATGTGTGACCAAAGGTCCGAGAGCATTAAAAGTTAGAAAGCAAAGGAGGGGTATTTAAAATTCTATCCTTCCATTTTATGGATGTCTTTGCTTCTTGTAGGAAGCTCAGCTGGCCACTCAATCCTGGGGCATTTCTGCATGCCACTGACCTGTTTGGATTGCATTCTGAACTGTCAGTAATATACCTAGAGGCTCACTGGATAAGAATTCAAAAGAATTTAATCCCACCTTCACCACCTGTTGGCTGTGTAACCTTAGGTAATTTTCTTAACCTCTCTGTATAACCACATCAGACCAATCTGGTCCAACTTTATTTATTTTTGAGACAGGGTCTCACTTGTCACTCAGGCTGGAGTGCAGTGGTGCAATCACTGCTCACTGCAGCCTTGACTTCCGCATCTCAAGTGATCCTCCTGCCTCAGCCGTCCAAGTAGCAGGGACTACAGGTGCATGCTACCACACCTTGTCAGTTTTTGTACTTTTTGTAGAGACAGGGTTTTGCCATGTTGCCCAGGCTGGTCTGGAACTCCTGGGCTCAAGCAATCTTGGGCTCCCAAGGTTCTGGGGTTACTGGTGGGAGCCACCACTCACACCGTACCTGGCCTGGTCTAACTTTTATATAACAAAGTTGTGAGTTGCTTTTCAGTTGCCATGGGCCCCCAGGTTGAAGGTCATGTAAACTGAGCATGACAAGATGATCCAAGCATGCAGCCAATGGCGGAACCTAAGTGCTCAGATCAAGGAGCAGGGACTGAACTAAGAAGTGGACACCTCATGGCAGGATCCAGGATTCAATCAGATGGAGGCCTGGCATCACCCCATGGCAGGATCCAGTCAGATCCTGCCTCCTGGTATCACCTCATTGAAAGATCCAATCAGTTATCACCTTCTTAGCCTATACTTATAAAACGTGATCCATCCCCCAGCTCAGGGAGACAGATTTAAGAGTTTCCTCCTGTCTCCTTGCCTGTTGACTTGCAATAAACTTTTCTCACTGCAAAAACTTGATGCTTTGGTGTTTGGCTTTCCATTGCACGTGGGCAAATGAGCCCAGTTTGGTTCAGTAACATCTGAGTCTCAATTTCCTCAGCCACAAAAAAAAAAAGAAAGATAATAGTAGTACTTCACAGGACAGTCCTAAGGATTAAAAGAGAGAATAAATGTGGAGAAAATGGCCGGGTGCGGTGGCTTGAGCTTGTAATCTCAGCACTTTGGGAGGCCAAGGCGGGCGGATCACCTGAGGCCGAATTCAAGACCAGCCTGACCAACATGGAGAAGCCCCATCTCTACTAAAAATACAAAATTAGCTGGGCAGGGTGACTCATGCTGTAACCCCACTACTCGGGAGGGTGAGGCACAAGAATCACTTGAACCTGGGAGGTGGAAGTTGTGGTGGTAAGCCGAGATTGCGCTACTGCATTCCAGCCTGGGCAACAAGAGTGAAACTGTCTAAAAAAAAAAAGGGGCTGGGTCCGGTGGTTCACACTTGTAATCCCAGCACTTTGGAGGCTGAGGCGGTGGATCACCTGAGGTCAGGAGTTTGAGACCAGCCTGGACAACAAGGCGAAACCCTACCTATACTGAAAAAAAGACAAAAATCAGCTGGGCGTGGCAGTGTGTGCCTATAATCCCAGCTACTGAGGAGGCTGACACAGGAGAATCACTTGAATCCAGGAGTTTGAGGTTGCAGTGAGCCAAGATCGCGCCACTGCACTCCAGCCTGGGCGACAGAGCAAAAAACTCTATTTCAAAAAAAAAAAAGTGAAGAAAATTACCTGTAAGCTTATAATGTCTTTACATATCACTTGGAAGCACTAATAGGATTCTTAGGGGTCTCTAAAATCAGTTTATTTTTATTTTAGTTAGTTATTTTGGAGACAGGGTCTTGCTCTGTCATCCAGGCTATTATGTTGCAGTGGTATGATCACAGCTCATTGCAACCTCAAACTCCGAGACTCAAGCAATTCTTCTGCTTCAGCCTCCCGAGTAGTTGGGACAATAGACACTTGCAACTATGCCCAGCTATTTTTTTTTTTTTTTTTTTAATTTTGTGTAGAAACAGGATCTTATCATGTTGCCCAGGCTGTTCTCAAACACCTGGCCTCAAATGATCCTGCTGCCTCAGCCTCCCAAAGTGCTAGGATTATAGGCATGGGCCACCACATGTGGCCTTTTTTTTTGGTGAGGACAGAGTAAATGTCTTTTTTAATTGAAAAGCTAACAAATTATCCATGTCCATTTCTCAAAAAAAACCAAAAAAGCTGTGTAGTAACTGTCTCTCAGCAATATATTCAAAGCTAAGAGGATTTTTTTTAGTCCTCAGATGCAATTAAGGGAGTCCTGCTTCATATAGGTTAATCAATACCAGTCGTACTCCTTGACTCTAGGAGGCTAGAAGATATCCTAGTAACCCCACTCACATCATTTGTTTCAAGTAGCCTTTTTCCAGTTTCCAACTCATGAGTAAAGATAATATTTTGTGACCAGGTATGGTGGCTCACATCTGTAATCTTAGCACTTTGGGAGATCAAGGAGGGAAGATCACTTGCTGCAGGAGTTCAAGACTAGCCTGGGCAACATGGCAAAACCCTATCTGAACAAAAATTACAAAATTTAGCCAGTTGTGGTGGTGTGCACCTGTAGTCCCAGCTACTCGGGAGGCTGAAGTGGGAGGATCACTTGAGCCCAGGAGGTTGAGACTGCAGTGAGCTAGAGCCACTGCACTCAAGCCTGAGTGACAAAATGAGACCCTGTCTCAAAAAAAAAAAAAAAAAAGATAATATTTTGTTAATTCTATTTCAGAAAATGTTTTGCAAGTTGTTTTACTTATAATGCCAACTTTTAAAAAGGTCACTAAAGTTAACTGGACAATAAACTAGACAGACATCACTTTACAAAAAAGGGGGAAAGCCCAAAATGCCACTTTCTTTAGAGGACCCACATTTCAGTTTTATGTAAAGCAAAGAAAACAGGAACTTTCTATCATACTAGAAGAAACTCAGCTATAGGTTTGGAATCTGTACTCAAACTATACATGCAATAAGGACAATACTCTGCCTGTATAATTGACTTGTGGCTGCATTTGTCTACTGTTTGTCTAATATTCACGATTATAAACAATAGTGAAACTCGTATTTGGAACAATCCTCACAGTGCTACAGAGTCAGCGCCACATCTGACTTCTCTTCACATTGCTGGTTCTCTTTGTGTGCCTGGACTTCCTGCTCTTCAGTAAAGTCATTTTTGTTCCTGAAAATCTCCTCCAGAGCTTTTTCCCCTTGGTAGTGTTAGCAATGGTCTTGAATGTAATACCAAGCAAACCTTTGATGTCTAAAGAGTTTGCACCCAGAATAAGTTGAAAAAGTGCTCCTTGGTCAACTTTCAGGAATTCTTGGTCCCAAACAGAGATATCATCTGTTTGCTTTTCTTTGTTCTCATTATCCTCAGGAGGAGGAGGGCCGTCCCTGTGGCTGGTGCAATGGCTCATGCCTATAATCCCAGCACTTTGGTAGGTTAAGGAGGGAGGATCTCTTGAGCCCAGGAGTTGGGGACCAACCTGGGGAACATGCAAAACCCCGTCTCTACAGAAAAAAAATACAAAAATCAGCCAGGTGTGGTGGCACATGCCTGTAGGCCCAGCTACTCCAGAGGCTGAGATAGAAGGATCACTTGAGCTCAGGAGGTCTAGGCTGCAGTAAGCTGTGAGGACACCACGGCACTTCAGCCTGAGGACAGAGTGAGACCCTGTCTCAAAAATAACAACAACAAAAACAAGGTGAGGCTGAGTGTGGTGACTCACGCCTGTAATCCCAGCACTTTGGGAAGCCAAGACAGCAAAATCCTTTGAGGACAGTAGTTCAACACCCGCTTGGGCAACATAGGGAGACCCCATCCCTGCAAATAAAAACAAAACTAAACAAAGGGAAAAACAGGTAGAACATCTACAAGAAGATAAGAGGAGGTGTGTTTGCAGGTCTGGCTTCTAGAGGCCACCAATGCCACTTCCCTCCCTACCGTGCACACCCAGGAAGTAGCAGTGAGCAGTTACCCAGATGTCTAACTGAAGCCCAAGACGACATTCCCTCCTGTGCCACTCCCAAGTCTTGAAAGATAAGGCTGGCTACCTGATGTGTCTGGTGTTTGCCTTCACCTTTCCTCTGGTGTTCTTTTTGTGTTTTTGAGACAAGGTGTCACTTTGTTGCCTAGGCTGGAGTACAGGGTGTGATCAAGGTTCACTGCAGCCTTGACCTCCTGGGCTCAATCGATCCTCCCACCTCACCCTCTAGAGTAGCTGGGACTACAGGTGTGCACCACCGTGCTCTACTTATTAAAACAATTTATTATTTTTTTGTAGAGACGAGGTCTCACTATGTTGCCCAGGCTGTCTCAAATTCCTGGGCTTGACAGATCCTCCTGCCTCACCTTGCAAAGTGCTGGGATTGTAGATGAGAGGTACCACACATGGCCTTTGCTGTGCTGCTCTTCCTATCCAGGATCAGCTGTCTGGCTGCCACCTGTGCAGGTTCTGCAGGGATGGTGTGTTCCCTCAGCCCATTTCCCAGCACCACCTGCTTGCTTACTTCCTGCTGGCCATGACTGGATTCCGGCTATATGTTAGCCCTCCCCTACCCAGGGCCCACCCCTCCTTCCTCAAAACCAGAGACCAAAGCTACCTCTGGTCTCCTCAGAAAGATCCTAACCTGTAACCCCTCCACACCTTGGGAGACTTGTTCCCCACTTGGGCTATCTTTGCCCCATTCCTCTAAGAACCATTCCCTTTCATTACCCATTTTCCTCTCTCCCATCCTGGACTCCTTCACCTCCATCATCCTCTCCTAACTTCCCACCCCCCACCCCACCACTTGTCCCTTACCCCATTCTTCTCTCCTGACTCTACCCTTCTCCCCATTCTCACCCAGCCTTGAATTCCCTAAGCCCCTCCCTCCTGCCTTATCTCTCCATGGGCTGGAACATCTCCACTTCATAAGCAATGGGCAGCTGTATGAGGCCATTTTCTACAGTGGCCTCTTCCTCAGGAACAACTCGGATGAGCTTCATTCCCTTAAGTTCACCCTCCAGGTGTAGGGGGGAACTTGACTCTCCCTCTGCCCCTAGGAATTTCCCTCTGTGCCCCCAGATCTACTCAAACTCCCATTCCAGAATCCCAGTCTCCCAGAGAGCCTAGGTTTACACCCATGGGAGTGTCAGATTCCAGCCTTCACAGTCCCAGGGATGAGACCCCAGCCTACCCAATCTCATTTCTCTATCCCTTCTCCCTAGAGGGTTATTTCTGGGCAGAAAACTTTTTCCCTCAAACTTCCCCTTACTCCTGCTATACAAACACTATCTTTGGATGGAAGCCCATGAGAAAAATCCAATCCAACCTGCTAGGTGAAGTGGAACTAGTCTTTGGTGGGACCGAGAGGCATGGTGTTCGCTGATGGTTCATCTTTAGCCTGTCTCCTCCAGACTTTAGCCCTCAGCGAGGAACAACAGATGGATTGTCCTCCATGGGCCTCAAAAGTTCATGCTAGGCCAGGCATGTTGGCTCACACCAGTAATCCCAGCACTTTGGGAGGCTGAGGTGGGCAGATGACTTGAGATCAGGAGTTCTTGACCAGCCTGACCAACATGGTGAAACCCCATCTCTACTAAAAATACAAAAAAATTAGCTGGCCATGGTGGCAGGTGCTTGTAGTCCCAGCTACTTGGGAGGCTGAGGCAAGAGAATTGCTTGAACCTGGGAGGCAGAGGTTGCAGTGAGCC
>NW_016107386.1:2005694-2009118 GCF_001604975.1 Cebus imitator | reverse complement strand
AAGACCATCCTGGCTAACATGGTGAAATCCCATCTCTACTAAAAATACAAAAAATTAGCCACGTGTGGTGGCACACACCTGTAGTCCCAGTTACTTGGGAGGCTGAGGCAGGAGAATTGCTTAAACCTGGGAGGCAGAGGTTGCAGTTCACCAAGATTGCACCATGGCACTCCAGTCTGGGTGACAGAGCAAGACTCTGTCTCAAAAAGAAAAGAAAAAGAAAGAAAAACAAAAACGAATGTTTGGGAGGGAGCTTTTATGTTTAAATCTCACTTTAACCACAATGGAGTCACATAATTGGCACATTTAATTTAGGGCCAGTATAGCTACACACAGTCAGCAAAGGGCAATTTCATTTTATCTTGTTTTGTTTGTTTGTTTTGAGATGGAGTCTCCCTCTGTTGCCAGGCCGGAGTGCAGTGGCATGATCTTGGCTCACTGCAACCTCTACCTCTTGAGTTCAAGTGACTCTCATGCCTCAGCCTCCCAAGCAGCTGGGATTACAGGAACACACCACTACACCCAGGTAATTTTTGTATTTTTAGTAGAGATGGGATTTCACCGTGTTGTCCAGGATGGTCCTGATCTGTTAAAGTGTTGGGATTACAGGCGTAAGCCACCGTGCCCTGCATGGCAATTTTGTTTTAAACAGCTGGCAGGGTAAGAAGGGAGATAGCATTTCAGAGACACTTGTGAGTTTAGTGATTCGAGCATTATTTACATAACATGGACCCTTAAAGCAAGCCAACTTCAAATCTGGTGCTCAACCACTGAAACCAGCAATTTGTTCCAATGATAGACGAAAACCAGATGGAGTTGGACTTATTGAGAGGCTAGCTCTGATTTATTTTATGGATGATTTAAGAATTTCCATGGTTTCTTTGGAAAATATTCCATTTTTGACCTATGTATTGACTTTAGAACCTAATCTCTTTGTACAATATAATTCTGCTTTATTTATTTTGTGGCCTTTTCACAGTCATTGAACCTCTGAGCTTCCATTTCCTCCTGCGTAAAAGAGAGTTAGAAAAACTGACCTTACAGTAGGCTTGTCCTCTGTCTTTCTCTTCTGTGTTAATGCCACCTCAGGCTGGCCAGTCTCCTTGACACCAAACACCATGCCTTCAATGAAGGTGCAGAGGTCTGATGGAGAGATATTTGAAGTTGAGGTGGAAATTGCCAAACAATCTGTGACTATCAAGACCATGTTGGAAGATTTGGGAATGAATGATAGAAGAGATGATGACCTAGTCCTTTACCAAATTTTATTATTACTATTAATTTTTTTTTTAAGTGGATACATGGTCTCACTATATTGCTTAGGCTGGTCTCAAACTCCTGGGCTCAAGTGATCCTCCCACCACAGCCTCTCAAAGTGCTGGGATTACAGGCATGAGCCACCGCAGTCAGCCCTCTCCTTATTATTTATGCTCTCAGCAAGTCTGGGTCCAGGTGGAGGAGAAGGCAGAATGTACCCAATTAGTCAGCTCCTATTAGGCAAAGGACAGCCCCTCCTGTACCTCGCCTTCATACCGGGTTGTATCTTGATATACCGATGTGGAACAGGAGGGTTCCAATGAGGTGCTCCAGGGCCTCTCTGCTTTACCGCTAGCCTGACCTACCTAACTTGCAATTTCCTAATTCATAACTCCATCCCATTCCTGATTCTTCCCGCCTCCAGTCCTTCCATGTGTCTCACTTCAGGGTCTCATCTGTTCTCATTCCTGTGGGCTTTAGAGCATCCCCTGAGGCCACCTCCTGGCAATGAACTGGCTGACCCAGGCAAGGTAGAGGAACTGTTTTTTGTCTGATAAGTGGCTGGGGACAGAGAAGTCCTAGCCCCAGGGCTGCTGGGTGTATCCTAATACCTAATTTTTATTGAAAGTTTATTCTGTGCCAGACACTTTCTAAATTCTCTGTATCAATTCATCCTCCTAACAACCCTCTAAAACAAATGCTATTATTATCCCCACTCTAGACAGGAGGAAATAAGGTCAAAGAGGTTAAAAACTTGCTCAGGGTTAACCATATAATCTTGGTTGGGCCAGGATTCAAAACAGGGGTGTCTATTGCAGGAGCCTGTTCTCTGAACCACTGTGCTGTGATTCCTCCAGGGATCCCCATTTCAGTTCATGGCACTGACGTCCTTCCTTCCCACCACTCACCACCCATGACTCAGTGAAGCACCAAATTGTATCCATTCCTTTCCTTCCTTCCCCAGGCCCAACACAAATGCCCTAATTCAGTCTTTTCACTTGCCATCAGGATTCTTTTTTTTGAGATGGAGTCGGAGTCTCGCTCTGTCGTCAGGCTGGAGTGCAGTGGTGCTGTTTCAGCTCAATGCAACCTCTGCCTCCTGGGTTCAAGTGGTTCTGCTGCCTCAGCCTCCTGAGTAGCTGGGATTACAGGTGCATGCCACCATGCCCAGCTAATTTTTGTATTTTTAGTAGAGTCAAGGTTTCACCATGCTGGCCAGGCTGGTCTCGAACTCCTGACTCTAAGTGATTTGCCTGCCTTGGCCTCCCAAAGTGCTGGGATTACAGGCATGAGCCACTGTGCCAGGCCCCATCAGGATTCTTTCTCTTTTATGGTTAGTATTTGTTACTATAAAGATGGCATGGGCTGGGCACAGTGGCTCATGCCTGTAATCCCAGCACTTTGGGAGGTCAAGGCAAGGGGACTGCTTGAGCCCAGGAGTTCAAGACTGGCCTGGACAACATAATTTTACATATATTAGCCAAGTGTGGTGGCATACATCTGTGGTCCCAGCTACTAGGGAGACTGAGGCAGGAGGATTGATTGAGCCTGGGAGGTCAAGGCTGCAGTGAACTGTTATTGTGCCATTGCACTCCAGCCTGAGTGACAGAGGAAGACCCTGATGAAGAAAAAATAAAAAATAAGTAAAATTAAAAATGACATTTTATTGATTGATCGATTGAGAAGGAGTCTTGCTCTGTCACCCAGGCTGGAGTGCAATGGTGCAATCTCAGCTCACTGTTACCTCCGCCTCCAGGATTCAAGCGTCTCCTGCCTCAGCTTCTCAAGTATCTTGGACTAGAGGCATGTGCCACCACACCCAGCTAATTTTTGTATTTTTAGTAGAGACAGGGTTTCACCATGTTGGCCAGGATGGTCTCAATCTTCTGACATCATGATCTGCCGCTTTGGCCTCCCAGCGTGCTGGGATTACAGGCATGAGCCACCATGCCTGGCCTAGAGCCCAATCTTCTTATTACCATCCATCTACCTTTTCCTATCACACAAGTTTTAACAGAATTGAAGCCACTTTGTGTGTGTGTATGCATGTGTGTGTGTGTTTATATATATGTGTACATATATGTCTGTATATGTGTATATATGTATATATATGTCTGTATATGTGTATATATATGTATACACACACACACACATATATATATATATA
>NW_016107386.1:2002993-2005305 GCF_001604975.1 Cebus imitator | reverse complement strand
TTTTTGAGACAGAGTTTCACTCTTGCTGCCCAGGCTGGAGTACAATGGCTCGATCCCAGCTCACCACAACCTCTGCCTCCTGAGTTCAAGCAATTCTCCTGCCTCAGCCTTACAAGTAGCTGAGATCACTGGCACGCGCAACTATGCCCAGCTAATTTTGTATTTTTAGTAGAGACAGGGTTTCTCCATGTTGGTCTGGCTGGTCTCAAACTACCTCAGGTGATCCGCCCATCTCAGCCTCCCAAAGTGGTGGGATTACAGGTGTAAGCCACCACACCCTGCTGGAGTTTCCAGATTCTCTGTATTAAAAGTAGTGCTGCAATGGGTGGAACTGCATTTAAAAAAAAAAAAAAAAGTGGGGGGAATGTGTTGCCCAGGCTAGTCTTGAACTTCTGGGCTCAAGCAATCCTCCCTTCTCAGCCTCCTGAGCCCTAAGCAGTTGGGATTACAGGCATGTGTCATCAAACCCAGCATAAATTGCTTTTCTAAGAGACTGGCTACTCAAAGTTTTTGAAGTTCTAGTCTCTTTACATCCTGCCCAGCTTGGGAGTAACATCATTAAGAATCTTTGCCTCTTTAGTATTATTCCATTTCTGTAGTTCAAAAACAGGCAAAACCAATCATGGTATTAAAAATGAAGACAGGGCCGGGCGTGGTGGCTCACGCCTGTAATCTCAGCACTTTGGGAGGCCGAGGCAGGTGGATCACTTGAGGTCAGGAGTTTGAGACCAGCCTGGCCAACATGGTGAAATCCTGTCTCTACTAAAAATACAAAAATTAGCCAGGTGTGGTGGCAGGCTCCTACAATTCCAGCTACTAAGGAGGCTGAGGCAAAGAATTGCTTGAACCCAGGAGGCAGAGGTTGCAGTGAGCCGAGATTATGCCACTGCACTCTAGCCTGGGCAATAGAGCGATACTCTGTCTCAAAAGAGAGGATCACTTTGACCTGGGGAGGTCAAAGCTGCAATGAGCCATGGTTTCACTACTGCACTCCAGGCTGGGTGACACAGCGAGACCCTATCTGTCTCAAAAAATAATAATAATGGCTGGGCGCAGTGGTTCACGCCTATAATCCCAGCACTTTGGGAGACTGAGATGGGTGGATCACAAGGTCAGGAGTTGAAGACCAGCATGGCCAATATGGTGAAATCCCATCTCTACTACAAACACAAAAATTAGTTGGGCATGGTGGTGCATGCCCATAGTCCCAGCTACTCGGAAGGCTGAGGCAGGAGAATCCCTTGAACCTGGGAAGCAGAAGTTGCAGTGAATGGAGACTGTGCCACTGCACTCCAGCCTGGGGGACAGAGCAAGACTCTGTCTCAAAATAAATAAATAAAATAATAATAATAAAAATAACGAAATCAAGACAGTGAGTACCCTTGGAGGGAAAACATGATGGGGAAGAGACATGAGGAGGACTACTGGGGTATTGGTAATGTTCTGTTTCTTGATTTCAGCCCTGGTTACACAGTGTGTTCGGTTTGAGAAAATTTGTCAAGTTGTACATTTATGATATGAGCACTTCTCTGTAGGTTATACTTCAGTATGTTTACCAAGTACACCAAAATCACAAGCAACAAAAGAAAAAATAGATAATAATTTAGACTTCATCAGAGTTCAAACTTTTGTGCTTTAAAGGAAACAAGAAAGTGAAAAGGGCCCTTTAGCTGCCATCTCGCATCCCCGCTGTGTGTGCCTAATCTCAGCTCATCCACCCGAGACCCCTTGAGCACCAACCCTAGTCCCCCACACGACCCCTTATCCGCTCTGACAAGATGAAAGAAACAATCATGAACCAGGAAAAACTCGCCAAACTGCAAGCACAAGTGTGCATTGGTGGGAAAGGAACTGCTTGCAGAAAGAAGAAGGTGGTTCATAGAACAGCCACAGCAGATGATAAAAAACTTCAGTTCTCCTTAAAGATGTTAGGGGTAAACAATATCTCTGGTATTGAAGAGGTGAATATGTTCACAAACCAAGGAACAGTGATCCACTTTAACAACCCTAAAGTTCAGGCATCTCTGGCAGTGAACACTTTCACCATTACAGGCCATGCTGAGACAAAGCCGCTGACAGAAATGCTACCCAGCATCTTAAACCAGCTTGGGGCAGACAGTCTGACTAGTTTAAGGAGACTGGCTGAAGCTCTGTCCAAACAATCTGTGGATGGAAAAGCACCACTTGCTACTGGAGAGGAGGAGGATGATGAAGCTCCAGATCTTGTGGAGAATTTTGATGAGGCTTCCAAGAATGAGGCAAACTGAACTGAGTCAACTTCTGAAGATAAAACTTGAAGAAGTTACTGGGAG
>NW_016107386.1:2000225-2001713 GCF_001604975.1 Cebus imitator | reverse complement strand
AAATAAATAAATAAATAAATAAATAAAATAAAATAAAATTTAAAAATGGGCAAAGGATCTGAACAGACATTTCTCCAAAGAAGATAGATAAATGACTGATACAAGCACATAAAAAGATACTGCACATCATTAGTTGTCAGGAAAATGCAAATCAAAGCACCAATGAGATACTACTTCCCATACTCTAAGATAGCTGTAATCAAAAAGATAAACAATAACGAGTGTTGATGAGGATACAGAGAAATTAGAACCTCCACATTTTGCCGAAGGTAATACGAATTGGCACAGCTGCTTTGGAAAACAGTCTGGCAGTTTCACAGAAGGTTAAACATAGAGTTACCATATGACCCAGCAATTCTACTCCAAAGTATAGACACAAGAGAAATTAAAACATACGTTAGCTGGACGCGGTGGCTCATGCCTGTAATCCCAGCACTGTGGGAGGCCGAGGTGGATCACCTGAGGTCAGGAGTTCAAGACCAGCCTGGACAACATGGTGAGACACCGTCTCTACAAAAATACAAAAATTAGCTGGGCATGGTGGTGTGTGCCTATAATCCCAGGTACTCAGGAGGCTGAGGCAGGAGAATCGCTTGAACCTGGGAGGTAGAGGTTGCAGTGAGCCGAGATCACGCCACTGCACTCCAGCCTGGCAAGAGAGCAAGACTCTGTCTCAAAAACAAAATTTAAAAAAACATATGTCGACACAAATATGTGTATACAAATGTTCATAGCAGCATATTTCTTTTCTTTTTCTGTTGTTGAGACAGGGTCTCAGTCTGTCACCCAGGCTGGAGTGCAGTGGTGCAATCTCAGCTCACTGCAACCTCTACCTTCCAGGCTCAAGCAATCCTCCCACATCAACCTCCTGAGTAGCTAGGACTACAGGCACACCACCACACCCAGCTAATTTTTTTGTACTGTTTGTAGAGACAGGATTTCACCATATTCCCCAGGCTGGTCTCAAACTTCTGGGCTCAAGTAATCTGCCTGTCTCAGCCTTCTAAAGTGCTGGAATTACAGGCACTAGCTACTGTGACTGGCCTAGCCACCTATTTCATAACAGCAAAAAAATGGAAATAACTGAAATGTCAATCAACTGATGAAAGGATAACTAAATGTAGTATATCCATAAAATGTAATATTATTGAACAAAAAAAAAATTAAGCCAGGTGCAGTGGCATACGCCAGGAGTTTGAGTCCAGCCTAGGCAACATAGTGAGACCCTGCCTCTTAAAAAAAAAGAAAAAAGGGCAGGGCGCGGTGGTTCACGCCTATAATCCCAGCACTTTGGGAGGCTGAGATGGGTGGATCACGAGGTCAAGAGATCGAGACCATCCTGGTCAACATGGTGAAACCCCGTCTCTACTAAAAGTACAAAAATTAGCTGGGCATGGTGGCGCACGCCTGTAGTCCCAGCTACTCAGGAGGCTGAGGCAGGAGAATTGCTTGAACCCAGGAGACAGAAGTTGCGGTGAGCCGAGATCG
>NW_016107386.1:1991355-1998850 GCF_001604975.1 Cebus imitator | reverse complement strand
AGTAGAGACGGGGTTTCACCATGTTGACCAGGATGGTCTCGATCTCTTGACCTCGTGATCCACCCGCCTTGGCCTCCCAAAGTGCTGGGATTACAGGCTTGAGCCACCGCGCCCGGCCTATTTATTATTATTTATTTATTTATTTATTGAGACAGAGTCTTTCTTATTTATTTTTTTATTGAGACAGAGTCTCACTCTGTCGTACAACCTGGAGTGCAATGGCATGATCTCGGCTTACTGAGCCTATCATGTTTGGCCCCCATTTATTTATTGAGGGGCCTTTTAAAAAAACAAAACAAAACCTATTTTTCATATATTAATTATATAAAAAATTATTATTTATTTTTTTAGGGGCAGGGTCTTGCTATGGTGTTCAGGCTGGGCTCAAACTCCGGAGCTCCATAAGCAAATATAATTAGGAGAAAATAAGATTAAATAGTATTCATCAGCCATGCAGGAATATGTGTGGGGGTGATAAATTCGCAAGCTTGAATAGCCTCAAGCTGCCTCAGCCTCCCCAGTAGCTTGGACTACAGGTGTCCCATGCTGTACCCTACTCACACAAAAAGATTTTAACACTTTATCATATTTGCTACAAATATGTTTCTCAGCATATTGCTTTCTTGTTTTGTTCAGAGGTTTGGTTTAGTTTTTACTTATACACATATATGCCATAGTTGCTCCGTTGTATGTAGTCAAATTAGTCATTCTTTCCTTTTTTTTGTAATTGGGGTAAAATTTACTCTTTTCCTTTTTTGATTTTTTCTATAGTATTTAAGTTTGCAAGTTTATTACCCCTACACTTATTCCTACAAGGCTGATGAATACTATTTAATTTCATTTTCTTCTAATTTTATTTCCTTACATTTAATTCTTTAATCTTCTTTGTTTTTCTTTGTTTTTTGATGGAGTCTTGCTCTGTCACCCAGGCAGGAGTGCAGTGGCACGATCTCAGCTTACTGCAACCTCCACCTCCTGGGTCAAGCGATTCTCCTGCCTCAACCTTCCGAGTGGCTGGGATTGCAGGCATCTGCTACCATGTCTGGCTAATTTCTTTTGTATTTTTAACAATGTTGGCCAGGCTGGTCTCTAACTCCTGACCTCAGGTGATCCACCTGCCTCAGCCTCCCAAAGTGTTGGGATTACAGGCATGAGCCACCATGCCCAGCCTAATTCCTTAATCTTGTATTTGTTTTATTTTGTAAGTTAGGATTATTTTTTGTATAGTTTGGTGTGGTTTTTCTACATTGCTAGCAGCATGGACCTCATAGCCTTCTTAATTGGTTTCCCTTCTCTAGTTTTATATACCACATTAAACTAATCTTATTGAAAAAAAAAAAAACAGATCTGAGTAGGTTACTTCTGTGTTCAAAAACTAGTGGGTTGGGCCAGGCGCAGTGGCTCACACCTGTAATCCCAGCACATTGGGATACCGAGGCAGGCAGATCACCTGAGGTCAGGAGTTCGTGCCCAGCACGTTGAAACCCCGTCTCTACTAAAGATACAGAAATTAGCTGGTGTGGTGTCACGTACCTGTAGTCCCAGCTACTCAGGAGGCTGAGGCAGGAGAATCACTTGAACTCAGGAGGTAGAGGTTGCAGTGAGCAGAGATCGCTCTACTGCACTCCAGCCTGGTGACAGAGTGAGACTCTGTCTCAAAAACAAACAAAAAAAAACAAACAAAAACTGGTGATTTTCCACTCTCTATAAAATTAAGTCTAAACTTTGTTGGCCAGGCTGGTCTCGAGCTCCTGACCTCAGGTGACACACCTCATCCTCCCAAAGTGCTGGGAGTATATGCATGGGCCACTGCACCTGGACCTTCCTCCCCTCCCCTCTCCTCCCTTCCCCTCCCCTCTCCTCTCTTTTTTTTTTTTTAAGACGGGGTTTCACCATGTTGGTCAGATTGTTCTTGAACACCCGACCTCAGGTGATCCGCCCGCCTTGGCCTCCAAAGTGCTTGGATTACAGGCATGAGCCACCACACCTGGCCTCCTTTCTTTTTTTTTAATAGAGAAGGGGTCTTGCTATGTTGCCCAGGCTGGAGTACAGTGGCTATTCACAGCCCCAATCCCACTGCTGATCAGCACAGGAGTTTTACCCTGCTCTGTTTCCGACCTGGGCCGGTTCACCCCTCCTTAGGCAACCTAGTGGCCCCTCGCTCCAAGGAGGCCACCATATTGATGCCAAACTTAGTGTGGACACCCAATTGGCATAGCGCACTACAGCCCAGAACTCCTGGACTCAAAGCGATCCTCCAGCTTCAGCCTCCCAAATAGATGGGACTACAGGCATGCGCCACCTTGCCCGGCCCGGTCCTTTCTTTCTTTTCTGGAAGGCAGGGACCAGCTCTTAAACATGACCTGCATTAGATCCTTTGGTGACAACCCATTACATCTGGATGAAATTCAAAATCCTTGCTGGCGCTATGACCTTGGGCAAGCTGCTTGACCTCTCTGGTCCTTAGTTTCCCCCTATGTAAATAAAGTGGGAGATAGCTGGGCATAGTAGTGCATGCTTTAGTCGTAGTTATTTGAGAGGCTGAGGAACAAGAATCCTTTGACCCGAGGAGTTCATGGCTGAAGTGAGCTATGATACCATCATTGCACTCCAGCCCAGATGACAGCAAGACCCTGTCTCACAAAATAAATAAATAAAAATAGTGCTCGCTTCAGCAGCACATATACTAAAATTGGAACAATACAGAGAAGATTAACTTTTCAAATTATATTATTAAAAAAAGAAAAGAAAAAATAAATAAATAAAAATAAAAAATAAAGATAAAATGGGAGATTATCAGTCCTCCATATTTGCAGGTTCTGCCTTGTGGATTCAACTGACCACGGATGGAAAATATTCCAAAAATATGATGTCAGCATCATTATAGAAAAAGATAAGAAAAAAACTTCCCTCCCAAAAGGATGGTTGTATCTGTACTGAACATGCACAGAGATTTTCCCTTGTAACATTATTCTCTAAACAATACAATATAACAATTATTTATATAGCATTTACATTGTATTAAGTATTATAAGTAATCTTGAGATGAGTTAAAGTGTATGGGAGGATACGCATAGGTTATATGCAAATACTACACCATTTTATATAAGAGACTTGACAATGTAAGGATTTTGATATCCACCCCGGAATTAATCCCCCCAGTACCTACATCATACAGTATGGTCAGGTTTTTTTTTTTGTTTTTTTTTTTTGAGACAGACTCGCTGTGTCACCCAGGCTGGAGTGCAGTGGCAAGATCTCAGCTCAGTTTACTGTAACCCGTGCCTCCTGAGTTCAAGCAATTCTCCTGCCTCAGCCTCCCAAGTAGCTGGTAGCTGGGACTACAGGCATGCACCACCACACCTGGCTAAGTTTTTTTTTTTTTTTTTTTTTTTTTTTGAGACAGACTCGCTATGTCACCAGGCGCTAGGCTGGAGTGCAGTGGCACAATCTCGGCTCACCGCAACCTCCGCCTCCTGGGTTCAAGCAATTCTCCTGCCTCAGCCTCCTGAGTAGCTGGGACTACAGGCACGCGCCACCATGCCCAGCTAATTTTTTGTAGTTTTAGTAGAGACGGGGTTTCACCATGTTGACCAGGATGGTCTTGATCTCTTGACCTCGTGATCCACCCGCCTCGGCCTCCCAAAGTGCTGGGATTACAGGCTTGAGCCACCGCGCCCGGCCTTCCCCATATTCTTTACTTAACTGTCTTTCTCATCCTTCAAGTCTCTGCTAAAATATCATTCCCTCAGAGAGGCCATCCTTAACACACCAGTTTAAATAAGATTTCCCTCTTATATGTTTATCCCACACTATTTGGTTATGTCATAAATTGTTGGCTGGGGGCAGTTGCTCTACCCTGTAATCCCAGCACTTTGGGAAGCCGAGGTGGGAGGATGGTTTGAGCCCAGGAGTTTGAGACCAACCTGGGCAACATGGCAAAACCCCATCTCTAGAAAAAAATACAAAAATTAGCCAGGCATGGTGGTGCATGCCTGTGGTCCCAGCTACTCAGGAGGCTGAGATAGGAGAATTGATTGAGCCTGGGAGGTTAAGGCTGCAGTGAGCCATGATAGCACTACTGCACTCCAGCCTGGGTGACAGTGAGAACCTATCTAAAAAAAAAAAATTTGTTTCATTGCATATGCGTATATGTACGTATGTGACCATTTGTTTATTTTATTTTATTTTTTAATTTTTGAGATGGAGTCTTGCTCTGTTGCCCAGGCTGGAGTACAGTGGTGTGATCTCTGCTCACTGCAAACTCTGCCTCCCAGGTTCAAGTGATTCTCATACCTAAGCCTTCAGAGTGGTTGGGATTACAGTCGCGTGCCACTACACCTGGCTAATTTTTGTATTTTTCACAGATACGGGGTTTCACCATATTAGCCAGGCTGGTCTCGAACTCGTGACCTCAAGTGATCCACCCACCCTGACCTCCCAAAGTACTGGGATTACAGATGTGAGCCACTGTACCTGGCCTCATTTTTTTTTTAACTGCAACTGTCTTTTTGTATAACTCGATATTTGTTTTAATATCTATTTCTCCACCCAACTGTATAACATGCCATATTGTTTTATTCACTGTTCTGTATCCAGCTCCAGGCATTTTGTAGATACTCACTAAATTAGGCTTGGTTGGCTCAATGGATGAATGAGCTGAGTGGAGTTTATATATCAGAGACTCAATAAATATTAAAATTTTAATTTGAGTTAGCTCTAGACCTCCCATAGTAAAAGCACTCAAGGCTTGGGCTTCAGAGGTGAAAACATGAGTTTGCAGATACCATTCCTAAACATATAACCAAGAAAAACTGCACATTTACAGTAGGAGACAGGAGTAAAATTGTTTATGGAAGTACTCTTCACAATCGCCAAAACCTAGAAACAACCCAAAGTCCAGTGACAGAAGAATGAGTAAATGGATAGAGTCACAAAATGGAATATCATAGAGTTCCCAAAATGAGTAAACTGTAAGCAATATGTAACAATATGAATCTTGTTAATACAATATAAATAAAAATAATAAACCACCAAAAATTACATACAGCAATACTCCATTACAATAAGGTTAAAAATAACTAAACTTTATTCTTTTTTTTTGAGATACAGAAATCCCAAATAGCTGGGATTATAGGCATGTGCCACCACGCCCGGCTAATTTTTGTATTTTTAGTAGAGACAGGGTTTCACCATGTTGGCTAGGATGGTTTCAGACTCCTGACCTCAGGTGATTTGCCCGCCTCAGCCTCCCAAAGTGCTGGGATTACAGGTGTGAGCCACTACTCCCAGCTAAAAATTCTTATAAATTTTTAAGAATATATACTGCTGATAAATATGTAAAAGGAACCAGGTGTAGTGGTGCCACCCTAGTCGCAGCTACTCAGGAGGCTGAAGCAGGAGGATTGCTTGAGTCTAGGAGTTTGAGGTTGCAGTGCACTATGATCGGGTCTGTGAATAGCTACTGCACTACATTCTGGCCAACACAGTGAAACTCTGTCTTATAAAATATATGTATGTGTGTGAATAAGGAAAACAAGAGAATGATGGATATCTTGGGAGATGGAACACACAGCTAGATTTAAGCCACTGCCAAGGTCCTAGCTTTCATGTTGATTAGTTCTTATCACAGTCTTTTTTTTTTTTTTTTTTTTTTTTTTTGAGACGGAGTCTCACTCTGTCACCCAGGCTGGAGTGCAATGGTGTGATCTCTGCTCACTGTAACCTCCACCTCCCAGGCTCAAGCGATTCTCCTGCTTCAGCCTCCCAAGTATCTGGGATTACAGGCATGTGCCACCATGCCCAGCTAATTTTTTCATATTTTTAGTAGAGATGGGGTTTCACCATTTTGGCCAGGCTGGTCTCGAACTCCTGTCCTCAGGTGATCCACTGGCCTCGGCCTCCAAAGTGTGGGATTACAGGTGTGAGATACTGTGCCCAGCCCCTTATCATAGTCTTTTAAGTAAATAAATGTGCACTGTGCATGGAGCACATGAAAGTGTGTCATGAACCAAGGTTATGATTAATCTAGCTCTGTGCATCTGAAGTCCATTAAAGGAAAGGGGGATAAATTAACCTACCTCCTCCTCTAGGCAGC
The DNA here is from genome assembly GCF_001604975.1 of Cebus imitator. Lineage (NCBI taxonomy): Eukaryota > Metazoa > Chordata > Mammalia > Primates > Cebidae > Cebus > Cebus imitator. The sequence continues at coordinate 1,992,753 of NW_016107386.1, read as the reverse complement.
CTCACTTGTTGGGGGTGATGGGGAGAAGATTCTTCTACCCCAAGCTCCTCTGGAACTTTTCTCCAGGGACTGGCCCTAGGTCCTCCTCTTGTAGAGGTGAGCTGGCGGCATAGAGGAGGGGCAGCAAGGAAGGAAGTAATCCAGGGTTTAGCTTCCTCTGGAAATTGGTCCTGGAATCAGTGGGAAAATGAGCCTATCCTGAAGCTAAAGAAGGAATCTGGAAGTGTAAGTCAGCTTCCATTCCCATTCAGCTCCCTGGACTCCACAGCTTAGAACTGTGGGGTATGTAGTCTCCCACCCATTTCATCTATGACCTTAGGGTGGGGTTTAGGAGGAGCCCCAGAGCTGGGTCCTGAGTGAATGGGGTTGTGGCCACATGAATAACAGTCATAGTCGTTATAAACATTCTGGGAACTAGGGAGCTGGGACTAAGCTCTTCTTATGTTGCCCAGGCTGAAGTGCACTGGCTACTCCTTGGTGATATCATAGCACACTGTGGCCTCAAGCTCCTGGCCTCAAACAATCCTCTTGCTTCAGCCTGCCACCTGCCAAGTATCTGGGACTATAGGCATACACTATTATGCACAGCTTAAACTAGTGCCCTTGAAGTCCATCCTGAAACTAGGGAGCTGCTGACTCAATATATATATATATATATTGAGACAAAGTGTCACTTTGTCACCCAGGCTGCAATGCAGTGTTGCAATCTCTGCTCACTGCAACCTCTGCCTCCAGGGTTCAAGCGATTCTCCTGCCTTAGCCTCCCGAGTAGCTGGGACTACAGGTGCACACCATCATGCCCAGCTAATTTTTGTATTTTTGGTAGAGATGGGGTTTTACCACATTGGCCAGACTGGTTTTGAACTCCTGACCTCAGGTGATAAACCTGCCTCAGCCTCCCAAAGTGCTGGGATCACAGGCGTGAACTGTGCCCAGTCTTTTTTTCTTTTTTTGAGACAGAGAGTCTTGCTCTGTTAGCTGGGCTGGAGTGCAGTGGTGCAGTCACAGCTCACTGTAGTCTCAACTTCCCAGGCCTGAGTGATTCTCCCACCTCAGCCTTCCAAGTAGCTGCGACTATAAATGCACCACCACACCCAGCTTATTTATTTACTTATTTATTTTAGAGATGAGGTCTTGGGTGGGTGCAGTGACTCACGCCTGTAATCTCAGCACTTTGGGAGGCCAAGGCAGGCAGCTCACTTGAAGTCAGGAGTTCAAGACCAGCCTGGCTAACATAGTGAAAACCCATCTCTACTAAAATTACAAAAATTAGCTGGGTTTGGTGGTGCTCACCTGTAGTACCAGCTGCTAGGGAGACTGAGGCAGAAGAATTGCTTGAACCCAAAAGGTAGAGGCTGCAGTGAGCCAAGATTGTGCCACTGCACTCTAGCCTGGGCG
>NW_016107386.1:1967412-1991055 GCF_001604975.1 Cebus imitator | reverse complement strand
TTTTTTGAGATGAAGTCTCACTCTGTCACCCAGGCTGGAGTACAATGGCACAATCTCATCTCACTGCAACCTCCGCCTTCTGGGTTCAAGTGATTCTCCCATCTCAGCCTCCAGAGTAGCTGGGACTACATGCCTGCGGCACCATGCCTGGCTAATTTTTTTGTAGAGATGGGGTTTCAACATGTTGGCCAGGCTGGTCTCGAACTCCTGACCTCAAGTGATCCACCTGCCTCAGCCTCCCAAACTGCTGGGATTACAGGCATGAGCCACTGTGCCTGGCCTGAGATGCCATCTTAAAAAAAAGAAGAAAAGAAAAAGGCCGAGCCTGGTGGCTCATGTCTGCAATTCCAGCACTTTGGGAGGCCGAGAAGGGTGGATTACCTGAGGTCGGGAGTTGGAGACCAGCCTGACCAACATGGACAAACCCCATCTCTACTAAAAATACAAAATTAGCAGGGCGTGGTGGTGCACACCTGTAATCCCAGATAGTCAGGAGGCTGAGGCAGGAGAATCACTTGAGCCTGGGAGGCAGAGGTTACAGTGAGTCGAGATTGTGTCATTGCACTCCAGCCTGGGCAACAATAGCAAAACTCCACCTCAAAAAAAAAAGGAAGTCAGGCTGGACTGGGCTAAGGGTATAAAAGAGGGGTTGGAGGTTGCACTAGACTATGGTAGGGTCCTAGGAAAGGGGATGGAGCTCTCTGGCTGAATCAGATCAGACTGGGTCAGGAAAAATGGGGAAGGAGCTGGGACCCCAGGAGGGACAGAGGTTTAGGGTTGGGTTCAGACCTCTGTGGATTCACAGGCCCTGGTTGGGATTCATGGTCAGACTATTTGAATGAATTAATTCACCAACAGACACATATATATGCATGTATATGCCCACATACAAACACAGGTATATACTCCCTTACTTACATATATAAATAGATCCAGGCCCTGCCCAGCTCAACAGCACAAAGCTCTTCAGCAATGTGCTAAGGCCTGGGACTGAGCCCACACTTGTATCTGAAAACAAAGGGCATAAGGGCTTTGGAGGGTCTCTCTCTTCCCCTACCCCAGCAGTTCCTCTTCATCAGGGGCTGCTGGGGGCAAATGGGAAGGAGCCAGATATGGGACTCCAGAGGAAGTCGTTGGCCACTGTGTTTCCTGAGTTCAAGAGTGTGTTCTCCTGCTTCTCTGACTCCACCTCCTGCCCTCAAGCAGGGCGGGGTCCAGGCCTGGCAATTTGCCTTTTCCCTTGGCCGCCTTTCCTCTATACACAAACACATACATACAAGACATGAACGTACAAATGCCCAACTGAGTCACACAGCCACTGTCCCAGCAACCCCATAACTCAACACTGTTGCACTGCTAAGCCACACATTCAACAACATATCCTCATTTATGGATTTACAGCCTCCACTCACACTCAGCAGTCACATCTCTGCTTTGTTCAACATCATATTTTCAGCACCTAGAATGGGCCTGGTACCTAAAGAGGGCTCAATGAATACTATTTGAATTAATTAATTTACCAACAGACACATACGTAGACATGCATACCATGCCCACATAAAAACCCATGTATACACTCCCTTACATGCACATATAAACAGATCCAGGCCCTCCCAGCTCAGCAGCACATACATACACACAGATACACACTTAGGCTAGATGTACAACCAGTGCCAGACAGAGACCCACTGTAGGTGTTACCTGGCACTCTCAGGGTGAGTTGGTGGTGGCAGCTGGCTGCTAAATGTCCTTCAGGTTGGCCAGATCTATAAAGGAAGAGTTCGGAGTGGGGTGCAATAGCATTCCCTGAGGTCCTGAGGCACTGGGGCTATGAGGAGAAGCTGGGCTGGCAGCAGGGCAAGGCAGGGTAACTGTAGATTGGAGAGGGATGGGGTGGGTCATGCAATCCCTTCCTTTGGTGTCTTCCTACCAGCTAGGGAGGTGAGGGTAGAGGTACAGGTCTATAGGGCTTTATTTCAGATCCAGGGAGACCTTAGCAGGTGAATAGTTTGAGGCCTCAGCTTCCCCTGCCTGGGATGACAATGAGGGACACTGGATAGGGAGATTTATGGGCACTAAAACCCCATCTCCAATCCACAGCGGGGTCTCCATACCTTCCCAGTCTTTCACAGTGAGGAGGAGGGAACTTGGAGGGTTAACTACCTGGAAAGGAGTCTGAAAAGTGCCCTATTTCTTCTCCCAGCCTCCCACAGAGCTTCAGGCTGCCCACTAGCAACAGAGCTATGTCTTCCTCCCTCAGCATCCCCACCTAAAGTCAACAAGGAAACAAACAATCCTGCCACTCTGTTAATCCCCCACCCAGGGACCTTAGCACCAGGGGAGACTAGTTAAGACCTCAGCTGGTGACCGGGCAAGGTGGCTCATGCCTATAATGCTAGCACTTTGGGAGGTCGAGGTGGGTGGATCACCTGAGGTCAGAAGTTTGAGACCAGTCCAGCCAACATAGTGAAACCCCATCTCTACAAAAAAAAAAAATTAAAAAAAGTAGCCAGGCACAGTGGTGGGTGCCTGTAATCATAGCTACTTGGGAGGCTGAGTCAGAAGAATCACTAGTACCTGGGAAGTGGTGGTTACAGTGAGTGGAGATAATACCACTGCACTCCAGCCTAGGCAAAAGAGCAAGACTCCATCTCAAAAAATAAAAAAGGCTGGGCACGGTGGCTTACACACGTAATCCCAACACTTTGTGAGGCCAAGGTGGGTGGATCACAAGGTCAGGGGCTCGAGACCGTCCTGGCCAACATGGTGAAACCCCAACTCTATAAAAATACAAAAAAAAATAGCTGGGCATGGTGGCACACATCTGTAGCCCCAGTTACTTGGGAGGCTAAAACAGGGGAATTGCTTGAACCCAGGAGGCGGAGACTGCAGCAAGCTGAGATCACGCCACTGCACTACATACAGCCTTGGGTGACAGTGCGAGACTCTGTCTCAAAAAAATAAATAAATAAAAATAAAATAAAATTAAATTAAATTAAAAAGCCTCACCTGGGCTAGTAGGCTGGGGGCTGGGTAGGGATAAGAATATCCCAGGCACTCTAAGTAGATCAAGATCCTCTAACCAAAGTCCCCTCCCAGGCCAAGTCCCCTCTCCCACCCCTCCCTCAACAGCATACTTCAGGGCTGTCTAGCCCAGGAACCTGACCAAAGAAGGCCACCTGTCTGGCCGCCCCATGATAGCTAGGGGCGAGAAGCAACAGTCTTGGGGTGAGGTGGGGAGCAGACTGGAAAAGCCAACTTTCCCCCAACTTTTCAGGGAGATGGGGCCAGGTTGGGACACTTGGGAACAAACTTTAGGGTCTTGGGTGAAGGAGAGGTGTAATTCAAGGGAACAACTTCAGAAGAGGGGAAATGTGAGGTCAGAGTAAAGGGGTCCAATTCATAGTCTTAGGAAATGCAAGTATGGGGAAAAGATTGCCCTGGACTGAGTCATTATTAGGCATCAATGACCAACCAGGACACTCTCAAACCGAAAAGTCTCTTTATTGATCGGTACCATACATGACTCAAATGGCCCCCCAAAAAAAAAGACGTTACAGTTGGGGTGGGTGGTCCACCTTCCTCACCCCTTCCCTCAGCTCCTGACTCAATACCCTTCCAAAAGTGGGAGCTGGAGTGGAGGAAATAGGGTGTGGGGGACCCCCAGAATCCAGAGGGAAGAGAGGTGTTGCTAGCACTTCCTGGGACTGGCCACAGGAAAAGGCAGCAAAGCCACAGTGCTGGCCCAGCCACGTGGAACCCTGCTCCTGGCTGCACCCTGGCCAAGCTGAGGATCCCAGCTGCCTCCTGCTCCTCCCTTCTATGAGGAAGGAGAGGCAGGGGATACTGACAGATGAAGACCCTCTACCTCAAATGGGGGTACAGAGGCCTGTTTTTCTCTGGTGGGCTTAGAGCCAGGACGTTCTCAGTTCAGTGGCTCCTTCCCCTCTGTGAAGGGCAGAGTAAGATTATATATGCAGTTGGAGGGGCTGAGGGAGGAGGGTTCCAGAGAAAAGTGGCTAAGCACCTCTCCCCTCCCTCAGGAGGCTGAGGTAAGAGGATTGCTTGAGCCCAGGAAGTGGAGGTTGCAGTGAGCTGAGGTAACGCCACTGTACACTAGCCTGGGCAAAAGTATGAGACTCTGTCTTTAAAAAAAAAAAAAAAATCTATTTAATGAAATAAAAGCTGAAGACTTTCCAAGTCTTACAAGAGATTTAGATACCGAGATACAGGAAGCTCAAATATCTCCAAATAGATTCAACCCAAAAAGGTCTTCTCCAAAGCATATTATAATTGAACTGTCAGAAGTCAAAGACAAAGAGAGAATTCCAAAAACAGCAAGAGAGAGATGTCAAGTCACATTTTCAGGGAACTCCCATCAGAGTAATGGCAGACTTCTGAGCAGAAACCTTAGAGGTCAGGAGATAATAGAATGATATATTTAAAGTCCTAAAAGAAAAAAATTGCTAAGAATACTGTCTTCAGCAAAGCTACCCTTCAAAAAATAAGGAAGAGAAAACAGGAAATTCAAACCCACTATACCAGTCCAACAAGAAATGCTTAAGGGGATCCTGTTTCTGAAAAGGCTGATATTATATATACTATCAGCAAAACACACAAAAATATAAAACTTGCTGGTAGAGCAGACACACATGTGAGAAAGAAAAGGTAGTCAAATGATACAACAAAAGAAAACCATCAAACTACAATGATAAACAATTATAGAGGAAGAAAGTAACAAAGGATATACAAAATGACCAGAAAACAATTTACAAAATGATAGGAATAAGTTGTCCCTTATCAATAATAACATTGAATGTAAATGGATTAAATTTCCCACTTAAATGATAAAGACTGCCTGAATTAGTTTTTGTTTTTGTTTTTGAGACAGAGTCTTACTCTGTCACCCAGGCTGGAGTACAATGGTGTGGTCTCAGCTCACTGCAATTTCTGCCCCCTGGGTTCAAGCAATTCTCTCACCTCAGCCTCCCAAGTAGCTGGGACTACAGGCACATGCCACCACACTGGTTAATTTTTGTATTTTTAGTAGAGACCGGATTTCACTATGTTGGTCAGGCTGGATTCGAACTTCTGACCTTATGATCCACCCACCCTGGCCTCTCAAAGTGCTGGGACTACAAGTGTGAGCTACTGTGCCCAGCCTGAGCCATGGTGCCTGGCCCTGAATGAGTTTCTTTTTAATGATCCCACTATATGTGCCTACAAAAAAAAAACTCACTTCACTTGTAAAGCCACATATAGACTAAAAGGGAAGTGATGAAAAAGGATATTGTGTGCAAACAGAAAAAAAAAATTCAGGAGTAGCTACACCTACAACAAATAAAACAGACTTTAAGTCAAAAAGTGTAAAAAAGAGACAAAAAATGCCATTATACAATGCTAAAGTCATCAATTAAGCAAAAGGATATAACAATTCTAAATATATATCACCCAACATTGGAGCACCCAGAAGTAGAAAGCAAATAGTAGACCTAAAGGGAGAGAAACTCCAATCCAATAATAGCTGGGTGCTTCAACACTCTACCCTCAGCATTCAACAGATAATCTAGACACAAGATCAACAAAAAACATTGGATTTAATCTACACTTTAGATCAAAAGGTTCTCACAGACATTTACAGAACATTTTATCTAACAGTAGCACAATATACATCTTTCTCATAAGCACATAGAATGTTTTCAGGAATAGATGTTTTAGGCCACAAAACAAGTCTCAATTTTTTTTTTTTTTTTTTTTTNAAAAAAAAAAAAAAAAGACATTACAGTTGGGGTGGGTCATCCACCTTCCTCACCCCTTCCCTCAGCTCCTGACTCAATACCCTTGCAAAAGTGGCAGCTGGAGTGGAGGAAATAGGGTGTGGGGGACCCCCGGAATCCAAAGGGAAGAGAGGTGGTGCTAGCACTTCCTGGGACTGGCCACAGGAAAAGGCAGCAAAGCCACAGAGCTGGCCCAGCCACGTGGAACCCTGCTCCTGGCTGTACCCTGGCCAACCTGAGGATCCCAGGTGCCTCCTGTTCCTCCCTTCTATGAGGAAGGAGAGGCAGGGGATACGGACAGATGAAGACCCTCTACCTCAAATGGGGGTACAGAGGCCTGTTTTTCTCTGGTGGGCTTAGAGCCGGGACGTTCTTAGTTTCAGTGGCTCCTTCCCCTCTGTGAAGGGCAGAGTAGGATTATATATGCAGTTGGAGGGGCTGAAGGAGGGTTCCGGAGAAAAGTGGCTAAGCACCTCTTCCATCCCATGCCTGCCCAACTGAGACAAAACCAAAAATACAGCAACAAACAAGGCTGTTCCCTTCCCTCCACACTCCCCAAGGGAGGAAGCCTCTCCCCCCTGCATCCTAGACAACTGCTCTCATGGAGGACTCATAAGGAATATACACACCATGGGGGTGGGGCTGGCTGGAACAGAGGGAGTCACGAGCACTAGGAGGACAGGCCAGAGTCCAGAGGATGGAAAGACAGAAACATCAGGGGTTTGTCACCAAGATGTGGCCACTGATGTCCCCCAACCCCATGGCATGCCTTCCCCAACTGCAGTCACCCCAGAGGAAAGGGGTAGAGAGATGGCAGAGTGTCTCCTTGGTCTGAAGCTCTCACACTGTATAAAATGGTATGCATACCCCCTCCCCCACTCTCACCCCCACCTGGGCCCTAGCCCCCCAATCTGCCAAGAGTAGGGAGGTAGCTGGACTTTTAATAGGGGGAAGAGGGGCGACATGAATGATTTTTTTAACTTACATTTTTAATAATATTATTTTTTAAAAAACTTGGAGCTGGGATACGTGGCAACAGGGAAGAGGGGCCCAGAGCTTTACCCCTCTATCACCAGCTGCCTAGGGGAAGGGGCATTCAACCAAGCCCCATAACTTTAAGTCCCTAAGGGCTGTGGGTATAGACAACCCCCAGGCTTGAAAGGAGTAAAGTCAGGGGGATGGGAAACCCAGAATCTGGGGTGAGGATGGAGGCAAATGCCCTGGGGGGTGGTCAGGACATTTCTCAGAGACCCAGGTTCCATGTAGGCATCCACGAGTACCCCCTTCCCCCAAAAGGCTCTGCAGAGGCCAGGCCCAGCCCAGGGCCACTGGGGGACAAATCTTGGCACCTGCCCCCAGCGAGTCTAGTTCCTCCCTGAAGCGGGTGGATGGAGGCTGCCCGTTTTAGATGCTCAGCCTCTTCAATCTGTCTTCTGCTTCCTGGGGCTTCGAGGGGTGGGGCAGGCCGGCAGAGCGCTGGGTGGCCACGGCAGGGCCTTTTACTGGGAGGCCTGTGACGTAGGGTTCTCAGATTTGCTTTCTTGGCTGGACGGAGGCTTGCTGTTCCAGGGACTGTTGGCGCCCAGTGCAGGGGAGTTGTTAAAGCTGTCCTCGTCGTCAATGCCGTTGGCTGCGTCAAACTGGGTGTTCTCCAGCCGGGTGATGAGCCTTTCGTCCTCGTCCCCGAACTCCCCGCCCATCAGGGTGGGCTCCCCCACCACCATCACATCCTGAGAGTGGCGGAGGTCCCCAAACATAATCGGGGCAAGGGCTCGCCCGGCCCAGGGCGGCAGATACCCCCAGAGCCCCAATACCCACCCTGGAAGCTCAAGCGCCCCCACCCCCTCCTCACCCAAATTTAAAACCCCAACTCCCGACACCCTCAGCTCCTGGAATCCTTCCCACTGAAGGACACCAGAGCATCACAGCCTTTAGCCCATATCCATTAAGTTCTAGAAGTCACTCTATTCCCCTAGCTCCCTAGTCCATCTCCCCAGAATTTTAGGGAACTCCTCAACTTCTGTCCACATGTAAGAGAAAGGGAGCAGATCAAAAACATGAGATAGGGCAATGTGTGCATGTGCATGGGCATGTATTCTAGATCTGCAAACACTCCAGTCTTCATATCTCTCTCAGTGTGAGTGTGAGTTGGATGGTATGTGAGCCCCAAGCTGTCTGTCCTGAACGTCCGTTATGTCCTCATGGCTGTCTCTGTCCCTTTATGCCCTAGCTTCCTATGGCTGAGTGTATGTGATCACAACCATGCAAGTCCCTGACAAGGACTCTCTCACCAATAAAAGCAGTCAGCCCAGGCTGGCAAAGTACATGAGAAAACCTGTCTTTGCTTTTATGCCTGCTGTGAGCTCAGGCTTGGACAGGGGTCAAGGGTGAGTGGTGGGGCAGCCCAGAAGAGAGAAGAAAGCCGAGATGCTTACAGGTACCTGGCTGGAGAGGGCGAAGGTGCTAGCTGGGCTCTTCTTCTTGCTGTTGCTGTTGTTGGTATTGCCACCCCCCGAGCTCATGGTGCTGCCCCCTGACATCTTCCGTTTCCGCCGTTTGCTGGGCTGCTGACGTGTGGGCTCCGCTGTGCCGGGGAATGGAGACTCAGATGGGAGAGTGCCCTGGGTCCCCTATTTTCCACTGTGGCTCCCAAGGAGCATGAGCCTGCCCTGATCCCAATTTTGTAGACCCAGGAGCAAGGAAGGGGCAGGGAAAAGTTCAAAAGGAAATAAAGATACAGCTTTGAGGAGCAGTGTGAGATCTTGGTAAGAACAAGTGCAAGGCACTCACCGGGGGGTGCTACCATGCGCTGCCACTTCTGGAAAAGGCAGGTCTTGAGGCAGTCACGGGGGCTGAGGCTGTAGGTCTTGTGGCGGGACATGAGCTCCTGCATGGGCTCCAGTATCACACAGAGCTAGGGGTAGACCAGGAGGTGGCTTGTCAGGGGACAGACATGGAGTTGAGACTAAATGGACTGGGGCAGAAACTGGGTGCTTGGACTCACTCGGAGGTAGTTGAGAGTAGAATTGGACAGCCCACACCGGGTGATGTTTTTGGAGAGCTGATCCAACATTTGGGGGTCTTGGGCCTAGAGTGGGAGAAAAAACAAGCAAGAACACTGACACCTGGGTTGCCTCTGCTCATCTGCCTTATCATGAGAGCATTGTGACCCTCCTGAGAGAGGAGAGCCTCTTATTCAACCTGCTGTTCAGATGAAGAAACCCTAACCCTGTCTAAGGTCAGTCAGAAAATGGCAGACCTTGTTCCACCCTTCCTCCCGTCTGCTTTCACTCTTTCGTCCTGGGTCCTGCTCACAACTCACATGCATGGCAAGGATGCTGCGGGGGATGAGCTCTCGATGCTGCCGGATGCTGAAGTGCCACGTCTTTATCCGCATCATGTCGTCAAACATGAACTCCAGGTACAACCGGCCCTCCACACACACCTGAAGACAGGCTTGTCACAACCCTGCCCCCTCCCAACATACCATACCTGAAATATGTCTATTACAACCTCCCATTTGCTTATAACTCTCCCACTGCATATTTTGTCACCCGCACATTAAATCTGGGTGCAGCAACCCCCACCCATATACCTGGCCCGTACACACACACAGAAACATGCGCAGACACACCCACATACACATACACACACACACACACACACACACACACAGTAGAAAAGCTTAACAGATCCTTGTCCTCTCCCCATGTAGCTAGTGATATACCCATCTATTCTAAGCCATGTGAGGGCAGACTCTTGTTCACTCATGTAGCCCTGGGGCCCAGAAAACTATCCCATATAAATGCAACACATGTTTGCCTGACGGTTGCAACCCTCCCTTTTTATTTTGCCACTTCACATTATGGCTCCCCGGGGAACAGCTGTGAGTATACACTAGGAGAGAGACAGGGAATCAAACCCAGGTGCCATGGTGTTCCATATCCAGCAGGGTTGCTGACCTGGGTGAACATGGGCTTGCCATGCTGGGTCACCATGCTGCCCTGGTCACAGTCGAGGGACACAAAGTTGCTGTGGAATGCCTCCTTGGGGTGCTTAAGCACATAGTACAGCTCTGTAGCACCCCCCTCAAAGATGCTGCGGAAGTAGCGTGGGATCAGGGTCCGGCCAATGGCTGTAGAGATGGGACAAACTCTTCAGGACAAAGGGACTTCAAAAGGGGCCAGGCAGATGCCTCCCCTACCAAACTAGACATCCCCTGGCACTCCCAGACCCACTTCCAGACCTTAGAACTACACAGGAGGTATACACCCTGACAGAAAGACCCCAGAGGCCACTTACTATATCTCTTTGGTCCATCCTCCAGGCAGAAAGTGATGGTCAACATGGCATCATCCTCAAAGAACTCAGTCGTGAAAGCATCCCACCAGAGATTGTCACACTCCTAGGAGCATGGTGAGGTGTATGTGTTCATGTGTCATAAACTATCCCATGGGGTGCCCAGATGGCCCTCCTGCTCCCAGCCCCTTTGCCCTTGGCCATACCTCTGTCCAGTTCTGAAGGCGTTTGTTAAGCTCAAATATTCTGTAGTCAGTTTGGTTGCCATATGGTGTGTGTCTCCTGGAAGAAGTGAAGGAGGGAGGTTAGTAGGAGCAGAGCCTCCCCACCCTACCCCCACCTCAGCCTTCTCCCAGTGGAAAGCACCTTCCTCTCCACTAGACTGCACTTACCCAATCCCTGGCTCCAGGTATGTAGGCGGGTACATGGGAGTTGGGCTGTGTAAAGGAAGAGGCTATGAGAATGAGGGTGGAAGATAGGAATTATTGGGGGTGGGGGGCTACTCCCTCCCCTTTCCAAGCAGGATCCCACCTGGAGAAGGGTTAGGAAGTGGCCAACAGACTCACTCACCCCACATCCCGATCCAGCATGGTGCCGGGATGGAAGGGGGGGAAGGCGTTGCCGTTCGGGGGCTCCTTCGGCGAGTACAGCTTGAATGACTTTGAGGAACAACCTAGAAGACAAAGAAAGGAGTCATAGCTGGGCATGGTGGCTCACGTCTGTAATCCTAGCACTTTGGGAGGCCAAGGTAAGACTGCTTGAGCACAGGAGGTCAAGGCTGCAATGACGAGTGTCATAGCGAGACCTCGCAACCAGCCTCATAGCAAGACCTTGTCACTAAAAATAATTTTAAAAGTTAGCTGGGTATGGTGGCGCAGGCCTATGGTTCCAGCTACTTGGGAGGCTGAGGTGGGAGGATCGCTTGAGCCCAGGAGTTTGAGGCTGCAGTGAGCAGAGGTCATACCACTGAACTTCAGCCTGGGCAACAGAGTGAGACCCCGTCTCTAAAAGAAACAGGAGTCCCCTCATCCCCTTTTGGGAGCTCTTCGATAAGCCTGCTAGACTGTGTGGATAGGGACTGGTCTTACGGCACTCCCCGGCCTGGTTACAAGAAAGTGACGGACTAGAGGGTAGCTACCCTAGGGATCACTGGTCTCTCTTTCTGAACCTGGCTATACCCAAGATCCTATTTCTTCATTTGGCTGAGTCCTTGATGACAGAAGAGGAATTGAAGCTGGGAAGAATTATCACAGAATAAATAAATATCCAAACACTAGAATATAATTTTGATAAACCCCCTTTTAATCTAAGTAGTTTCATAAAATAATCATAATAACCTTATGAAGTAGCAGGGCTGACCATAATATTCCCATTTTACAGGTGAGGCAACTGAGGGCTCAAAGGAACTTGCCATGATCATAAAGCTAGTAACTGTCAAAACTAGGACTTGAGGTCCGATCTTCTGATTCCCATATCCTACACCATTTCTACCAGCTGATCCCTCTATCGCCCTCTAGAGACCAAAGTGAGGGAGGAACGGGGGAATTTTCTAACTCTGCCCCTCCTCCAGCCTCAGGGTTTCAGGAGGGCAAGTGATAGAAAGATAAACGGGGGTGGGTGCCTGTTGGGTGCCACCTACCAGATAACCAGTTGGGCCTTCTGCAGCCCCACTAACGGCCACTCCCTTATCAGCCCAGCCCCCACCCCCACCTCTACCAAGGGTAGAGTATTGTCTGTAAACCAGAAACCCAAAAGCCTCAACCCCTTTTCTCTTCTGAGACTTGGAGTAGGGGAGGCAGGAATCTCCTTTGGATCCCACTCTACCTATAATCTAAAAGTAGGTGGTTCGGGAACTATGTCCCTCAGTCTAGGGGCAGGTGGTCACTAGACAGGGGTCTCGCTACTGTGTATCTGTGCATGTGCACATGTCCTCTCTCTCACCTCACCTAACAGCAAACAGTTCTTGGAATACTATTTTCTGACAGGGAGAAGTGTTAAATTCATACTTGGGTATGCCCCAGGTACCTCTGCAGCTGTTCCCCCTTCTCTGAGAAGGGGGAACAGCTGCAGAGGTACCTGGGGCATACCCAAGGAGAAGAAATTGAGGCACAGTCCCAAAAGTTCATCTGACTCCAATCGCATTTGCTTCCTTGGGTCCCTAAAACTGGACTGTATTTGGGAGGGTAGCTGGATTGACTCTATCTATGTCCCCTCCCCAACTTAGATGCAAAATCTACTTTGTTCCTTGGGGGGAAGAGACAAAAGAAGACCCTGTGCCAACATGTGTCATTTAATTCTCTCCCCAGGGCCCTGTCCTCACGATGCAGGCAAAAGGTCGGTCCCAGACTGCACAGTCCCTGAAGGTGCCAAGAGTCAGAGCCTGTGTGTGCCTGCACACACGTGTGCTCCATCCTGCCTAGCAGGCTTCCACCCTCAGCTCGCCCCAACATGCCTATCAAGGGCTGGAACCCAGCAGCCCCAGGCAGAATCAGAGTGCCCCCAACAGGCCCTCACCCCATGCACAAGCTCTCATGGGCCACGTCCACATGCTCCAAGAACAGCACACACAGCCTTCACATGCCAGTCTGGACTGTGCCTGTGTCTCCAGAAAGAGACAGTCCCCACCAAGCCACCAAGTATCCCCACTCCAAAGACAGGTAGACTAGGGCCACACAGGAAACTCAAGCTCACATAGCCCACCAGAGGCCAGGCCTGGGCAATGAACCCAAGAGCAGATTCTCAGACCTGGCCCTCATCCTCCAATTAGGCCATCCTTTCTCCCACAGCCTAACCACCTCTGCCTCCTCCGTTTCGAGGCCACTTGAAGAAATGTGTTAGCTCAAGAACCTAAAGAGAAGGGAAGCAGGACGCCTGGGTTTCTCGACAGTTTCGAAAAAAAAAAAATCTCAGAGCCTCCCTTTCTCTCTCTAGAGAATGAAGAGGCATTGTCTGAAACTGGGTAAATAGCTCTAAGGAGTTAAAGCCCAACGCTCTGGGCCTCTATTTGCTCCTCCAGTGAATGGACACAAACTCAGCATCTCTCCAGAGCCACAACTCCCAGTAGCCCCAGCACAAGAGCTTGGGAGTGAGTAGAGAAGGGGAGGGACATCACCCAGACCATCTGTCCCTGTTGCTGCCTGTCCCCAGCAGCAGGGGTAGAGGGAACAAGGTGGGGGGCGGGGGGGGGGAGGGGAGATGTGTCATCCAGCCCTAGAGACAGCCATAGCCCCCCTCCCACCTCTAGCAATCTGGAAGCCTTCAGGAAGGGGGAGAGAAGAGCCCAGAACTAGTAAAGTTTTCTCAGGGAGGAAGCTCCATCTGGGGCTGAGGGGGGGCGCCTCCAGCTGGGCATTACCATGGTAACCAGGCTGACCTGAGGGCAGGCCCCCTCCTTTAGGGGCTGGCCACAGGTCAGCAGGCCTGAGCACCCCGGCTGCTCTGAGCTGGGGCACCTCTCCCCCAGCCAGCAGACCAGGCCCGGGCCGGGCTGAGGGCCTTCCGCCCACCCCCAGCAGGCTTGCAGGGTGCCCAGACTTACCTGGGAGAACTGAGGGGGCCAGGAGAGGTGCGGGGAGCGACTGCAAGCCCAGAGGGGTCCTGGCAAGGGTGAGGGCTGAGAGGGGACAACTTCAGCCGCTCATGTCCCGAGTGGGACGGGCAGGCCCGGTTGGGAGCTCCACTCCGCCGGCCGCACAAAGACTCGCAAGCACAGCCTCGGCCAGCCCCGCGGCGGCCGCAGCCCCGGGGGAAAGTTACAATGGCCACTGGGCCAGGGGCCGGGGACCAGGGGGCCGGCCTGGGGGGCGGGGGGCCGCGGGGAGTCCGGAGCCTTCTTTGTTTGCAAGGTTTCCCTCAACAATGGCTGCTCCGCTCTTTCCTCTCTCCTTCTCCTCCTCCTCTGCTTTCCCCGCCGCCGCCTCTCGCTGCCTCTGCCTCCGAGCAGCCCGCCCGCCCTCCCCAGGCCACCGGGCCCCTCTACTGGGGGCACCAGGAGAGGTAGGGCCCAGCACTCACACTCACTCACACTCGCACACTCAGACACACACACAGCGCCAGCCGGCTGCCTGCCTTTCTCCCTTTCTCTCCCTGCCTCCCTCCCTCCCCGCTCGCTCTCTCTCCGAGCCTCTCTCAGAATGAGGCCCCAGGGCGGGCGGAGGGTGGAGCTGCCCCCACCGGCCCCGCCCCCTCCCTGCGAGGAAAGAGGAAGAGCGAAGGAGGGAGGGAGGCTGGGACGGAGGGACTGCTGAGAAAAACAAAAGAGAGATAGAGACTGGGAGAGACAGGGGACGGATCAGACTGGGCTGGGAGAGACCTGGATGGAGGAGAGGCCTGTAGGGGCCAGGAATGAAATGCAGCCCGCCTCCCCGCAGCCCCAGGCCCGGTGCTCAGGAGTGAGCACGGGGGCCAAAGCCACTCGCAGAGATGGAGTGTGGGCTCCTCTCCGCAGACTCCAAGATCTTCAAAGCACCTCACAAACCTCTCTTCCTCGCCCCTGTGATGGCTCAGGTTGAAGGCTGACCCGGGCTGCCACCCTGGGCTCCCCTGGTGAAATCCCAGAGCAGCTGGGGGAGGCTCCAGGGGGTTATTTTTGACAGAGACACATTCTGACATCAGCCAGTAAACACTGAAGAGAGGGGGACACTGCAGTCTTCCCTGCCCCCAACCCAGCTAAGTTCCAAGCCTTGACTTAGATCCCTCTTAAAAGGAAGCCCCCTTCCCCACCACCACCACTTGAAGACAAGTGGGTGCCAGGGAAAGACACATTGTCAGAGCTAGGGAAAGCCAACTTGGCCATCGAAGAGTCCCCAGGAGGAGCCTACTTTGCTGCTGAATCTTCACCACCACCCCAGAAAAAAAAGGTATATGGTTAGTGGGTAGGGTCTGTACTCCCATCCAGCAGGGGCATCCCAAGGGAGCAGGTATTGCTATTTTTTTCCTAAGGTAATTTTGTTGTAGCAGGAGTAGGTTTTTCTAAAAGTTGCGTAGGGCTCCAGGCCCTACTCTTGGACAGATAGGAAAAGGAAAACAGTACACACACACACACACACACACACACACACACACACGGGGCGGGGCACAAACCTTCTATTTCCTTCTTTGCAATTTGAGTGTCTGCTCCTCTACTCCCTGTCCCTGCCCCCAACTATATTCACACATAACTCCAAGGACAGGATTTCTCATGACATACTCACTAGTTAACTGTGCAGTAATATTGCACCTGGCTCTGTGAACATCTTCTACATAAATAACACATCTCGCTTTCACATAAATCAATACCTGATACACATTTCATACTGTGATATCTCTTTTTTTTTTTTCTTTTTTGCCTGAGAGTCTTGCTCTGTTGCTTAGCCTGGAGTTTAGTGGTGTGATCTCGGCTCAGTGAAGCCTCCACCTCCCAGGTCCAAGTGATTCTCCTGCCTCAGCCTCCCAAGTAGCTGGGATTACAAGTGTGTGACACCATACCCAGCTAATTTTTGTATTTTTAGTAGAGACAGGGTTTTGCTATGTTGTCCAGGCTGGTCTCGAACTCCTGACCTCAGGTGATTCACCAGCTTTGGTCTCCCAAAGTGCTAGAATTATAGGCATGAGCCACCGCGTCTGGCCATCAGCCTGTGATATATCTCAAATCCTAAATATACCCAAATCCTGGACACACACACACACACACACACAGTCTAAGTCATACACACTGGGACCTATGACACTTATGCATCCTGACCTCAATACACACACGAAAACTGTGTTATAACCCCTAAACCTGTGACAGCCTATCACATATACACCCCGATCATTTATTATACAAGGACTTAACCTAGAAATCACCCTCTCTGAAACCCGCGTACCATTCTTCAAAGCCTGGCCATATGATAAACCCCAGCTTTCACAAACATACTGAAATGTATGACATTCAGCCAGACTGCAACATACAGCCTATGACCAGGACTTAAGACATTCCCACTGACTCTCAAATTTATAGCTTGGGTAGCCCCACTTCTCCCCCACTGCCTTTAAACTTTCCAAAGTGCATTCACAGGCAGTACCTCAAGAGATCCTCATAGCATATAGGGCCAAATACCCTAACAGTGAGATCCTAACAGATCTCACTGAGACAAGATGACGGGGGAGGGTTGGGGGCGGGGGTTGAACCCTGCACTTCTAAACCCACTGGATATAAGCCAAGCCCTGCAGCCATTCCTATTCCCTTCCCCCTCCAGGCTTCAAATCACTGTCCACATGGGAAGGAGGTAAGGGTATGTGCTCTGGCTTCTGCCTCCAGCCCAGAGCTCAGAACCCCCACCCAGCCTGTCTCCTCAGACAGGAGGAACTACAAGGGCCCTCCACTCTCACTGTGGAGTGGAGGAGCCCCTAAATGCCAAGGAGCAAGTCTGCTCCTTTCTCTGCTCTGACCCGATTCACCCAGTTGCACAGGGGCAGAACAGGTCCAGCTAAAAAGAGCAAATCTGAGTTACAAGGCCTTAGAATTAGTGGTGAGGTGGAGGGAGCAGCAAAGAATGACAAAGATGATGAGGGAACGTACTCCTCCTGGAGGTGGGGACTCAAAGGACAGCCGCCAGCCCCAGCCCACAGGATGAGGTACCAGCACTGCCCCCTGCCTGGGCCCCTGGGGCTCCCTGACCCAGGCCTCCAGTGTGCCTGCCCCCCTTCCTTTGTCTGTGCCCGGCCTCCCGTTGGCCTGGCGCTCTGCCATCCTCCTCTCCTGGCTCCCAGCCGCCACCACTGCTGCCTCCTCCCCTCCCCCTACTCCTCCCTGCCTTAACCCTTCTGAGCCACATGCTGCCCCAGACAGGCCCTAGCCTCCTCAGCATCTTGCTCAGGGTGATGCCCTTAGCAGTAGCTCTCCCTGTTCTCAGCCATTCCAGCCCCAAAAGCTGGTCCTCACCCCAGGAGCGCTATGGGAGCTGGGCGTGTGTATGTGTGTATCTTGTGGTGTTTCTGTGTGTGCATGTGTGTGGGTCTGTGTGCGCTCTGGTTTCCCTCAGTCACATGTGTGGGGCATGTGCTGTCTCTGCCGGGCTGGGGGAGGAGGAGGAGCCCGGAGACAGCAGAGCACAAAGGAGAGACTCAGACAGGCAGGCAGGCAGGCAGGCAGGCGGCAGGCGGCCTGCCAGGGCACCTCAACCCTCACCCCAGGGCTGCTCAAGGTGGAGGAAGTCTTCGGGCCTGGACTGCTACATGCTGCCACGCTGCTCTCGTGTTCAAGCATGTGCTTCCTCCATCCAAGCAAGCTGCAAGTCGGGTCCCCTCTCTAACCCCAACTGCTACTATTCTCCACCTCCACTCTACTCTCAAGCCCCTCCCTGAGTGGTTCTACTTGAAGTCTAACCTCCATCCAACCTCTGTGGCATCAATCTATAAGACTTCATGATCTGGAAAAAGACTCCCTACTCTTCCCTATCTTTTGCCCCCTTTCCCTCCGTCAGACCACTAGACACAAAAGGAACATGTCTTCTGGGGCACTGACTGAAGTTGTCTCCTCACCCACCCACATACCCCTGGGCTTGGGCCCTCTTCCTGTTCCCATGCTGCTCCAGGAGACTAAGAAGGAGAGACTTTCTCTCTCCTCCCACTAGACCCAGGCACCCTGCCCCAACTTCAGGGCCAACCTTCCATGCACCTCCAGCCTGACAACCCCTCCATACATACATATCCCCTTACCCTATATTTGTAGGAACTAAGAATCAAAATTTAAGACTCATCCCTCTAGCTTGTTCAGATCCTTAATTTCTGCTCTGCCCTGGGGTGGGCTAAGAACATGATGGATCTGAACCGGGTACCCAGCATGGGGCAATCATAGGAGAGAAAATACACACATATAAACATGTACACCAAGCTGGTAGGAGGAGGGATGATGGGGCCAGGCAAGATTCCAGCTTGGCAAGCTCTTGCCTCTCCTTTCCTCAACTCTCTGCAGCACCAGCTAGTGGTTCCCAAACCCGGATATTCTAGGATTCTTAGGTTCTCTTAGCCCTCCTTCTGGGTCCCATGCCCCTTAAACATCAGCCTCAGCAGGCTCCTGAAGTGTGTGCCCAGCCCAGCTTAGCCTGGGTCACATGATTTTCAAGGAAGCTTCCTCACTGGTAGCTTCCCCTTGGGGATTTGTGGGGGAGTGGGGGGTGTCCAGTTGTGAAGTATGTAGCCAAACCGGGCTACATTCAGGGACACTGACTTCCAGGAGAAAGCTGACTCCAGTATGGGGCAGAAAGGCTAATCCCAGGACCCAGAGTCTTGGGGCTGGAGACAGACACTGTACTGTGAGGCCCTCTGTAGACTACCTCTCCAGGCGCATGGCTGCTCACTTTCCTCCTGGCAGTGAGGTAGACCCACCCAGCCCCACTAGAAAAAATCTCAGACCTAGGCTATTCCTGGCAAAAGTTGATACGTGTTTTGAGGAGGCAGGGATCTGAGCCTGGGTCCTCTCTCAAGTTCTCAGTTTGGGGCCAAGAATTGCTCCCCCAGCTCACCTATCCACAAATCACTCTATTTCCTAGCCTACCCTCCCACTAGGGCAGAGATGCCAGACCCAAGGGGCTAATTATCTAGCATCTCTTAGGAGTACCTCCAGTGCCTCAGGAGGGCCAACCTTCCCTGGCAACAGGCAGGAAAAGTTGAAGGGGGGCAAGATGGGTCCTAATCAACTACCTCCCTGCAAACAGGGTCCTCAGAAACAGCACGGGGGGAATGTCACAGGATAGGTAAGAGGCAATGGGCAGCAGAGAAGCGGGGGCAGCCCAAACCAGCCAATCACAACTCTATGGTGACCTGAGGGGGGGGGTCAAAAGTCCAGAGTCACTTCTGATTGGCTTACAACCTGGAATTCTGAGAATTTCAGCCCCCCCAAACCTCTCACCAATTAGCCTCCCCCCAAAAAAACATACACATAAGCCACCCCCGGCGTCTCCTTCCCGTGCTTCTGAGCTGCTACGCATTTATACAGTTGGGGAAAACCCTACCCGCCGGCCTGAGGCCCCGCGTAGCCCTTCCAGCCCCCGGCCTCCCCCATGCCATCGACGACCCCCACACAAGTTCTCGCCAAACACGGGGTGAGGGGTCCGCGGGGAGAGTTGGGCAGGGAGGGGCCGGGTAGCCGCACGCCCCACTCACCAGGACAGGCACAGCCCACTGACATCTTCACATCGCCCGCCGCTGGGGACCCAGCCGAGTCACGGTGCCCACCCCTCGCGGGGACAGGCCGGGCATGAGCTGCCGCCGCCGCCCGCGGCCCCCGCTGCCGGCCCGGCCCGGCTTCGGCCCGGTGCGGGCGGCCCCTGGCTGCAGCGAGGGGCCTGTCAGGCGCGGAGCAGACAGGAAGGAAGCCAGGCAGGAAGGCGAGCGGCCTCTGCGTGTGTGCGCGCGGGTGTGCGTCCGCGGAGTGTGTGTCCGTGTGTGCGCGTGTGCGTGTGCGTGTCTGTGCGCTCCCGCCGCCGTCGTCGCCGCCGCCGCCGCCGCCGAGCGCCCCCCTCTCCGCCCTCGCGTTCGCGCTCCCTCGCGCCGGCGCCGGCTCCCCAGACCGAGCCGGGCAGGGCCGGGCTTTATTAATATGCTAATTGTCCTGCTAGTGGGAGGGGAGAGCCGTGTCAAAGTGACCCGGGAGAGCGCGCAGCAAGCGACGACGTGCGTGCGCCGCGCGACGGGCGGGCGGCGAGGGGCCGCGAGCGCTCAGGGAACAGCATGCATATGACGCAGCTTTTAAAAAAGGAGACGGAGGCAGAGACCCCAGAGAGGGAGGGCGAGAGGGAGGGCGAGGGGGAGGGCTTGGAGGCGCAGCCGCGCGCTCGGTGTCGGTCCTCTGGGTGCCGCCGGGTGGGGAGCCTGGCTGAGCCGGAGCGGGAGCCGCGGCTAGGGGAGGCGGAGCCGGGGTGGGCAGTGAGGTGTAGCTCTCTCCACCATGGGCAGCGCTCCGGGAGGGGAAAGGGACTGCGGACCCCCTGCTCGTGCTCCCTGCTGAGATGCCAACCTTCTTCTAGAGGCCCCTTGTTTCGCGTCCCTATCCTAAACTGGGTGGGTAAAGAAGCATTCTCTTAATTCTTGTAGCAACCCCCAACTCACCCCCTCCCTAAATTAACCACTCCTCCTTTGCCTGCGAAACCAGTTGGGACTAGAACTAAAAGGGTTAATTAAGTGGGGTCCCCGCCCTCCTCCGCCTAAGGGCTTGGGATCTGCGTTTTGCTGGGGGAAGGAGGCTGAGGAATGACCACCAGATTGGTTTACGGAGGGGCAATACAAGGCCATCCTTCCTCTTTGCAGACTGACGCAGCAGTCAAGACACTCTTCTCCCTTCCCCCCTTTCTCCAGCCTTGGCGCCTTCTCCTCCGTACCAACCCCCCCCACCACTGCCTCCGACCCCCCTGCCTGGAAGCTGCTCTCCTTTGAGGGCTTCGGAGATGAGAACAGGAAACAGGCCCTTCCAGTGCCCCCTAACCCAGAGAGGCAGAGGCTGTGGGCCGTGTGGGGTTGGCGGGGAGATGATATGGATGGCCAATATAAGGAACACTCCTTCCCCAAGGAGGAGCCTCCCAACCTTCAGTCACAATTCAAGGACTCTCCAACCCAGCTCTAGGAGGGGAGGGGCTCCATCACCATTTCTTCCCAAAAGCTCAGCTTTAGCTGCCTCATAAACAGGAAATACCTATTAGCCTGGAGGAGGGAAGGGAGGGAGCCGCCTGGAGTAGAGAGTTGACCCCCTCCCTCCTGGGGCCCCCAGCTGCTAGTTTTTCTTTAAGCTTCATGATGGGCTCCAGGGATAAAGGTTGGGGACTTGCACTAGTGTCTCCTCCCTAGGGCATCTGGCCTAGACCGGTTAGGGGGTTCTCCTCTTTGTTACTTAGAGGGGTGTTGGTTGAGAAGGCTGTTTGGTTCCCTCACTCTGGCTCAGAGTCTGCACGGCTGGCTTGACTGGCTGGGGGAGGGTTACAGATGTGGAGGCTTAAGTGTTTATGAGACCTCTTCTCTCCACCTTAGGTTTTTGCTGAGGGAGCATGAAATGATGGAAGGGTGCAGAGTTGGAGGATTGAAAAGAAGGCCTGCCTAGGAATGGAGACCCTCCCCACCATGTGCTTAGGATGGGGGAGGAGGAGCTCTACCTTGTGGATTCTCCCACCCCCGTTTCCCCATCCCCACCCCCACCAGGAGCAGAGAGGACCTGACTGAAGCCATCCACACTCAACACAAGTGTTTCCTTGGCAGCATCCCCTGACTGAGTGCACCCCCTCCCGCATTCTCCCAGACAAAGGTCAGCACTAGAGGGAGTAGAGAGAACCTAAGGCAACAGAACACTGGCCTGGAATTGTGGATACCTGGGTTTGAATTGAATGCAAGCTTCGCTCCACAATAGCTGAGTGGTTTCAGACAACTGACCACACCACTCGGTGCGCTAGCTTTATCGTCTGTAATTGGTATCTATGGCTTGGTGAGAATCAAACTAGACAATGTACACCCAGTCACCTAGTCCAGCATCAGTCAGGTAGTCCTGTAGATATGTGTTCCTTTCTCTTCTGTACGAAAATCTAAAAATGAAAAAAAAGAAAAAAGATAAAGATATGTGTTCCTTTCTGCTTTTTTTTTTTTTTTTTTTAGATAGATATGTGTAATTCCAAGAGAGTCAGGAAGGGACTGGATTGGCAGGACAATTTGAGATGGTGTGGAGGAGGGGGAATACCTGCCTTGACCTCCTGCTCTCTTCTGTTCATGAATTATTTGCCTTCCCCCAATCCTGTGTCCACTTACCCCTAAGGCCACTTACTCCAAACAACTAGCTTGGTCAGATTCCATGGTGATCAACACAATGGTGATCACCTGGGTGGATAAGGGGGCTTACAACCCACCCTTTAAAAGGTCTTTGCCTCCTGTGAATCTGAGATTTCCTTCTAGATTACACGTGTGGAAGGTAGGTTAGGAAGGAAGAAAAAACTGCCTTAGTTGAGCATGCAGTAGTGCCAGGCACTGCACTAGGCCTTTTACACCTGTTGACTCATTTACCTTGCGTGAAGACCTTTGGAAGAAGGTGCTATTACATACTCCATGAACAAGTAGAAAAATTGAAGTTCAGAGATGATAATAAATTTAAACTTGCTTGCAAAACACTGTTCTCCCTCTTCTTCACCTACTAGTTAATGGTTCCTTAAAACCTTAGTTCTAGCTTCACCTTCTGTGGGAAGATTGCCTCTCTCACTCCCACTGACACTATAGCCTATTTAGTGGCCCAGTCACCGGTAAGAAAATAGCATCTAAATACTGTTGAAAGGGTGGTTAAAATAAGTGATTGGGCTGAGCTCGATGGCTCACACCTGAAATCCCAGTACTTCGGCAGGCCGAGGTGGGTGGATCACCTGAGGTCACCAGCCTGGCAAACATGGCAAAACTCTGTCTCTATTAATAACACAAAAATTAGCTGGGCGCGGTGGCCCATGCGTGTAATCCCAGCTACTCGGGAGACTAAGGCAGGAAAATCGCTTGAACCCCAGAAGGCAGAGTTTGCAGTGAGCCAAGACCCTGCCATTGCACTCCAGCCTGGGCGACAAGAGCGAAACTCCATCTCAAAAAAAAAAAAAAAAAAAAAATGGCGATTGAGGCTTCTACAGGAATTCCACTTACAGAAGTTAGGTAACTTTGCCAAGATGACAGAGCTAACAAGCACTTGAACTAGTGCTTCACTCCTTGCATTACTTCTAGTGTGAATCAGACCTGGGGAGGGAGAGGAGAACATCTTTGGAGCATCTCTGGGAATTGTGGTATAGGCAAGAATAGGGCTGGGCACGGTGGCTCACGCCCCTCATCCCAGCACTTTGGGAGGCTCAGGTGGGCAGGTTACCTGAGGTCAGAAGTTCCAGACCAGCCTAACCAACATGGAGAAACTCCATCTCTACTTAAAAAAATACAAAAAATTGGCCAGGCGTGGTGGCTCATGCCTGTAATCCTAGCACTTTGGGAGGCCAAGGCAGGTGAATCATGAGGTCGGGAGTTTGAGACCAGCCTGACCAACAGGAAGAAACCCCATCTCTACTAAAAATACAAAGTTAGCTGAGCGTGGTGGTTCATGCCTGTAATTCCAGCTACTTGGGGGGCTGAGGCAAGATAATCACTTGAATCCAGAAGACGGAGGTTGCAGTGAGCCGAGATCACCCCATTGCACTCCAGCCTGGGCAACAAGAGCAAAACTCCGTCTCAAAAAAACTAATAATTAGCCAAGCGTAGTGGTGCATGTGTGCAATAGCTATTCGGGATGCTGAAGTAGGAGGATCACTTGAACCCGGGAGGTGGAGGATTCGGTGAGCTGAGATCTTGCCATTGCACTCCAGCCTGGGCAACAAGAGGAAAACTCCGTCTCAAAAATAAAAGAGAAGTCACAGAAATCTGGCAGACAGACAGTATGTGGTAGAAAGGAGGTGGAGCCTATGTGGAGGGAGGGTCTTCAACTTAATGACAATATCCTGGAAGGACTGGAGGCTTAGCTGATTTGTGTAGACGGTTATAAGTGCCCAGTATTCTCTCTGTGGGTGTAGTAAAACTCATATAACATAAAATTAACCTTTTTTTTTTTTTTTGA
>NW_016107386.1:1956175-1966497 GCF_001604975.1 Cebus imitator | reverse complement strand
TGCCTCTCAGGTTCAAGCAATTCTCCTGCCTGGGCCTCCTGAGTAGCTGGGATTACAGGTATGTGCCACCACACCCAGCTAATTTTGTATTTTTAATAGAGACAGGGTTTCTCTGTGTTGGTTAGGCTGGTCTCGAACTCCTGACCTCAGGTGACCCGCCTGCCTCAGCCTCCCAAAGTGCTGGGATTATAGGCGTGAGCCACTGCACCTGGCCCTTTTTTTTTTTTTTTTTTTTAATTGAGACAGGATCTTGCTGTGTTGCCCAGGCTGGAGTGCAGTGGAATGATCATAGGTAACTACAGCCTCGAACTTCTGGGCTCGAACAGTTCTTCTGCCTCAGCCTCCCAAGTAGCTAGGACTGTAGGCACACATCACTGTGCCCCCCTAACTTTTTTATTTTTTGTAGAGACAGGTTTCTTGCTGTTAGCCAGGCTGGTCTTGAATTCCTGGCCTCAAGTGATCCTCCTGCCTTGACCTCCCAAAGTGCTATGATATAGATATGACCCACTGCCTGACCCTGGCCCTTGTTTTTTGTTTTTTGTTTTTATTATTATTATTTTTTTATGATGGAGTCTCACTCTGTTGCCCATGCTGGAGTACAGTGGCTCAATTGCAGCTCACTGCAAACTCTGCCTCCTGGGCTCCAGCGATTCTCCTGCCTCAGCCTCCCTAGTAGCTGGGACGACAGGCTCGCGCCAGCACACCTGACTAATTTTTGTATTTTTTTGGTAGAGACAGGGTTTCAGCATATTGGTTAGGCTGGTCTTGAACTCCTGACCTCATGATCTGCCTGCCTTGGCCTCCCAAAGTGTTGGGATTATAGGCGTGAGCCACACACCTGGCTGTTTTTTTGTTTTTTTATTTTTTTATTTTGTTTTTTTGAGACGGAGTCTTACTCTGTCGCCAGGCTGGAATGTAGTGGCGCAATCTCGGCTCACTGCAACCTCCACCTCCCGGGTTCGAGCAATTCTCCTGCCTCAGCCTCCTGAGTAGCTGCGACTACCGGTGCCTGCCACCACACCCGGCTGTTTTTTTTGTTTTGTTTTGCCTACCCAAATCAAAATGACTGGCTAATTTTTGTATTTTTAGTAGAGACGTGGTTTTGCTGTGTTGGCCAGGATAGTCTCATTCTCCTGACCTAGTGATCTGCCCGTCTACGCCTGCCCGTCTAGGATTACAGGCATGAGCCACCACACCTAGCCAGTCTGTTTCTTATTTTACAGTCTTGCTGTGTTGCCCAGGCTGGACTCCAACTCCTGGGTTCAAGCAATCCTCCTGCCTCAGCCTTTTGAGTATCTGGGACTGCAGGCCTGCACTGCCACACCAAGCTTCTAGGTTTTTTTTTTTTTTTTTTGAGACAGAGTCTCACTCTGTGGTCCAGGAGTGCAGTGGCACAATCTCGGCTCACTACAACCTCCACCTCCTGGGTTCAGGCGATTCTTCTGCCTTAGCCTCCTGAGTAGCTGGGACTACAGGCACGTGCCAGCACACCCTGCTGATTTTTTTTTTTTTCTTTTTTTAGTAGAGATGGGGTTTCACCATGTTGGCCAGGCTGGTCTTGAACTCCTGACTTCGTGATCCGCCCTCCTCGGCCTCCCAAAGTGCTGGGATTACAGGCATGAGCCACTGTGCAGAGCGCTTCTAGTATTTTTTAATACTAGTCATTAGTGCAAGATGGACTCTGGACACATACAGGAGGTACTGAGAAGAGGTTAAGATTAGGAAAGGGGAAGGAAGAGGAGCTTTGCAAAAAGGCAGACAGCAGAAGCAACTGGCTTGACTTATTCCAAGAGAGGTAAGTCCCTGTTTGTCCTGACTCCTAGAACAGCTCCCATCCAACTCCCTCTCCTGACCTTGGCCTTCTATATTTTCTCTCACACTTCTCTCACCCTTGAAATTCCTTCAACTACTTATTGGCACTGCTCTGTCTTTCAAGGAATAATCTTGACCTGGATGCTATGGCTTACACATGTAATCCCAGCAATTTAGGAGGCTGAGGAGGGAGGATCACTTGAGCCCAACAGTCTGAGACAGCAGTGAGCTGAGATTGCACTATTGTACTTTAACCTGGGTGACAGAGTGAGACTCTGACTCAAAAACCAAAAAAAAAAAAGGATGGATCTTTTTCCAAATAGACAGCAGATGATATATGTCTTATTGGTGGCCAAGCCTCTAGCATCTAACAGAATGCCAGGAACCTAGAATGTGAACTGTAACTTTTTTTTTTTTTTTTTTTGAGACAGAGTTTCACTCTTGTTACCCAGGCTGGAGTGCAATGGTGTGATCTCAGCTCGCCGCAACCTCCACCTCCTGAGTTCAAGCAATTCCCCTATCTCAGCCTCCCGAGTAGCTGGGACTACAGGCGTGCGCCACCATGCCCAGCTAATTTCTTTTTTGTATTTTTAGTAGAGTCAGGGTTTCACCATGTTGACCAGAATGGTCTCCATCTCTTGACCTCGTGATCCACCCGCCTCAGCCTCCCAAAGTGCTGGGATTACAGGCTTGAGCCACTGCGCCCGGCCAACTTTTTTTTTTTTTTTTTTGAGACAGAGTCTGACTCTGTCACCCAAGCTGGAGTGCAGTGGCAAGATCTCAGCTCACTGCAACCTCCGCCTCCCAGGTTCATGCAATTCTCCTGTCAGCCTCCTGAGTAGCTGGGATTAGAGACATGCGCCACCACACCCGGCTAATTTTTTTTTTTGTTTTGTATTTTTAGTAGAGATGGGATTTCACCATGTTGTCTAGGCTGGTCTCAAACCCATGACCTCAGGTGGTCCGTCTGCCTTGGCCCCCCAAAGTGCTAGGATTACAGGCATGAGCCACCATGCCCAGCCGGGAACTATAACTTTTGTTGAATGATTGCAACAATTTTTATAGATTATCCCTTACCCTGACACGTGACTCCTCCCCTCTTGTCCATTTGCTATTATCACCACCATCATTGTTTACAACCATCATTCATTTTTCTGCCAAAGCATTCTCTTAAAGTATGTACAAAATTCCCAGGAAACTTGTTAAACAAGGAGAAGACACCATGCTTGGATAAACTAAATCATATTCCTGGAGAAGAATCGAGGAATATGGTTTTTAATTTATTTTACACACACACACACACACACACACACACACACACACACACACACACATATATGACTTTTAAAAAAATTGAGACAGAGGCCAGGGGTGGTGGCTCAAGCCTGTAATCCCAGCACATTGGGAGGCTGAGGTGGGCGTCTCACCTGAGGTCAGGAGTTCGAAACCAGCCTGGCCAACATGGTGAAACCCCATCTCTACTAAAAATACAAAAATTAGCCAGGCATGGGGGCACAAGTCTGTAATCTCAGCTACTCAGAAGGCTGAGGCAGGAGGATTGCATGATCCTGTGAGGTGGACATTCAGTGAGCTGAGACCACGCCACTGCACTGCAGCCTGGGCAGCAGAGTGAGACTCCGTCTCAAAAAAATAAATAAGTAAAATAAAATAAATTGAGACAGAGTCTTGCTCTGTCTCAAGGTTAGAGTGCAGTGGCGTGATCACAGCTCAAGTACAGTTGCATGATCTCAGCTCACTACAACGTCTGCCTTCTGGGTTCAAGTGATCCTCTCATCTTAGCCTCCTGAGTAGCTGGGATTACAGGCGTGTGTTACCACGCCTGGCTAATTTTTGTATTTTTAGCAGAGACGGGATTTCACCATATTTGTCAGGATGGTCTCGAACTCCTGACCTTAAGTGATCCACCCGCCTTGGCCTCCAAAAGTGCTGAGATTATAGGTGTGAGCCACCACACTCAGCCTATTTTATATATGTTTAGAGACAGGGTCTTGCTCTGTCACTGAGGTTGGAGTGCAATCATAGCTCATTGCAGCCTCAAACTCCTGAACACAAGCAATAGTCCTACCTCAGCCTCCCAAGTAGCTAGGACTACAAGCACACACCACCATGCCCAGCTATTTTTTAAATTTCTTTTTTCTTTTTTTTTTTTTTGAGACAGAGTTTCACTCTGTTGCCCAGGCTGGAATGCAGTGGCACCATCTCGGCTCACTACAACCTTTGCCTCCCAGGTTCAAACAATTCTTGTGTCTCAGCCTTCTGCATACCTGGGATTACAGGGCCCGCCACCACACCCAGCTGATTTTTTTTATATTTTAGTAGAGATGGGGTTTCACCATGTTGCCCAAGCTGGTCATGAACTCCTGAGCTCAGGCAGTCTGCCCATCTTGGCCTCTGAAAGTGCTAGGATTACAGGTGTGAGCCACCATACCCAGCCTATTTAAACATTTTTTTTTAGAGACAGGGGTTTCACTATATGTCCCAGGCTGCTCTTGAACTCCTGGGCTCAAGCAATCCTGTCATCTTGGTCTCCTAAAGTACTGGGATTACAGGTGTGCTGCTGCACCTAGCTGGTTTAAGGTTTCTCACAAGGTTGTAGTCAAATGGCCAGTCAGGATGCAGTCATCTCAAGGCTTGACTGGTGTTGGAAAATCTGCTTCCAAGCTCACTGTCATGGTTTTTGGTCAGCCTCAGTTCTTCACTGGTTGTTGGTCAGAGCTTCAATTTTTTTGCCATGTGGGCCTCTTCATAGATTGCTTATAACAGGGCACTTTGATTTCCCCAGAACAAGAGATCCAAGAGAGAGGAAGAGAGAGAGAGAAAGAGAGAGAGAGAGAGAGAGAGAGAGAGAGAGAGACAGAAAATAGGAGCTTCTAATCCCACAGCTGCAGTCTTTTTATTTTTTATTTTTTTAATTTTTATTTTAATTAATTTATTT
The DNA here is from genome assembly GCF_001604975.1 of Cebus imitator. Lineage (NCBI taxonomy): Eukaryota > Metazoa > Chordata > Mammalia > Primates > Cebidae > Cebus > Cebus imitator. The sequence continues at coordinate 1,961,729 of NW_016107386.1, read as the reverse complement.
TTTTTTTTTGAGACGGAGTTTCACTCATGTTACCCAGGCTGGAGTGCAATGGCGCGGTCTCAGCTCACCGCAACCTCCGCCTCCTGGGTTCAGGCAATTCTCCTGCCTCAGCCTCCTGAGTAGCTGGGATTACAGGCACGCACCACCATGCCCAGCTAATTTTTTTTTTTTGTATTTTTAGTAGAGACGGGGTTTCACCATGTTGACCAGGATGGTCTCAATCTCTTGACCTCGTGATCCACCCGCCTCGGCCTCCCAAAGTGCTGGGATTACAGGCTTGAGCCACCGCACCTGGCCAATGCAGTCTTTTTATAACCTAATCTTAGAGGTGACATATCATCACTTCTGCCTTATGCTATTGGTCACAATCCTGGTACAGTATGGGAGGAAACCTACAGATGAGTGTGAATAACAGGAGGCTGCTTATTGGTAGCCATCTTGAGAGTTTCTTTCTCTCTCTCTCTCTTTTTTTTTTTCTGACACCATCCACCTAGAAATTGAGGGTTTCTGAACATACCAGGTCTTTGCAGGTCTGGAAATGCAATTTAGGCAGCATATCAGAGTATCAGAGTTCATCAGATTAAGGACGCTGATTCGCACAAATCAAGTTCACATGAAACCTCATCTTGGTATGACTTCCCCTCTTTTCCGGAACTCTTTAGCTAAACAAGTCTTCCTTTTAAACACAATAAATTTGTTCCCATTTCAGAGCCAATTCCCTGGCTGATTCTCTCTCTCTCACTCTTTTTTTTTTTTTTTTTTTGAGACAGACTCTGGCTCAGTCACCCAGGCTGGAGTGCAGTGGCACAATCTGGGCTCACTGCAGTCTCCGCCTCCCAAGTTCAAGCAATTTTTGTGCCTCAGCCTCCCAAGTAGCTGGGACTACAGGTATGTGCCACCATACCTCAGGAATCTTTGTATTTTTAGTAGAGATAGAGTTTCACCATATTGTAGTGACTGATTCTCTTACCACAGAATATTCTTTGAATGGCTAGATAGGTCTTCCTTGTGATTCAAGTCTTCCTTCAAATGTTCCCTCCTCAGAGGCTACACAATATAAAATTATTTCCTCTTATCTTTTACACTTTTCATCCCGTTATTTTCTTTTTTTTTGAGACGGAGTCTCACTCTGTCACCAGGCTGGTCTCGAACTCCTGACCTGGTGATCTGTCCGCCTGGGCCTCCCAAACTGCTGGGATTACAGGTGTGAGCCACTGTACCTGGCCTCTATCTCATTATTTTCTGATAGCACATATGGCTCTCCGAAATTGTTTTAACTCTTTGTTTACTTGAAGATTGTTTCCCAAAGAGAATGTAAGCTCCATTAATGTAAGCTCCATTCTGTTAAGAAGCGTTTTTTGTTTGTTTGTTTTTGGTCCGTTTTGTCATACTATAGTGCCTGGCATATGGAAGGTACTCAACAGATAAGCCATTATGCTGGTTTAATCCACATAGAAATATATGTCACATGAACTGGGCATTGTCTCACTTGATCAATACACCTTCTTCCCATAGAAAATTATTATTCTCAGTGGCTAATGCCTGTAATCCCAGCACTTTGGGAGGCCAAGGCAGGCAGATTACCTGAGGTCAGGACTTCGAGACCAGCCTTACCAACATAGAGAAACCCCATCTCTACTAAAAATACAAAATTAGCCAGGTGTGGTGGCACATGCCTCTAATCCCAGCTACTTGAGAGGCTGACTCAGGAAAATCACTTGAACTTGGGAGGTAGAGGTTGCAGTGAGATGAGATTGTACCGTTGCACTCCAGCCTGGGCGATAAGAGTGAAACTCCATCTCAAAAAAAAAAAATATTATACAAAGTGGCTTCAATTCTGTTAAAACTTGCGTGATAGGAAAAAGTAGATGGATGCTAATAAGAAGATTGGGCTCTAGGCTGGGCATGGTGGCTCATGCCTGTAATCCCAGCACTTTGAGAGACTGAGGTGGGCGGATCACAGGGGTTAGGTGATCAAGACCATCCTGCAACATGGTGAAACCCCGTCCTACTAAAAATACAAAAATTAGCTGGGCATGGTGGCTCGTGCCTGAAACTCAGAAGTTTTGCTCTTGTTGCCCAGGCTGGACTGCAATGGTGAAATCTCAGCTCATGGCAACCTCCACCTCCTGGGTTCAAGCAATTCTCCTACCTCAGCCTCCCGAGTAGCTGGGATTACAGGCATGAGCCACCACGCCCAGCTAATTTTGTATTTTTAGTACAGACAGGGTTTCTCCATGTTGGTCAGGCTGGTCTGGAACTCCTGACCTCGTGATCCACCCACCTCAGCCTCCCAAAGTGCTGGGATTACAGGCATGAGCCACCGCGCCTGACCTGTATTTTTAATAAAGAGGAGGTTTTGTCATGTTGGTCAGGCTGGTCTTGAACTCCTGACCTCAAGCGATCCACATGCCTTGGCTTCCCAAAGTGCTGGGATTACAGGCGTGCACCATCATGCGTGTTCTCCATAGACAATTGTAAGTCAGTTATTATAATCAGATGAGGCTTTGGCAAGCATGGAGTCAGAAAAGGACAAACAGTTGGAGATTCCAAATTTTTGGTGACCTATGGCTCTAAGGTTTTCCTTCATGGTCTTAGCAATGCACTTAAGGACTAGTAGTCACAACACTCCTGTTCAGGTGGCACTGAAGACCCAGAGATATATTATTACCTTTACTGAGTAGATTCTATAGAGATACCAGACTTAGATGAATAGATTGTTTCTTCAGAGGCTGAATAAAGGAAAAAAGTGGCAAAATGTTCTGTTTTCTTTTATATTAGTCTTCTTCTCAAAGCCTTATTACAATAAACCAGTAGCATTTTAATTACTTTTTATTTTATTTTATTTATTTATTTATTTTGATTTGGAGTCTTACTCTGTCACCCAGGCTGGAGTGTAGTGGCACAATCTCGGCTCACTACAACCTCTGCCTCCCTGTTTCAAGCGATTCTCCTGCCTCAGCCTCCTGAGTAGCTGGGATTACAGGCACACACCACCCAGCTACTTTTTGTATTTTTAGTAGAGACAATGGCTCACCATGTTGGCCAGAATGGTCTCCATCTCTTGACCTCATGATCCGCCCACCTTGGCCTCCCAAAGTGCTGAGATTACAGGTGTGAGCCACTGCACCCTGCCTATTTACTTTTAAAATATTTATTTAGCTGGGCGCGGTGGCTCACACCTGTAATCCCAATACATTGGGAGGCTGAAGGAGGAGGATCTTCTGAGGCTAAGAATTGGAGAACAGCCTGTGCAATATGTGAGACCCTCCAGCCCTCCAAAAAATTAACTGGGCATGGTGGTGTGTACTGGTAGTACCATCTACTCTGGAGGCTGAGGTGGGAGGATCCTTTGAGCTTGGAAGATCACAGTGAGCTATACTATGGTCCACCACTGTTACTCTGACTCACTGCACTGGATCCACACTCCAGCCCTGGATGACAGAGCAAAACCCTGTTGTCTCTCTAACAACAACAACAAAAGAAACAACATCTAAGAAATGGTCCAGAAAAGGTCCTCTCTTCTCATGAACTTTTTGTGGGAATGTATAGTGATGCAATATTTCCAAAGGCCAATTTTCTACTGTATTTCAAATATATGCATTATTTAACCCAGCAATTGAATTTCATAGAAACTATTCCTTAGAAAGATTGCACAAAAGTGCAAAGATGCATGTACATGACATCATAACAATATGTAACAGTGAGAAACTGTAAACAACTTAAATATTTATTTATTTATATTTCTTTGGTGTGTTCTGATTATTTATTTATTTTTGAGACAGAGTTTTGCTCTTGTTGCCCAGACTGGAGTGCAATGGTATGATGTTGGCTCACTGCAACCTCTGTCTCCCGGGTTCAAGCGATTGTCCTGCCTCAGCCTTCCAAGTAGCTGAGATTACAGGCATGTACCACCATGCCTGGCTAATTTTCTATTTTTAGTAGAGATGGGGTTATTCCATGTTGGTCAGGCTTGTCTCGAACTCCCAACCTCAGGTGATCTGCCACCTCAGCCTCCCAAACTGCTGGGAATACAGGCTGAGCCACTATGCCTGGCCAATATTATTTATTTACTTATTTGTTTTTAAAAGACGGGGTTTCACCATGTTGGTCAGGCTGGTCTTGAACTCCTGACCTCAGGTGATCCACTTGCCTTGGCCTCCAAAGTGCTTGGATTACAGGCATGAGCCACTGCGCCTGGCTATTTATTTATTTAATAGTGAAAACGTATGCATATATTTAGAATTAGCTGGACTCAGTTTCGATGATCCCAATTTTGTTGGCAACATCCAAAGCATTGTAATCAGGAGCCAGTGGAACATATGCCTTCTTCTCTCCATCAGGCCAAATCACTGTGTTGACCTTGGCCACATCAATGTAATAGAGCTTCTTCACAGCCTGTTTGATACGGTGTTGGTTGCTTTACTATCCACAATGAACACAAGTGTGTTGTCTTCTATCTTCTTCGTGGCCAACTCAGTGGAAACTTGATGATGGCATAGTGGTCAAGCTTGTTGTCCTGGGGGCGGTCTTCCGAGGATACCTGGGCTGCCTCCTGAGTCGCAGTGTCTTGGGCCGCCAAGGTGGGTGATGTGCAGATCTTCATTTTTTTGTGGCTGTGGCTACCTTTCAACACTGCCTTCTTGGCCTTTAAAGCCTTCACTTTGGCTTTAGGAGAGGCAGGAGCTTCCTTCTTTGCTTTCAGAGCCGTCTTGTGAAAAGATCATTTATTTCTTTTTGAGATGGAGTCTTATTCTGTCACCCAGGTTGGAGCGCTGTGGTGTGATCTTGGCTCACTGCAAACTCCATCTTCTGGGTTCACGCGATCCTGGGACCACAGATGTGAGCCACCACATCTGGCTAATTTTTGTATTTTTGATAGAGACAGGGTTTCACCATGTTGTCCAGACTGGTCTCAAACTCCTCAGTTCAAGTGCACCCACCTCGGCATCCCAAAGTGCTGGGACTACATGGGTGAGCCACTGAACCTGGGCCAGAAACAACTTAAGTATAAATAATGATACATTCATACTGTAGAACTGGTGCTAAAAGCTCAGTAAATATTTAGCTAGTGAAGGGATTAATATATTGTTACATTAAAAAAAGCCAGTCATAAAACCATATATACAGATTGATCACATATTGAACAAAAGACCCATTTGTGCCCCTATATATTTTTCCATTCATAGAAAAAAACATCAATGAATACATACTAAAAGTAACAAGGGGTTAAATCTGGGCAGTAGAACTGTAATTTGCAGGCCCAGTACATTTTTTACTCTATACAGTTTTGTATTTTTTTAAATAATTTTTATGCTTTTGTAATAAAGTTATTTAAAAATAGAAAACTGGCTGGGTGCGGGGGCTCAGGCCTGTAATCCCAGCACTTTGGGAGGCCGAGGTGAGCAGATCACAAGGTCAAGAGATCGAGACCATCCTGGCCAAGATGGTGAAACCTGGTCTCTACTAAAACACAAAAATTAGCTGGGTGTGGTGGTGAGGGCCTGTAGTCCCAGCTACTTGGGAAGCTGAGGCAGGAGAATTGCTTGAACCC
>NW_016107386.1:1935401-1956119 GCF_001604975.1 Cebus imitator | reverse complement strand
AAAAAAAAAAAAAAAAGAAAAAAAAAAAAGAAAACCAATATTAAGTAGCTTTTAAGTGGCAAATAAATGAAGAGTAGAGACAGTGATGGACTGTAGAGATACAGAGCAGGGTCCCTCTTGGTTAGGATAACCAAAGTCTTTCCTAGATTAAATAGGGCATGAAATATTTTGAGATGCCAGGTATTCCAGGCCGATACAAAGGCAGGAGAACACCTGTTGTCTTTGGGGAACAGCAAGGAGACCTGGAGCAGCAAGGAACAAATTTGATCAAGAGAAGGCAACGTAAGTTTCTGAGTAGCAGCATAGAGAGCGGAGAATGCGGTATTTTTCCACTAAATTTGCAGTACTGCCGCAGTATGGGATTAGGTGAGGGTTAGCGCTTGGAGCGCAAATGCCCACTAGGGGGTGGTGTTTCAAAACGTAGGCCCACTTGGACCCACTCGGACTAGGATGAAAGTAACGTACAGCAGGTAGAACCTCAGACAAAGAGGACGTTCCAACAGTTGGACAAGTTAACGAAAATAAAATACGCAAATGTTAACTTTCCCCCTTACCGCTAATTTCTCCCTAAATCGGTCTCCCAGTGTAACACGAAACTAAACCCTACAGGATGCCTGGAGCTATTGCCAGATGGTCCTCGATTAAAGCGACTACTACTCCCAGGAACCTTCGCGTGAGGCCAGGGCCCTCTTTCAGGGTGCAGGGGGTCTCGCCGCACTACTCTCTGGGATTCGTAGTCTTGCAGTGTCATTTGGGAGTTGTAGTTCCCTTCCCACAATCGGCAGGGTGAGGCGGCGCCGGCGATCAGAGCAGCGCTGGGTGTTCAGGGGCCAAGATGGCGGCGCGCCGGGGACGGAGAGACGGAGTCGCGCCGCCCCCGACTGGGGGCCCCGGCCCGGACCCCGGCGGGGGAGCCCGCGGCAGCGGTTGGGGGAGTCGGAGCCAAGCACCGTACGGAACTTTGGGCGCTGTGAGCGGCGGGGAGCAGGTGAGAGGCTGGCTGGCGGCCCGCGGCTGGCAGCAAAGCGGTGTGTGCCGGGCGGTGACACGTGGACGCCACAGGAAAGGGAGGAAGCGCCTGGGGGTCAATGCCGGGTGGCCGTGGGAGCCAAGTCCCACCAAGTGGACCTAGGCCGTTTGCTGGGGTTAGGTGGGCAAAGGCAGCGTCTCTGCAGCCATTCCTGGGGGACGCCGGAGGTGCAGAGCCGGGTGTGGGAAACATGACCCGCGGTTGGGGGTAAAGGGTTCGGACTTGGGGTCGAAGGGTGAGACCTCCCTGTAAGGATGCCACGTGGGGTTCCCCGAGCTTGGCGCCACAGTTCCCTTTTCGGAGCCAAGCGGGGTGGGGGGAGCAATTTTCCCGGGAGAACTTGTCTGCTTCCCCTCCCCCTCTAGGCGGCCCCGGCATCCACGTGGGTCCGGCTCCTGGTGGAGGGGGGCGCGGGCCGCGGGTCCACGTCGGGGCGGGGAGGGAACGTCCACGTGGCTCGCGTCCCAGGCTGTCGGGCATCTACTATCGGCCTTGGAGCCTCCCTGACGCGAACTGGGTGTGTCTCCGCCGGTCCCGCCATCTCCTGCTGGGGCTGGAGGCCCGGGCTAGGAAGGAAGGTAAGGGCTGCTAGAGTCAACTTTGTTCAGAGCCTTGGAGTTTTTTTTTCCTACTGTTTAGGTCCGCAGCGTCTCTCCACTGCGGATGGTGAAGGACTCTCCAGATGTTCCGGGAGTTTGTTCCCTGCGGGTGGAGGAGTGTGATGGGGAGGGTTAGAAGGCTGAGGCTGGAGGGATGTGGAGGAGTGAATTTGTGGCGCTTCTGTCTGACCGGCTTGGGGTGGGTTGTGAGTCATGGGCATTGGCGTTTTGGTTGTCTTGCAATCCTGCCTTATTAGTGATTCAAGGGACATGGGGAGTGTCAACATATACCTGGGACAAGCTTAAGAAAGGGAAAGGGAATCTTCTCCCCTCGCTTTTTTTCTGCAGCATCTCTTTTGGGAAGGCATGCTCCTGTAAATTGAGGCACAGAAACTGGTGTGATCCGTATTTAAAGCTCTCTGGATTTTTTGCTGGGGATTTCTTGGCCTTCTAAAAGTGTTGTACTGCTCTACAGTGGAGGGCTTCTTAAAAGTTTCCACTCAGGGTGGAAGGGGGCAGGAATTAGTTTGAACTGTTATCTCTCAAACAATTAAGCTGAGTACTTGACAGCATTTTTTTGTGTTACTAGTTGGGAGTTGAACTGCAGGCTACCTGGTAATGTCAGGTCCTGCAGACCAATCCAGGCCCTTGCCCAGGGGAGAATGGTTTCTGGGGCAAGAATTTGGGAGGGTTGATCCCTTCTCCCATACTTTCTCAGAGGTCACATCTTTTAGTGCTGGTGCTACCTACCTACCAGAGCCCCAGCGACTAGGCTGGAATCCCAAGACAATGCCCACCTCTCTACGAACCGTTTATCTCCGCCTCCATCAGGTGTCCAGTCAGAGACACACCCTCACATCTGACCTCAGCCATCACTCAATTCCCAAATAGCACAGGGAAGGCAGGAAGGATCCAAGATCCAGCTATAAGAAGAGTTAAGTGGTAATTTGGGATTGGAGAGGATCTCATGGAGAGATTGTCACTCCCTTCACCCCAAAACCAAAGATGAGTATATGTGAGCTGGTCAGTCAACCAGTTATTTATTGAAATACCATTATGTTTAGGCACAGGGAATACACTGGTAAACCACACAAACACGGTCTTTACCGCTCAGGATCTATGTTTTAATCAGGATAGGCCGATAATAATGATGAATGAGACAAAAGTGCAGGATATTTGGGATCATGTAATTGGCAGTAGTGATCTACTTTGCGGAGTCTGGAAAGGGACATTTAAAGCTGAGATGTTAAGACTGTGGAAAACCTTTAATCAGGGAATAGTGAAGATCTCAAGGAGGAAGAGAACATGGCTTATTGGAGAAATTGAGACCTGTACTATGGAGTAGTGGGAGAGATCATGCTGGAGCAGAAGTCTGGTGGGGAGGACTAGAACCTTTGTAAACTTTATTAAAGAGTTTAAACCTAATGCTAGGAGCAGTACAGTGCTGTTGAAGGGATTTAGGGAGGGTCTCAGGAAGTTGTCAGATAGGCATTTAAAAAGTTCCTGGCTGTTTTTGAACCCTGGAGGGCGAAGGTTTGCTGGGGGAAAGCCAGTTGGGAGGTTGTTGAAGTTAGAGGTGCTGGTGGCTGGCTCACTTTCAGCCTGTGCCTAGCACTGGGATGATATTGATACTCCTGGAGTTGTGCTATTTGGGAATTGAGTGATGGGTGAAGTCAGGTGTGGAGGTGTGTCTCTGACTGGACACCTGATGAAAGCGGAGATAAATGGTTCATAGATTGTCTTGAGGTTCCAGCCTAGTCGTTGGGGCTCTGGTAGGTAGGTGGCAGGGCAAGTAGAGTTGCAGCCTCTTTGCTCACCCTGGAGTGTTTGCTGAGCCAGGTGCTATTCAGCTGCTGGTTTGTAATTATAGGATTGTGAAGTCCTGGGAGGAGTTAATGCCTAAAACCTACCACCTTGCGCTTATTCTCTGGGCCTGGCCTCCTAACCCGTCCTTAACCAACCTTTCCTTTCCTTGGGCGTTGGTACTCAGCCCTGTTAGAAGGGTATATGTTGGCGGGGTTGTGGTCGGGGTGGGGGAAACACTTGTTGCTTTTTTCTTTTGGAAGCGGTGCAGAACTTCCCATTGTTGCAGAAGGGGAAAGGGAAGTTCTGGCTTGTCTGTATGTGATCCTGTTCTCAGGCCTTTTTACTTCATGTTTCCTATGCGATAGTTTTCCCTTATCCACAGTTTCTGTTACTTGCCATCAACAGGGGTCTAAAAATACATGAGTACAGTACAGTGAGATATTTTGAGAGCCAGAGAGAGATCACATTCGTATAGCTTTTATTACAGTATATTAATTGGTCTATTATTGTTAACTTCTTAATTGTGCCTAAGTTATAAGTTAAACTTCATTGTTGGTATGTATTGTATATGGCAATACGTACCAATGTATTGGTAGTATTAGTGGTTTCAGGCATCTACTGGGGGTCTTGGAACATATCCCTTGAGGATAAGGGGGTACTGCTGTATCAGAGATCCCCGTGGCTCTGGCCTTACCAGTACCATTTTAGTCCCTTCTGGCCCTGCCCACACCTGCATTCTTGACTGGTCTGGGCGGGCTGCTTGATGCCTGACAGAAGAGGCCATAAATGCCGATAGCTCTTAGAGGAGTGTGGGGCGGGACCCTTCCATCTATGGAGTCAAGCTTTCTCTTCATTTCCTCTCACCTGGTAGGAGTGGAGAAGAGGCCCTTCCCTTGGAATTACCATTGAGAGGTTGAATGTCTCACATCGGGCCTTCAAATAAAATCTCGGCCGGGTGTGGTGGCTCATGCCTGTAACCCCAGCACTTTGGGAGGCCGAGACAGGTGGATCACTTGAGGTTAGGAGTTTGAGACCAGCCTGGCAAATATGGTAAAACTCTGTCTTTACTAAAAATACAAAAATTAGCCAGGTGTGGTGGTGGGTGCCTATAATCCCAGCTACTCTGAGGCTGAGGCAGGAGAATCTCTGGAACCCAGGAGACAGAGACTGCAATGAGCCAAGATAGGGCCACCGCAATCCAGCCTGGGTGACAGAGGGAGACTCAATCTCAGGAGGAAAAAAAAAAAGCCAGGTGGGGTGGCTCACGCTTGTAATCCTAGCACTTTGGGAGGCTGAGGCAGGTGGATCCTGTGAGGTCAGGAGTTCAAGACCAGCCTGGCCAACATGGCAAAAACCCGTCTCTACTAAAAATACAAAAATTAGCCCAGTGTGGTGGTGGAGGCCTGTAATCCCAGCTACTCGGGAGGCTGAGGCATGAGAATTGCTTGAACCTGGGAGGTAGAGCTTGTAGTGAGCCAAGATTGCGCCACTGCATTCCAATCTGGGGGATAGAGCAAGAATCTGTCTCAAAAAAAAAAAGTTTGAAGTAAGCATGAATATCACCTGTGTATAAGACAATGTGCTGGGTATCACTGGTAACTGAGAAGTATAAACATGTTTAAATCCTCATAAGGGCCAAGAAGAATATAAGCTAATAGAATACAAAGGGTTATTTGCCCCATGTAAACTTGGACTATAGTATTATAAGAGATGCAAACAGGCCGGGTGCAGTGGCTCACACCTGTAGTTCCAGCACTTTGGGAGGCCGAGGCAGGTGGATAACCTGAGGTCAGGAGTTTGAGACAAATTTAGCCAACACAGTGAACCCCTGTCTCTAATAAAAATAAAAAACATTAGCTGGGTATGGTGGCGGGCACCTGTAATCCAGTTACTTGGGAGGCTGAGGCAGGAGAATTGCTTGAACCTGGGAGGCAGAGGCTGCAGTGAGTCAAGATCATGCCTCTGCACTCCAGCCTCCATCTCAAAAAATAATAAATAAGCAAGGTGCAAGGAGCATCAGGGGGCTGGGGGTAGCGGGGTGGGATGTGATTGCCAGAAAAATTAATGCTGTAGAAAAATCTATGATTTTAGAGCTGTGAGGAGAGATCATCATGGGCTGGGGAAGCCTGGGGTGTCTTCCTGAAGAAGTTAGGATTTGCACTAAGCAGAGAGCAGAGACCTAAATAGGATCTGAGGTAGGTGAGGTTGTTGCAGCTGAACTGTCTCCTTGCTGACCTCTTTTTCCTTTGGTGTGCCCCTCAGACTGTCACCTTGACTGCTGCCAGTAGATGATTCTGGACAATCTTGATTTTAATGTTTTTACTCTTTTTTTTTAAGAGAGTCTTGCTCTGTTGCCCAGGCTGGAGTGCAATGGTGTGATCTAGGCTCACTGCAGGCTCCACCTCCTGGGCTCAAATGATTCTCCTGCCTCAGCCTCCTGAGTATCTGGGATTACAGATATGTGCTATCACACCTGGCTAATTTTTGTATTTTTAGTAGAGACGGGGTTTCATCATGTTGGCCAGGCTGGTCTTGAACTCCTGACTTCAGGTAATCCGCCAGCTTCAGCCTCCCAGAGTGCTGGGATTACAGGTGTGAGCCACTGCGCCCGGCCTGCTCCTGGGTTTTAATCTCCTGTGACTCTAGCTGTTTCTGGTTGGAGCCCAAATGTTTTTCTTCCCAGAAGGTCCTTGAAAACTGCCATCCTGGTGGGGGCTTTTGCTCATAGGTTGTGCTCCTCTCTGCCTTGCTAGTCCAGAAGTTTGGCGATGGTGGGGCTGCTGCTGAGTTTGGGCCCAGCAGTGGAGGGTACCTGGTTTACAGAGCAAATCAGTCAATTGCTGCCAGAGGGCTCATACCCTTCTCACCTTCTCTTCTGTTCCAGGTGCTGCTGCATGAGGAGGGGAGTGATTCTGGCTTTGTAAGTCTCTCTCGGCTGGGCCCATCGCTGAGGGACAAGGATCTAGAAATGGAGGAGCTAATGCTGCAGGATGAGACACTGTTGGGGACCATGCAGAGCTATATGGATGCCTCCCTCATCTCCCTCATCGAGGATTTTGGGAGCCTTGGAGAGGTGAGCTGGGGCTGCGCTTGGAAGTCTTCAAGTAGGAGCTTTATGTGGGAGGTTCTAGCTCAGATCCTTGGCATGGCTCTCTTCTCCCAGGACCTTAGCTGTTTCCTGGGTGCCCAACCTGAACCTTAAAGTGTATTTTTTGTCTGTAAGTGGGAATGAGGCTGCAGGCTGCCAGATTATGTCCCATGTAAGAATTCCTTGCCTAACTTGGACTATAGTTCAAGGCCTTTCCCACTGTCTGGGCCCCTGATCTACATGCCCAGAAGGTTCTGATCTCTGGTTTTGAGCCCATTTCTAGCCTAGCCAATCTGCTAAGCATCCCACATCTTACTTGAGGGTAGGGGAGTGTGAAACCCAAGCTTGAGTCAAGTCTGACAGGTCTCTGTTAATACCAGAGAGGTGGGTGGATGGTAAATGAGATTGGAATCCATGTCTTCTGGTATTCAGATCCCTCTCACTCCCCTGTTAGCTGAGTTGAACCTGGGAGACTGACTCTCTTGATATCCAGTCCTTTTTAGTGGCGTAGTAGGTCATTAGGGATGTTGGTAGGACCTTCTGGTTGTTTTTCTGGAGCAGAGCAGGTTATCTCTGGAGGACCAGAATGAAGTGTCGCTGCTCACAGCTCTGACGGAGATTTTGGACAATGCAGATTCTGAGAACCTTTCTCCATTTGACAGCATTCCTGACTCGGAGCTGCTTGTGTCACCTCGGGAGGGCTCCTCTGTGAGTCTGGGACCAGGGGAAGGGGATTGGTACAAAGCTTAGACCCATGCCTGTGGACCTACTCATATAGCTCTGAAGCATAGGCTTACATCAGGTTTTTCTCTCCCATTTAGCTGCACAAGCTGCTTACTCTCTCTCGGACACCCCCAGAACGCGACCTCCTCACTCCAGTTGACCCATTGGGGCCCAGCACAGGCAGCAATAGAGGGAATGGGGTAAGCCTGACCTAGGGGGCCTCAGAAACTCCCACGTGGGAGGATCATATGGGGACAGGTCTGGAAAATACTTTCCCAGATGAAACTCCTCCTGAGACTTCTCTTCTCTCCTGCAGGTTGAAATGTCTCTTCCAGATCCTCCTTGGGACTTCTCCCCACCCTCTTTCTTGGAGACCTCTTCTCCTAAGCTACCTAGCTGGAGACCCCCAAGATCAAGACTACGCTGGGGTCAATCTCCACCTCCCCAGCAGCGCAGTGATGGAGAAGAAGAGGAAGAGGTGGCCAGTTTCAGTGGCCAGATTCTTGCTGGGGAGCTTGACAACTGCGTGAGCAGTATCCCAGACTTCCCCATGCATTTGGCCTGCCCTGAGGAGGAAGATAAAGCAACAGTAGCAGAGATGGCAGTGCCAGCAGCTGGTGATGAGAGCATCTCCTCCCTGAGTGAGCTGGTGCGGGCCATGCACCCATACTGCCTGCCCAACCTCACCCACCTGGCATCACTTGAGGATGAGCTTCAGGAACAACCAGATGATTTGACACTGCCTGAGGGCTGTGTGGTGCTGGAGATTGTGGGGCAGGCAGCCACAGCTGGCGATGATCTGGAGATCCCAGTTGTGGTGCGACAGGTGCCCGCTGGACCCCAGCCTGTGCTCCTGGATGACTCGCTAGAGACTAGTTCTGCCTTGCAGCTGCTCATGCCTACACTGGAGTCAGAGACGGATGCTGCTGTGCCCAGTGTAGCCCTCTGCTCTGAGAAAGAGGGGTTGTCTTTGAACTCAGAGAAGAAACTGGATTCAGCCTGCTTATTGAAGCCCAGGGAGGTCGTGGAACCAGTGGTGCCCAAGAAGCCTCAGAACCCACCTGCCAATGCAGCACCAGGTTCCCAGAGAGCTCGAAAGGGCAGGAAGAAGAAGAGCAAGGAGCAGCCAGCAGCCTGTGTGGAAGGCTATGCCAGGAGGCTGAGGTCATCTTCTCGAGGGCAGTCTACTGTAGGTACAGAAGTGACCTCTCAGGCAGACAACTTGCAGAAACAGCCTCAGGAGGAACTTCAAAGAGAGTCTGGGCCTCTCCAGGGTAAGGGGAAGCCCTGGGCTTGGGCTCGGGCCTGGGCAGCTGCCTTGGAGAATCCTAGCCCTGAGAACTTGGAGAGAAGTGCTGGACAATGTAGCCCTGCTAAAGAAGGTCCTCTAGACCTCTATCCCAAGCTGGCCGATACTATCCAAGCCAACCTCGTACCAACCCATCTCTCATTGGTCGACTCTGCCCAAGCCAGCCCTATGCCAGTTGACTCTGTTGAAGCTGGTCCCACTGCAGTTGGCCCTGTTCTGTCTGGCCCTGTGCCTGTTGACCCTGGGTTGGGTGACCTTGCTTCAGCCAGCTCAGAACTGGTTGAGCCTCTCCCAGGTGAGCCAGTGCTGATCAACCCAGGTGTGGCCGACTCAGCAGCAGTCGACCCTGAAGTGGTTCCCATCTCAGATAACTTGTCACCAGTTGATGCTCTCCCATCTGACCCAGCACCAGTTGACCCTGTTCCTAATGACCTGACTCCAGTTGACCCAGTGCTAGTTAGGTCCAGACCAACTGATCCCAGACGTGGTGCAGTGTCATCAGCCCTGGGGGCTTCAGTCCCCCAGCCCCTCCTGGAGTCGGAGTCCTTGGATGCACCAAAGACCATTATCCCTGAAGTCAAAGAGGTTGGGGATTCTCTGAAAATTGAAAGTGGTACCAGTGCTACAACCCACGAAGGCAGACCTCGGCCTCTTAGCTTATCTGAATACCGGCGACGAAGGCAGCAACGCCAAGCAGAAACAGAAGAGAAAAGTCCCCAGCCCCCAACCGGGAAGTGGCCTAGTCTTCCAGAGACTCCCACAGGGCTGGCAGACATCCCTTGTCTTGTCATCCCGCCAGCCCCAGCCAAGAAGACAGCTCTGCAGAGAAGCCCTGAAGTGCCCCCTGAGGCTTGCCTTGTACCTGTAGGTCCCAGCCCTGCTTCTCCTAGTCCTGAGCCACCTGTAAGCAAACCTGTGGCCTCAGCTCCCACTGAGCAGGTGCCATCCCAGGAGATGCCACTGTTGGCGAGACCTTCGCCTCCTGTGCAATCTGTGTCCCCTGTTGTGCCCGTGCCTCCTGCACTGTCTACTGCTCTGCCTTTCCCTGCAGGTGGGCTAGGCATGCCCCCCAGTCTGCCCCCGCCTCCCTTGCAGACTCCTAGTCTTCCAGTGTCTATGGGGCCAGTGCTACCTGATCCGTTTACTCACTATGCCCCTGTCCCACCCTGGCCTTGTTATCCTCCTGTGTCCCCTTCTGGCTATCCTTGCCTGCCCCCCCCACCAACAGTGCCCCTAGTGTCTGGTACTCCTGGCGCCTATGCTGTACCTCCTACTTGCAATGTGCCTTGGGCACCCCCTCCTGCCCCAGTCTCACCTTATAGTTCCACCTGTACCTATGGGCCTTTGGGATGGGGCCCAGGGCCTCAACATGCTCCATTCTGGTCTGCTGTTCCCCCACCTCCTTTGCCCCCAGCCTCTGTTGGGAGAGCTGTTCCCCAACCTAAGATGACATCCAGGGGCACTCCCCCTGGCCCTCCTGAAAATGTACTTCCCGTGTCGATGGCTCCTTCCCTCAGTCTTGGGCCACCTGGCCGTGGAGCTCCACAGATAGAGCCTACCAAGGTGGAGGTCAAGCCAGTGCCTGCATCTCCCAATCCGAAACACAAGGCGTCTGCCCTGGTGCAAAGCCCCCAGATGAAGGCTCCACTGTGTGTGTCTGCTGAAGGTGTGACTGTTGAGGAGCCTGCATCAGAGAGGCTAAAGCCTGAGACCCAGGAGACCAGGCCCAGAGAGAAGCTCCCCTTGCCTGCTACCAAGGGTGTTCCCACACAAAGGCAGAGCACTGTCCCAAAGTTGCCTGCTGTCCACCCAGCCCGTCTAAGGAAGCTGTCCTTCCTGCCTACCCCACGTAGTCAGGGTTCTGAAGATGTGGTACAGGCTTTCATCAGTGAGATTGGTGAGTGCCCCACAGTTCCCCCACATAATTCCCCAGTTGGCTGGGGAGTCTTCTCTGTGGAATAGGGTAAGCCACCCTGATGAGGCTGGCCTTTGTTGGAGTTCTTTGGAGGAGTTTGTTTTTGTTTTTAAGAGATGAGGTCTCACTGTGTTACCCAGGCTGGAATTGAACTCCTGGGCTCAAGTGGTCCTCCCACCTCGGCCTTCTAAGTAGCTGGGATTTATAGGCACAGCTGTGTGCCACTGTGCCTGGTTGTGGAGGGTTCTTCAGAGGTGGAGTTCTGGGTTGGTTTGAATCCTTGATGCTTTGTGCTGCTACCCTGGTTCACTTAGTACAGAGGGCAGGGGGAGTGGAAAGGGAGAAGTGAGGTGATCTGGGGGTTTCCTGGGACCTGTGTACTTAGTTGATAGGAGTTCGCTTTCAATCCTGTATTGTGTGCCTCCACAGGAATTGAGGCATCGGACCTATCCAGTCTGCTGGAGCAGTTTGAGAAATCAGAAGGTGAGGGAACATGGGTAGTTTTGCTCCAACTTTTTTTTTTGTTGATACTTCTTTTGGGCCTAGCCCTGTAGTTGCTTCAGCTAGGATGAAGGGGGATAGGCTTAGCCACTAGAACAGCCCCCTAATTGGAAGAGGGAGACAAGATTGACCTGTGATGGCAATCCAAGCCAGGGACAGCAGTGATAAGGAAGGTATTACAAAAGAGTAGACTGGGAATCCAAGCGGGGTGGGGTTGTTTAGGGACATTTTTCTAGAGGGAAGTAGCTTTCAGGCTGTGCGTTGAAAGACAGGTAGGAATTCATAGAATATGTGTGGCAACAAAAGGCAGAGGGCAGATACAGGAAGAATGGCATATGGTACATTTGGAAGGCAATGAAGAGAGATCCAGTCTTTTGCTTTCTCAGTATAAGGCATGGATGTAGGTGCTATGGAGGATGCTGTATCCTGTTCTCAAGGAGCTTATGGTCTAAATGGGGAGAATAATCTACAGAAATGACTCCTGAGTTGGTAACAGGTATCTATAGTACAAGGCAAAACAGAAAATGTGATTTGTAGAATGAGTAGGCTGTGAGGCCAGGAAACCAGTTAGGCAGATCATAGATCACCTTGAACACTAGGCTTATACATTTGGACTTTATCTCAGATTCAGTGGAGGAATGTGGGTGTTTCTGAGCAGAAAAGAGACATGATTAAAAATAGTACTTGGGCACCCACTGGAGGAGACTGGATCTCTCTGGGGAGATCCCAACAGAATATGTAGGCAAAGTGGATTTTCCTCCTTTGGGTCTCAAAGCAAGCCCTTCTGTGCCGCTTCAGTCTAGAACATCTGGTTGGGCTTTTAACTGGTATGGTTTCTTTGCAGCCAAAAAGGAGTGTCCTCCCCCGGCTCCTGCTGACAGCTTGGCTGTAGGAAACTCAGGGTAAGTATGGAGACGTGAGCGAGTTACCCTACAGCTGTTGGTCAGCAGCCGGCTGACACTCCAGGACCGTCAACTGGATGCCTCTTGCAGGGGTGCTGTAGTCAGCTCTAGAGTCTTTCCCTGTTTCTTCACCCCTACTCTGCCCATCGCTGCTGGGCAGTGTCTTGGGTGGTAAGGTGAGGAGGGGGTATGTACACTGCCCTCCAGCTGATTCTAGTCAGGGGTTCCAGATGTCCTGGAGGTGCCTTTTATCTCCTGGCAAGTCATGCCTTTGCGGGGATCTCTTTCCTTCATTTAATACACTTTAAGTTTGCTTAGTGCTGGTAATTGTGTAACTTAAAGTGGAGGAAGATGTTAAAGGCTAGGACTCATTTTTCATATTCATGGTTCTCCATCCTGTTCTGCCAAGCATGTTCCCCTCCACATTGATTTCAGGTTGGTTTGAGCTGGGCAGGTGAGGCTCCTGATTTGAAGAAGGTGGGGGGTATTCAAGGTCATGGCCGGCCTGCCTCTTGGAATTGGGCAGGGCTGAGTTGAGACCCACTCTGTAGTTAGTCAGTAAGCCCCTTTTGTGCAGGAGGAAGTTGATGGGGGCAGTTTGTGCATCCCATTCTTCTCTGCACCCACCCCTCCCATTGCTTTTTGAGAAAGGCAAATGTACGAGATATTGAGGAGGCAATGAATCAGGCTTTCCCTTTTCCCCCCGCCAGCAGCGTTGACATTCCCCAGGAGAAGAGGTCCCTAGACCGGTTACAAGCCCCAGAACTGGCCAACGTGGCAGGTGGGTTCAGGGTGGGGAATTCTGCCTGTGGTTAGTTTATGCAGCAACATTTGCTGAGCCTACTCCAAATCAATTGTGTGTAGGCATTGAGGATATAGAGATCTGATCTCCAGCCTTGAGGTACTCACAGTCTAGGGGGCAGATGTGTAAAGAAATGAGCATGTTGAGTATCAGGTGCTATGTTATAGCCTATGAGCTGGGCGCGGTGGCTCACGCCTGTAATCCCAACACTTTGGGAGGCCGAGACAGGCAGATCACTTGAGGTCAGGAGTTCGAGACCAGCCTGCCCAACATAGTGAAACCCTTTCTGTACTAAAAAATACAAAAATTAGCTGGGCATGGTGGTACCCGCCTGTAGTCTCAGCTACTCGGGAAGCTGAGGCAGGAGAATTGCTTATATCCGGGATGCGTAGGTTGCAGTGAGCCGAGATTGTGCCACTGCACTCCAGCCTGTGTGACAGAGCAAGACTCCATCTCAAAAAAAAAAAAAAAAAAAAAAAAAAATCCTATGGATAACAGTGATATGTGAAGACGGACAGTCAGGGAAGGGCTATATAGAAGCTAATCCCCTAGGGTGAGGCTTAGGAAAATCTATCAATCAGGTGGTAGATTTAGGGGACAGGGCATATTCTAGGAAGATGGAGCAGCTTGAATTGAAGAAACAAAATCAGCCGGGTATGTTTTGGGGAATTGTGAGTGGCTTGGTTTGGCTGGAGTGTAGTGGCTGAGCAGGGCAGTGGGCAGAGGTAAAGCAAGAGATAAAATTTGAGTGGTAAATAGGTCAGATTATTGAAACCTCGAATGCCATATTAAGCTCTTTGGACTTTATCCTGCAAATTGAAGAAACTTTAACAGATTGGTTTTTGGATGCTCCATCTAGCAGGAATGTAGAAGACGGGTGGAAGACTATGATGCTGGAAGTGGGGACACCATCAGAAGATGATTGCATGAGTCCAAGCAAGATGTAGCCTAGAAGTTAGGCAGTGCTTGGTGGAGGGGGCGGATCTGAGAAAAGAGAGCTAGACTCTAGGACCTGGTCACCAGCTAGGTTTGGGTAGTGATAGGATGAGGGGTTCAGGAGGATCGTAGCTGGCTGAATTTCTCTTCCTGGTCCCCAAGTTGGGGAACATGGGGAAGGAGCAGTTGAAGCAGTGGGAGAAGTTGGGCGGCCTACCTTGCTTGGTAAACTTTGTGAGATGAGGTGGGGATCTCTGGAGGCTATATACACAGTATTTGGAAGAGTAGAATCGGATCTCATCCTGCTATCTCCATCCTCCCTCCTCACCACAGGGCTCACCCCTCCAGCTACCCCTCCCCACCAGTTATGGAAGCCCCTGGCTGCTGTCTCACTGCTGGCCAAAGCCAAATCTCCTAAGTCCACCGCCCAGGAGGGAACCCTGAAGCCTGAAGGAGTTACGGAGGCCAAACATCCAGCTGCAGTTCGCCTCCAAGAAGGGGTCCATGGCCCTAGTCGAGTCCATGTGGGCTCTGGGGACCATGACTATTGTGTCCGGAGCAGGACTCCCCCCAAAAAGATGCCTGCCCTAGTCATTCCAGAGGTGGGCTCCCGATGGAATGTCAAGCGCCATCAGGACATCACCATCAAACCTGTCTTGTCCTTGGGCCCAGCTGCCCTTCCGCCCCCATGCATAGCTGCCTCCCGGGAGCCACTTGATCACAGGACTAGCAATGAGCAGGCAGATCCCTCAGCGCCCTGCCTTGCCCCATCCAGCTTGCTGTCCCCTGAGGCCTCACCCTGCCGGAATGACATGAACACTAGGACTCCCCTTGAGCCCTCAGCCAAGCAGCGGTCACTGCGCTGTTACCGAAAAGCCTGCAGGTCAGTCAGCCCCTCAAGCCGGGGCTGGCAGGGCCGCCGAGGCCGCAACAGCCGTTCTGTCAGCTCTGGGTCCAACCGGACCAGCGAAGCATCTTCCTCTTCATCCTCATCGTCGTCTTCCTCATCCCGATCTCGGTCCAGGTCCCTCTCCCCCCCACACAAGAGGTGGCGAAGGTGAGCTTTGATGGCCCTGTAGGTCCTCTCCACTTAGGAAGCTCATGTACTTTCTTCTGTGGTTTACTTTGAAAGCGTTTACACATTGACTTTGGTACTTTCAGGCACCAAGTCTTCTATTTCTGTCTTTGGCTTTTGTGTTTTCCCTTTTCCTGAATTGTTGAAGGAGACAAGCTGTGAGACGATTGCTTTTGTCCCCCGTTGTAGTTTGGGGTATCAGTGAGATCTCCTGCTTCCTAAACCTGCCTTGGGGGGACTTTTAGGGTTTGATTTTGACCATGCTGATTTTTTTCACAACTGTATCAGCCCTCATTTTTGGTATTCTGGGTGCTATGTGAGATAGTGGGTTACTTAGTAAGAGAAAACAGTTTTTCTCTTAATGATCTGCTGAGGAAGGTGTCTGGGGCAATTCCTTTGGGTGTCACTATAGCTTCATGTATTTCCTGGCAGTATCTTTTTTTCTCAGTAACAGTGCCAAGTTTCCCCACTTAATGAAGAATTCTTGGGTTTTGGAGATGATATGTATCTTCAGAAATGGCCCGTACTGCAAGTCTAGCACTTAGCACTCCCTCTTTGCCATGGTCACGGTATTCCTGTGAGACGTGGTAGGGTAGCAGTAGTAACCCAAAGACCCAGACTTGGCCCCAGCACCCCAGATAGCTGGGTGTGAGACCTAGAGCCCAGCCCTTTATCTCCCTGAGTCTCCATTCTTCCTCTTTCTGATTTGTTAAATATTTCTCAGCTTTTAATTGCACAATTAAAAATGAATACATCTTCCAAAACACAACATTCCAGGTACATCTAAAGTTCCATGAAGGGCCTCAGTTTGTTCATCTGTGAAGGAAAACTGTTCTAGACCTCTTCTACTCTGCTCTGTCTTTGGTCCTGAATTTCCTAACAGAAAGGCAGGACTGAGGCCTGGGCGAGATAAGCAGAGAATACCTGAACAACTCCCAGCATTCCTGCATGCCCTCTCATCCTTCAGGTCCAGCTGTAGTTCCTCTGGACGTTCTCGAAGATGCTCTTCCTCTTCTTCGTCATCATCTTCCTCTTCGTCTTCCTCATCCTCATCATCCAGTTCTCGAAGCCGCTCACGCTCTCCATCCCCCCGCCGGAGAAGTGACAGGAGGCGGCGGTGAGCATGTGTTCAGGGAGCGCTGTGTACCTGGGATGCAGGTGCCTTAGAGTTCTGAGTCTTGAATTGTCTTGTGTTTAGGGGGCTGATGACACCTTCTCTTGTCAGGTACAGCTCTTATCGTTCACATGACCATTACCAAAGGCAAAGAGTGCTGCAAAAGGAGCGTGCAATAGTGAGTAGAGGAACAGGTCATGGGAGGAGGGGGCTTACCCCCTGAACCTTGAGCTCAGAGAGCTGCCGGCAGCTGTAGCCCTGGTTCGTGGTGTGTTGATTTTTTTCATTTCCAAACTTAGGAAGAAAGAAGGGTGGTCTTCATTGGAAAGATACCTGGTCGCATGACTCGATCAGAGCTAAAACAGAGGTTCTCCGTTTTTGGAGAGATTGAGGAGTGCACCATCCACTTCCGTGTCCAAGGGTAAGCTTGGGCCCCAAGGTCAGGATATTCTATCCCATTCATCTACCTTGATGTTTCTTTGTCTTGCCTCCTTGTTCTGTGCTGAGCAATATGGGGCACCTTCATTTCTTCAGAGGGTTGGCCACTGAGAATGAGAGGAACCACCCCTGGACTCCTGGGGTGCTGTGTCTCCTCCATGCTATGGATCCATATAGCCACTCCAGCCCCTGCCTCACCCTCCTCCTACCAGGGACAACTATGGCTTCGTCACTTACCGCTATGCTGAGGAGGCATTTGCAGCCATCGAGAGTGGCCACAAGCTGCGGCAGGCAGACGAGCAGCCCTTTGATCTCTGCTTTGGGGGCCGAAGGCAGTTCTGCAAGAGGAGCTATTCTGATCTTGGTGAGTGGAGGGAGGGCCTAAGCTTTGGAATACTTCATCCCCTCCCCAGTAGGGTTCCTAACCTTTTGTGAGTGGGGCTAGGCAGACTTACTTAGTTTGACATATGAAGAAGCCAAGGGGTAGGACGAGAGGAGAAATGGGGACTCTCCTCTTTGACTTAAAATCAGAGCAGTTTTTCACTCCATCCATTATTGGGATGGGAGATAGCCATTTGCGTACCCTGTGGTTGGGAAACGTGGTCAGAGACCTTGAAGTTTGTCTTTACCTTTATAGACTCCAACCGGGAAGACTTTGACCCTGCACCTGTAAAGAGCAAATTTGATTCTCTTGACTTTGACACATTGTTGAAACAGGCCCAGAAGAACCTCCGGAGGTAACCTTGGGCCCTCCCCCACTACCCTTACCCTTTTTTTTTTTTCCTCTGGAGGTGCCCAACCTCTACTACCCCCTTCCCCTGCTCTAGGGGAGAGAGCTGCTAGTGAGATGACTGTTTTATAAAGAAATGGAAAAAAGTGAAATAAAAAATGTGTTGAATCAGATTTTTTAAAAGGGGTATTTGTTTTTTATAAACAGGTATTGAAACAAGTTAACTTGGATTCCTATGTAAGATAGGTGGGGCTGAGGGGTTCCCAAGTGTTTGGAACTTGTCACTATGCAGACTAATAAACATCAACTAGAGAGAACTCCCAACTGCTGTTGTGCTTCTTTATATGGTGCTAATGCGAAATGTATTCACTTTTCCTATCTGAACATGGTCCAGGGACATGACTCTCTCTGGTTAGGTGCAAAAATCCCACTAGATTTGAAACTTGGTTCTTCTGATGTATTGTCTAAAATGAGTCATTTAGGACAGTGCTTCTCAAACTTTAAAGGGAATTTGAATCATCTAGAGATCTTTCTAGAATGTAGATTCTGACAATGGGATGATGATACTGGTCCAGGAAGGGATTTTCATAACAAGGACCTAGAGAAACTCACACTTGTTCCAAAGAGAGGTTTTCTAAATTGGGACTGGTGTATACATTAATCATGTCAGTTACGTTCATCATTTTTTTTTTTTCTTTTGTTTTTTTTTTTTGGAGACGGAGTTTCGCTCTTGTTACCCAGGCTGGAGTGCAATGGCGCCATCTTGGCTCACCGCAACCTCCGCCTCCTGGGTTCAGGCAATTCTCCTGCCTCAGCCTCCTGAGTAGCTGGGATTACAGGCACGCGCCACCATGCCCAGCTAATTTTTTGTATTTTTAGTAGAGACGGGGTTTCACCATGTTGACCAGGATGGTCTCGATCTCTTGACCTCGTGATCCACCCGCCTCGGCCTCCCAAAGTGCTGGGATTACAGGCTTGAGCCACCGCGCCCGGCCTTACGTTCATCATTTTCTAATAGCTTGAGCACACTGCATGGCACAGTAGGTGCTCAAATGTTTTAAATAATGCATCCATATGGGTAGAACTGGAAGCGTGAAATAGAGGGAACTGTGGAGTTTGCTTTTTTGATTTTTGTTGTTGTTGAGATGGAGTCTTGTTCTGTCTCCCAGGCTGGAGTGCAGTGGTGTGATATTGGCTCACTGCAATCTCTGCCTCCTGGGTTCAAGTAATTCTCCTGCCTCAGCTTCCCAAGTAGCTGGGATTACAGGTGCCTGCCACCATGCCTGGCTAATTTTTTTGGTATTTTTAGTAGACACAAGGTTTCACCATGTTGGCCAGGACTGTACTCAAACTCATGACCTCAGTTGATCCACCCACCTTGGCCTCCCAAAGTGCTGAGATTACAGGTGTGAACCACTGTGCCCAGCGTTTTGATTTTTCAGAGGATCTCACTCTGTGGCCCAGGCTGGATTGCAGTGGCAGGATCATAGCTCATTGCAGCTTCCATCTCCCTGGTTCAGTAGATGCTCCTGCCCCAGCCTTCCAACTTGCTGAGACCACAGGTGCATGCCGCTACACCTGGCTAATTTAAAATTTTTTGTAGAGATGCAGGGTGGGGTGTGTGTGTGTCTCACTACGTTGTCCAGGCTGGCCTCTAACTCCTAGGCTTAAGGGATCCTCCCACCTCGGCCTTCCAAAGTGTTGGGATAACGTGTGAGCCACTGTGCCTGGCCAGTTTTATATAGGAGAGGGGAGTGTTCCATGAGGAAGTGGATCCTTATCCTTCCTGAACGGCATTAGTGGGAGGTAGCCAAGGGGTAATGGGTAGGATTGAAGGTATTGCTAACTGCTAATGTGGTCTGAAGCACTGCAGAACTTGGAATTAACTTGGTAGGTCTGAGCACTGATACTGGAGTTACTCATGACAAAGGGAGAGTTTGAACTCTGATACCGGAGGAAGAAGGGTTATTTTCAACAGTCTCTTCAGCTTGAAGAGGTGTGTGATTCAGGTTTGGTGTATGACACCTTTGCCCTTCGTAGAGCTGACAGGCGGAATTTAAAGGAAGTGGGAAGGGCGGCTTGGGAAATCAACACCTTCCACCCCCACGACGGATAACTTGAAGGATGCTCTGCGTAGTGACAAGAGTCTGGAGGCTGGGATGGTGTCAGAGAGGAAAGGGCCTCCCTGAGTGTTGGAGGCAGTGAAGATGAAGGGCGAGAATCCATCGGCAGTGCCAATGCGCCAGTGGGGGCCGTTGGAAGATCTTGTGACTAAGTCTGGAGAGGGTAAGGACTGTTAGAGTCCGCTTGTCCACTCATTATTCTGGAATCCGAATCCCGGCAGGGGCGCGGGAAACCGCTGCTCTGAGAAAAGGTACCTCCCCCAGAAAGACAGCGCGGGAAGTCCCAAGTTTTCCCGCCACGCCGAGGGCGTGACCCCTGACGTCATAGCTCCGCCTCTACAAACTGGCGGCCGGTGGGCTCCGCCCTTAACCAAGATGGCGATACGCGTGGGACCGGAAAGAGTTTTCAGATTTCCCGTCTACTCTACCTCTGACGCGGAGGTGGGACTGCCCTGTGTAGCACCACCCTTTCCGCTATGCGCCCGCGCGGCGCAGTGACGTAAACAGGCCCGCCCACTGCCCCTGTTGGGTTCCTGAGTCGTGCTGCGTCGACAACGGTAGTGACGCGTATTGCCCGGAGGATGGCGGACACCGGCTTGCGCCGCGTGGTTCCCAGCGACCTGTATCCCCTCGTCCTCGGCTTCCTGCGCGATAACCAACTCTCGGAGGTGGCCAATAAGTTCGCCAAAGCGACAGGAGCTGTAAGTCCCGGGCTTGGGGCGGGGAGCGGGCTGGGTCATGACCACAAGGCTTTAGGCCCTGAAGTGCTTGGGTTTCCAGGTGGGGAAGACTGTGGGGTCCGCCAGTCCAGTGTCTGCAAGGCCTTTGCGCCGACCCCTCGGCAGCGACCAGAGAAAGCCTGGGACCTCGGTCGCTCCTCTTCCACCAGGTCTTACTAGATAGCGCAGAGTCTTCTTGTTGCTTGTTTGTGGTGATCCATACAGCGGCGGCAGCGTGGGAGCCTCGTGGCCCGAAGTCACATGGCTAGCATAGTGCAGCTGGGAGCTAGCGCCTTGTCCCACCGAGGACGTTGGTTCTTAGGCGTCTGGTTCTTCTGGGGGGCTTTTCGTTGGCTGAGGTAAAGCGCGATTTGACCTTACCCTCAATCGCATTTACTGGGATTCAAAAGCAAGTGAAATTGCTTTAGGATAAAGACTGGGATTTTCGTTAGTAAAGAAGAAAATGAATGAAAGTAGAAGCAGAGTTTTGTTTTGAGTTACACTGATAAGAATTGAGCGTAATATACAGCAGGCATAGTAGTGGGCTTGGAGCTTTGGCTAATGGAGTCAAACAAACCTAGGTTTGGGACCAGGCTCTGCTGCCTCTTTTTAGATATGACCCGAGCAGCTTACTTAACTTCTCTGAGTCTTTCTGCAGGGATGTCATCATCCACTTTATAGGATTTTGGTGAATTTCAGTAAGATTATGTGTAAGAGTAGCAATCTCAGTGCTTGTGCCGAGGAATCTTTTTTTTTTTTTGAGACGGAGTTTCGCTCTTGTTACCCAGGCTAGAGTGCAATGGCACGATCTCGGCTCACCGCAACCTCCGCCTCCTGGGTTCAGGCAATTCTCTTGCCTCAGCCTCCTGAGTAGCTGGGATTACAAGCACGCACCACCATGCCCAGCT
>NW_016107386.1:1922557-1933251 GCF_001604975.1 Cebus imitator | reverse complement strand
TTTTTTGAGATGGTGTCTTGCTCTGTTGCCCAGGCTGGAGTGCAGTGGCACAATTTGGGCTCACTACAACCTCCGCTTCCCAGGTTCAGGTGATTCTCCTGCATCAGCCTCCCAAGTAGCTGGGATTACAGGCTCCTGCTACCACACCCAGCCAATTTTTGTGTTTTTAGTAGAGATGGGGTTTCACCATATTGGCCAGGCTGGTTTTGAACTCCTGACTTTAGGTGATCCACCTGCCTTGGCTTCCCACAGTGTTGGGATTACAGGTGTGAGCCACTGCACCCAGCCTGGAGGCTTGTTTCTAATGATTTGGTATTATAATCCACATTGCAGCAAACACATTTTTGTATTAGTGTTTGTATTCTCATGTAATAGGTAAGATTACATTCTTAGATAGTACATTGATAAAGTGAAACTTTTATTTTGGCAGGGGGCTAGAGATGGAGGTCTTGCTATGTTGCTCAGGCTGGTCTTGAACTCCTAGCGTCAAGTGATCCTCCTGTCTCAGCTTCCCAAAAGTGCTGGGATAACAGGCATGAGCCAGTGTGCCCAGTCAAAAGTGATTTTTTTTTTTTTTTTAAGACAGAGTTGCTTTGTATTGATAATGAAGAGGGAAAAAAAAAAAAAAGGCATTATCGCTGTTGTTCCCCAGGCTGGAGTGCAATCTTGGCTCACTGCAGCCTCTGTCTCTTGGGTTCAAGCAATTTTCCTGCCTCAGCCTCCCGAGTAGCTGGGATTATAGGTGCGTGCCGCCATGCCAGGCTAATTTTTAAATTTTTAGTAGAGATGAGGTTTCGCCATGTTGTTTCAGGCTGGTCTCGAACTCCTGGCCTCATGATCCACCCACCTTTGCCTTCCAAAGTGCTGGGATTCCAGGCTTGAGCCACTGTATCTGACCGAGTTTTTTTTTTTTTTTTTTTTGGACTTTGATAAATATAGATTGGCAGGCAGGGGATTAGATGGTGCCAGAAACATAGGAATAGCCGAAGTTTTTTATGTCAGAAATTGGGAAATGCACAAATAGAGTATTTTTCTCTTAGTTTATGCAAGTAGCAAAAGTCTTATCAGGATGTAACATTTATACCAAAATTAGTAGGTATGTATATAACAGGCCACATTTAATGAAAGTATAACTGGGATAAAATAATTTCCTTACCCAGTTCTTTTTGTTCTCCTACAGACACAGCAGGATGCCAATGCCTCTTCCCTCTTAGACATCTATAGCTTCTGGCTCAAGTAAGCCTTTCCTGTTCCACTTTGGCTGTTTTCTCCCCCGAGGTGGGTTGGGCTGTGTTTCTTGGTTTGGGAAGAAGATTCCAATCCCCTAGAAAATGGTCTAATCTACCTCAGCAGGTCTGCCAAGACCCCAGAGCGAAAGTTACAGGCAAATGGACCAGTGACTAAGAAAGCTAAAAAGAAGGCCTCATCCAGCGACAGTAGTGAGGACAGCAGTGAGGAGGAGGAGGAAGTTCAAGGGCCTCCAGCAAAGAAGGCTGGTAAGGCAGAGTAGCCAGTGGGCTTGATGGTGCCAGGAAAAGAATATACAGCCTGCTTGTCCCATATGGCTGATTCTTACTGGGACCTGTGCTTTTGTTCAGCTGTATCTGCCAAGCGAGTTGGTCTGCCTCCTGGGAAGGCTGCAGCCAAAGCATCAGAGAGCAGCAGCAGTGAAGAATCCAGTGATGATGAGGAGGAGGACCAAAAGAAACAGCCTATCCAGGTTTGCAGGTTTGGGAAGAAAAAGGGATTTAAGGATTGGAAAGGAAGAAACCTAAAATTGTGGCCTCTAGCTTATAACCAAAGGTTGATGGTGGCAGTACAATAGGTGATTATGAGGAAGAAAATCTGTGGATTTTCAGGAAACTGATAAAAGTATGAGATCTGGAATGGATGTGTGAGGCTGAAGTCGGGCTCAGACTCCAGAGGAAAAATTAAACCCATTTTGCTTGGGGAGTTTGGGTTCCTCTGGGACACTATTCAGGGATCCAAGAATAAGAGAGTGTGTTTTCTTGGAAGCTTTGGCAGGAACAGGGCCAACATATCAATGGCTTTTTCTTTTTCTTTTTTTTTTTTGAGACACAGTTTTATTCTGTTGCCCAGGCTGGAGTGCAATAGTGTGATCTCAGCTAACTGCAACCTCTGCCTCCCAAGTTCAAGCTATTCTCATGTCTCAGCCTTTCAGGTAGCTGGGATGACAGGTGCCCACCACCATACCCAGCTCATTTTTGTATTTTTAGTAGAGATGGGGTTTCCCCACTTTGGTCAGGTTGGCCTTGAACTCCTGACCTTGGCCTACCAAGGTGCTGGAATTACAGGCGAGCCATAGCACCCAGCCAACTTTTTGTTGTTTCTTTTTGTTGTTGTTGTTGTTTAAGAGTTTTTGCCCTTTCCATATCCTATCGTTAGCTTTCTCTTGCTCTTACTGCTCCATTAGGCCCCTAAAAATAAAAGGAACCTAGGAGGAACCTAGGATGCCCTTTGGGTACCAGAAGCTTTTGCGGATTCCCCTCCTTGTGTTTTTTCTAACAGAAGGGAGTTAAGCCCCAAGCGAAGGCAGCCAAAGCTCCTCCTAAGAAGGCCAAGAGCTCTGATTCTGCTTCTGATTCTGACTCAAGTTCCGAGGATGAGCCACCAAAGAACCAGAAGCTAAAGATAACACCTGTGGCAGCTAAACCTCAGGCTAAAGCCCCACCTAAACCAGGTACTGTTTCCATTCCCAAGAGGCTGGGCTGGGGACCAGATTTCTCTGGGGACTGGTGTTAAAATTGCTGGTACTGTTTGTTGAACTAGAGGTATTGATTAATAGTCTTTTTATTTTAAAGCTTTTTCAGTAATAAATAATAAGATTTCATAGTTAGGAGCTAGTAAATAGAGAAACAGTTACTGCAACAAGGGAAAATGTATTTTTTTTTTTTTTTTAAATAGTATCCATTTGGCATTTTGTGACATTTCATAAACATTTTATGTACTCACACATCCCATTCCACTGTGACCACTTATGTATCTATTTGTTGTGCTTTTCACTGCCATTTTTGCTCTTCTACATTCATTCTGTAAGACAAATGAGTATTTTTCTTTTTTTCTTTAACTTGTGATGAGGGTTAGGTTATGATTTCTCCGAATGGAGGTTGAAGTGAAAGATTTTAGAGGGCATACTTAGATTATTTATTTGCTCTTTTTTATTTTTTTTAAAAAGCCAGTCAAATTTAGCAGTGGGGGGTTGTATACCAACTTTAGTGACACAAATGTTATTAAGTTCTGATAACCCACTACCATTGGACCCGCCTGTGCTCTTTTTTTTTTTTTAAGACAGTTTTATTCCTGACTTGGGATAGGAAAGGAATCCTTTGATGTGGTAAACCATGGCATTCTCCCTGATGGCTGCTCTAAAGTTAAAAGAATTGGTGAACTCCTAGCCAGGCGCAGTGGCTCACTCCTGTTATCCCAGCATTCTGGGAGGCTGAGGTGTGTAGATCGCCTGAAGTCAGGAGTTCAAGACCAGCCTGGCCAACCAGACTGACCAACATGGTGAAACCCCGTCTCTACTAAAAATACAAAAATTAGGCAGGCGTAATGGTGGGCGCCTGTAATCCCAGCTACTTGGGAGGCTGAGGCAGGAGAATCACTTGAACCATTGCACACCAGCTGTGGGACAGAGCTAGCCTCTTTAAAAAAAAATTGGTGGACTCCTAAGTTCTGTGCTCATAGGAAGGAGGTTTTTCATGATCCTGACTTGTCCTAAACCTCCTTACTCTTTCTTTTTCTTGGGTATTCCAGCTCGACCAGCATCTAAAGTAGTCAATGGTAAAGCAGCCAGTAGTAGCAGCAGCAGCAGTGATGACTCAGAGGAGGAGAAGGCAGCAGCCACCCCCAAGAAGGTCTGGGCCATAACTTCTGTCAGGGAAGAGGTGACCAGGGTGGGATGTGTGTGTGTCTCCATTCCCTGGCAGGATTGGTTGGGTCAGCATTTTCCTGTGGTAATCAATTTTCTTTCTAATGCAGACTGTACCTAAAAAGCAAGTTGTGTCCAAGGCCCCAGTGAAAGCAGCTGCCACCCCTACCCAGAAGAGTTCTAGCAGTGAGGATTCTTCCAGTGAGGAGGAAGAACAGCAGAAAAAACCCATGAAAAATAAACCAGGTGACCTGACATGGGGAGTGAAGCTGTATGACTGTGGACAGGGCCCAGTTGCAGTAACCACATGGACCTCACCATAGGGCTACTTGAGCATCCTCATGAGATGACAGCTAGCTTCTCCTAGAGCTAGTGACCCAGAAGCGAGGAGGAATCTGCAGTGCCTTGTATAACCTAGACTCAGAAGCAACACCATGTTCTGTTAGAACTGAGTCACTAATTCTGGCCCATACTCAAGTGAAGGCAAATTAAGCTTCATTTCTAGAAGGAAGTAGTATCAAAAAATTTGTATACATATCTTAAAACCATCACATCGTCCCTTTTACACAGGTCCATACAGTTCAGTACCCCCACCTTCTGCTCCCCCACCAAAAAAGACCCTGGGGACCCAGCCTCCCAAGAAGGCTGTGGAGAAGCAGCAGCCTGTGGAAAGCAGTGAAGACAGCAGTGATGAGTCTGGTGAGTCAGAGGGATGCAGCCTCCCCTCAGCGTGGATCTGGAGGAGGCGATGGGGAATAAGGGAGAGAGAAAGCCTTCTATCCCTTCATTGCTTTTTGCTTAAAGCAAGATAGAGTTAAGGCTCTGTGTGTGTCTTCGCATTCTTTTTATTGCTATCCTGGTTGGGTTGGGACCCTGGACCCAGCATAATGCTACAGGTTCTTCTCAGATTCAAGTTCTGAAGAAGAGAAGAAACCCCCAGCTAAGGCAGTCATCTCTAAAGCAACCACTAAACCACCTCCAGCAAAGAAAGCAGCACAGAGCTCTTCAGACAGCTCAGGTAAGGCATATGGAAGCCCTCAGTTCAGTGAGATGCTCTTAGGCAGCTGCTAAGGGCTTCCCTGAATCTGATTTGAGGAGCTGTTGATTCCATCCCTTCTGTGTCTAGACTCTGACAGCTCTGAGGATGAAGATCCTTCCAAGCCAGCTGGTACCACCAAGAATTCCTCAAATAAGCCAGCTGGCACCACCAAGTCACCTGCAGCGAAGCCAGCTGCAGCCCCTAAGCAATCTTTGGGTGGTGGCCTGAAGCCTGTCATGCGAAAGGCTGACAGCAGCTCCAGTGAGGAAGAGAGCAGCTCCAGTGAAGAGGAGAAGACAAAGAAGACAGTGGCCACCACTAAGCCCAAGGCTCCTGCCAAAGCAGCTCCATCTCTGCCTGCCTCTGGAGCCAAGCAGGCTCCTCAGGGTAGTCGGGACAGCAGCTCTGATTCAGATAGCTCCAGCAGTGAGGAGGAAGAGAAGACGTCCAAGACCGCAGTTAAGAAGAAGCCACAGGAGGTAGCAGGAGGTGCAGTGCCTTCCAAGCCAGCCTCTGCAAAGAAAGGAAAGGCTGAGAGCAGCAGCAGTTCTTCCTCTGATGACTCCAGTGAGGAGGAAGAAGAGAAGCCCAAGAGCAAGGGTAAGGGCATTCCAAGACCACAAGCCCTCAAGGCCAACGGCACCTCTGCACTGACTGCCCAGAATGGAAAAGCAGCTAAGAACAGCGAGGAGGAGGAAGAAAAGAAAAAGGCAGCAGTGGCAGTTTCCAAACCAGGTTTGTACCCAATGAACATGCCCTCTGGGTTTTGTCCCGCCAAATCAGGATGGGATACACTCTTTGAGGGTAGGGTAGTGAGAGGAGGCCCACCACTGGGCTTCCAGTTGGGGAAACCTGGGAGGAAGAACAGGAAACTGATCTCTCCCTCTTTTTTTGATGGAGTCTCACTCTGTCACCCAGGCTGGGGTACAATGGCATGATCACAGTTTGTGCAGCCCCAACCTCCTGGGCTCATGTGATCTTTCCACCTCAGTCTTCTCAGTAGCTGGGACTACAAGCATGCACCGCCATGCCTGGCTGATTCTTTTACATTTTGTAGAGACAGAGTCTCACTCTATTGCCTAGGTTGATCTCAGTTTCCTGGGATCAAGCAATCCTCCAACCTTGGTGTCACAAAATGCTGGAGTTCCAGTTGTGAGCCACTGCCCCCCGGCCTGAGTTTGGCTTTTGTTTTTAGGTTCATTAAAGAAGCGGAAGCAGAATGAGGCTGCCAAGGAGGCAGAGACTCCTCAGGCTAAGAAGATAAAGCTTCAGACACCTAACACATTTCCAAAAAGGAAGAAAGTAAGCTGTCTCACTTTCCTCTTAGGAGCCAGCCCTTTAAAAGTAGAATAATCTAGGATCATCTTGACAGCTCTGCCTGGCATGACCTGGCACATGTGCACATGTATATCACTCAGGAGAGCTGTTACATGATCACTCTGTCTTTAATTTCCTACTTCATTCTTCCGTAGGGAGAAAAAAGGGCATCATCCCCATTCCGAAGGGTCAGGGAAGAGGAAATTGAGGTGGATTCACGAGTGGCAGACAACTCCTTTGATGCCAAGGTGAGAGAGAGATCTGTACCATTCTTGGGAGGGAGGGTGGTAGTGCAGAGAACACAGCTCTTGGTTCAGGTTGGTGGGAATCCTTTCTGGGTTCAGGTTGCCTTGAGTAGGGAGTAGAAAGAAAAAAGTGACAGGGCCCTGGCATGGTCCTTCTGTGTTAGCCTTGTCTCTCTACTTACCAGCGAGGTGCAGCCGGAGACTGGGGAGAGCGAGCCAATCAGGTTTTGAAGTTCACCAAAGGCAAGTCCTTCCGGCATGAGAAAACCAAGAAGAAGCGGGGCAGCTACCGGGGAGGCTCCATTTCTGTTCAGGTCAATTCCGTGAAGTTTGACAGTGAGTGACCGGGCCATCTTTGGCGAAGCAGAGGTGATGGTCAGAGATCACTCACTTTCTCCAGTGGACCTGGGAACCCTCAGGTCTCTAGGTGTGGGTCTTGATGAGGACAGAAGTTTAGGGTAGGTCCTAAGACTTTACAGTGTAACATCCTTTCTGGTCCTTATCTGTGTTACCTAGTTTTGTACAGACTTGGTTTTGAGTGTTGAGTAGCAGGGACAAAATAAGGGAATGTTATTTTTTAAGAAAATTCATTTTCATTGCTGTCTCCTTCCTTTTCTGTGAAAGTCCTCCTTCTAGAAATTTGTGTATTTTATATTAAATCATTTCCTATTGATTTTTGTTGTGATTTTCAAAGGTGGATTCCCACAGACAAAAACTTAGCTATTGCTCAAGACATAGTAAAGGGTCACATGTATGACTTTTTATAACCGGAAGAAAATTCTGCCTTTGTGAGTGCACATGTTCACATTTCATCCATCTTTCCCTCAAAACCCTAGCCAGGGGCATTAAAGAATGGCTGATGTATATGCAATGTCATATTAAGCATGCACTGTGTATTTCATCCTCATTTATTGGGTCTGGGACTGAGGTTTTTAGCCAGCATGGACCTAACCTACTTTTTGGAATAAAATTTACTGTTTTGTTACAGGCAAAATTCTGGTGTGGTATGAATGCCGTGGGTCATTCTGAATATATTTTTTTCTGTAATTTTATCATTACATGATGTTTGCAATACATGCTTTGTTTTTTAATTTGAAAGCAAACTTTTCTACTGTTGATAGACATTTTTTGACAACTTGACCCTTCCTAGTATTGAGTACTAAGTTGAGGACTGCATCGTATTTCACAGTATAGAGAACAAAATGACGTTAATTTGAAAAATACATATCACTTGGTATTGCTGTCTTGGTTGCAGTGGTGACATAGAATTGGTTTCATTAATTCCTACATGGTTGAGAATCAGGAAAGTGGGGAAAAGAAAAACTCAATCCTCAGTAGGAAGGTAGGCTATAGTAGATGAATTTATTGGTAATCTCTATATGTGCTAATGGGGTTGAAAGAACCTTACAGAGCATATTACCTGATAAACTTGAGTGGGTTTGGGAGAACAAACTAACAGGATTATTGTATCTCATAGTTGGTACATGGGAGCAATTGACGTGCCCCCCTTCAGAACCTTAACTGTTAGTAACAGTGGCTATAACAACACAAACCAGTGACCAGAGATACAGCTCTTAGGCCAAGTTGGCCTGTGGATATGGCTGCAGGAAGTGACTGATCAGTGGTGGTGCTCAGCCAGAACAAGACGGAGAGTGAAGAGTCCACAGCTTTCTGGAGGCTAAGGTGTTTGGGTGGTAGGAAAGTGTGCCCCAAGCCTTCATGGATGATTTGTAGGTCTTAAGATTAGTCTCCTCTTGTTTGGATTCCACACTTGCTAAATAACCTGATAATAACCTGGTTTTTCATGTAACTGACTCTAGGAAGAAAATGTACTGTTCATGCTGACACCGATATTTCAGTCTGCATGGTAAAAGTTCTACATCTTACTATAAAATAATAAACTGGCTGGTTTATAATGTGTCTTGGGAGTTTATTATTGTGAGTCTGAACCCCTTCTTCTTCCTACTCAAAACAGAACAACTTGGGTGCCAGTTAGAGGACTGGGGTCTGGACCTGTGACTTCACTGCAGAGGCTTTTTGGCAGCAGCTTGCAGGGTTTTCTTGGCCACAGCTTGTCTCATGGTGCCTTTTCCAGTCTATATTGCAGCTTGTGCATAGTCCAAATTGGGGGTTGGCAAAATGGCCTATGGGTCAAATCCAGCCCATGGCTTGTTTTTATATTACCTAAGAGCTAAGGATGGTTTTTATATTTGTAAAGGATTTTAAAAAAGATAATAGCTGGTGTGGTGACTCATACCTGTAATCCCAGCACTTTGGGAGGCTTAGGTGGGTGGATCACCTGAGGTCTGGAGTTCCAGACCAGCCTGACCAACATGGAGAAACCCCATCTCTACTAAAAATACTAAATTAGCCGGGCATGGTGGTGCATGCCTGTAATCCCAGCTACTTGGGAGGCTGAAGCAGAAGAATCGCTTGAACCCAGGAGGTGGAGGTTGTGGTGAGCCGAGATCGTGCCACTGCACTCCAGCCTAGGCAAAAAAAAAAAGATATGACAGAGACCTTATCAATGGCCCACACAGCCTAAGACATTTAGGATGTGGCCCTTCACAGAAAAGGTTTGTGCCAATCCCTGGTCTAAATCAGTGATTCCTAAGACAGCTGAAAATTAGAGTCATCTGGGGAACTAAAAACATGGATATGCAGGGGCCTATCCTGAGACCTGTTGAGTCAGACCCTGGTGCTCTGTGGTGAGGCCTGAGTGTTAGGATATTTTAAAGCTCCCAGGTGATTATAATGAGCAGCCAGAGCTGAAAAGCACTAAGAGTATTTGGAAAGAAGTGAATTGGTATTTCCCACCTTCATGCTTCCATTTTCAAACATACTTGTTAAAAATAAGAGTATACAATGAAAAATTTAAGGCTGGGTGCGGTGGCTCACACCTGTAATCTCAGCTTGAACCCCGGAACCCGGGATGTGGAGGTTGCAGTGAGCCAAGATCGTGTCATTGCATTCCAGCCTGGGCTGGGATGGGTGACGAGCGAAACTCTGTCTCCAAAAATAAGGCTGGGCACAG
Source organism: Cebus imitator (assembly GCF_001604975.1). Classification (NCBI taxonomy): domain Eukaryota; kingdom Metazoa; phylum Chordata; class Mammalia; order Primates; family Cebidae; genus Cebus; species Cebus imitator. The sequence continues at coordinate 1,923,724 of NW_016107386.1, read as the reverse complement.
TGGGTCATGCCTGTAATCCCAACACTTTGGGAAGCCAGGGCGGGTGGATTACGAGGTCAGGAGTTCAAGACCAGCCTGGCCCAGATGGTGAAACTCCATCTCTACTAAAATACAAAAAAATTAGCCGGGTGAGGTGACAGGCACGTGTAATCCCAGCTACTTAGGAGGCTGAGGCAGAGAATTACTTGAACCTGAGAGACAGAGGTTGCAGTGAGCTGAGATCTCGCCACTGCATTCCAGTCTGGGCCAAGAAGTGAGACTGTCTTAAACAATTTCATCTCAGCCCTATTTCCTGGAACCTGCTTCTTGTCTCCTTCCAGACAATTTCTAGGTATGTGCTACTATAGGCATCCTCCTCTCCTTTTTTTCCTGGCACAAATAGGGCAGTTTATCATGTGCAATGTTTTACAACTTTTAGAGCTCATTTCATAGCAGAACACAGTAGCCCATTTTTAATGGCTGCATGGTACTCCGTTTAAATTATTTAAATTAGTATTTTACGGGGAGAAGTTTAGGTTGAGTATTTTGCTATTATAAATAGTGTTAACACTAGATATTCTTATACATGAGACTGAGTATCTGTGTAGATTTATGTAGGAAATATTCCTAAAAGTGATTGCTGGTTCAAAGGATATTTGCATTTATTAATAACATTTTGATCATTATTGCCCTCCAAAATCCTACTAATTGTATAGTTCCAGCAACATTTTATCAACATGCCTCTGCCTTCTTGCCAACACTATTTACCAAGTTGATCTTTTCTACTTGGATAAATGATAATGTTCTCTCATTTTTGTTTTATAGTAGTAAAGCACAACATGAAATTTACCACCAACCATTTTTAATTGTATAATTGAGTAGTAAGTATATTCACATTGTGTAACAGTTCTCTAGGATAGGACGTTTTCCTCTTGTAAAATTGTAACTATATTCATTAAACACTAATAGCCCCTTCTCCCCAGCTCTTAGCAACAATCTTTCTACTTTGCTTTTATGATTTGACTACTTTAGCTATAACCTCATGAGTGGAATAGTAATAAAACTATCTTTTTGTGGCTGGCTTATTTTAACTTAGCCAAATGTCCTCAAGGGTCATTCATGTTGTAGCAGGTGACAGGATTCCCTTCCTTTTTAAGACTTCATGATATTCCATTGTATGTCTGTACC
>NW_016107386.1:1917589-1921829 GCF_001604975.1 Cebus imitator | reverse complement strand
GACAGAGTCTTGCTCTGTGGCCCAGGCTGGAGTGTGTGATCTCAGCTCACTGCAACCTCCACTTCCCCAGGTTCAAGTAATTCTGTCTCAGCTTCCTGAGTAGCTGGGACTATAGGCACACACCTGGCTAATTTTGTATTTTTAGTAGAGGTAGGGTTTCACCATATTGGTCAGGCTGCTCTCAAACTCCTGACCTCAGTTGATCCACCCGCCTCAGCCTCCCAAAGTACTGGGATTACAGGCCTGAGCCACTGCACCCGGCCAATTTTTGTATTTTTTGTAGAGACGGGGTTTTGTCATGTTGTCCAGGCTGGTCTCAAACGGAGCTCAAGCTATCTGCCTGCCTGTGCCTCCCAAAGGGTTGGGATTACAGACCCGAGCCATTGCACCCAGCCCATTTTCATTTTAAAGTTGAATATGACATACATCCATTAATTTATTCTCCTTAAAATTTGTGAGCTTGCTGTTTATTGTTTAAAGCTATAGCTTGTTTTTCTTTTGCATTTTATAACCCTTCCCAGTCTTGTGTGCTTTTTTTTGACAGACCTCATTTCCTCTTAAGCCTTGCAAAGCTGAGCCTGCTACATTTTGCAGACAGTGGGTTACACAAATGAGGTGGTTTAGCAAATTACCAAACAGCATTCATTAGAAAGGCTAATCTGAGTCTACCTTTTTTTTTTTTTTTTTTTTGAGACAGGGTCTTGCTCTGTCACCCAGACTTGAGTGCAGGGGTGCCATCACGCTCACAGCTCACTGCAGCCTCAGCCTCTGGGGCTCAAGCAGATACTCCCACCTCAACCTCCCGAGTAGTTGGGCTACAGTAGTCACTACGCTTGACTAGTTTGTTGTTTGTTTTTTAATTTTTTGTAGAGACAGGGTCTCCTTGTGTTGCCCAGGCTGGTCTCAAACAATCCTCCCATGTTGGTCTCCCAGAGTGCTGGGATTACAGGCGTGAGCCACTATGCCCAGCCCAGAGTCTACCTTCTCATGTAAAATGAAAATACTGTCTTATGTCATTTGTGGATTCTTGACTACCTCGGAGACTTGTTGTAAGGACTAAGAATTTAAAGCACTTAGCACAGTCCCTGGCATATTATAAGCATGCTGTAACTGCCTCTTGCTCAGTAAAAAAGCATTTTGGAAATGATGTTCCTTAGTTTCCTTGTGATGTGCAACATGCCATTTCGGCAAAGGCATCAAGCATAAATTAATCATTATTTCCCTGCAATGGTTTTTTGTTGTTTCACGTTTATCATCTTCATTCCTGATACAAAAATGGATATGTGGAATTGGTCCTCTTAGAAACTTTTTAGCTTTGTGAAGGATCTTAAATTCCTACTACTTGCTGATAGGTTTTGGCACTGAAATCCACAAATCCAGTCAATCAGAGGCTCATGGCCCTCTGCATCATGCTTCATGGACACAGGCAGGAGACTTACTAATGCCCTGTTGGAGGCTTGCCCTTTGCACGGTGTAGCCTCACTGCAACCCTGTTAGGTGGATATTGAATAGATCATTCCATTTGGGGCCAGGTAAGTCTTTGCTTTTGAATACTACCTTGTTGTTGCAGGATGTGTGGCAGCATCCCTGGCCTCTAACACTGAATGCCAATAGTTTCCCCTAGTTGTGCAACCAGAAACAGCTCCAAGCATTGCCAAATATTTCCTGAGAAGGAAAATTGCCCCTAGTTGAAAACCACTGTGGAAACAGCCCCAAGAATCAAATGATTTACCTAGGGTTGATGAAACTGCAATTTAGGGCCAGGCGCGGTGGCGCACACCTGTAATCCCAGCACTGTGGAAGGCTGAGGTGGGCTGATCACAAGCTCAGGAGTTCGAGACCAGCCTGAACAACATGGTGAAACCCCGTCTCTACTAAATAAAAAATACAAAAAAATTAGTCGGGCATGGTGGCATATGCCTGTAATCCCAGCTACTTGGGAGGCTGAGGCAGGAGAATTGCTTGAACTCGGGTTGGAGGCTGTAGTGAGCCAAGATTGCGCCACTGCACTCCAGCCTGAGTGAGGTCTCAAAAAAAAAAAAAAAAAAAAAAAAAAAAAAAAAAAAAAAAAAAAAAAAAAAAAAAGAAAAAAAAAAAGAAAAGAAACTGCAACTTAGTCGCATATCGAGACAAGAACCCAGTTCTCTGTATGTGGAAACGTGGAGCTACCTGTATTCAGTAGTCTTTGTGAAGCTGCTGTGTACTTGTAGAGCTCCTAAAAAGCTCAATGTCTAGGCGGGTTGTCAGGCATCAGGCATGGGAATGGTCTGTGTACACCGAGCTGAGTTGTGTCCCAAACTGAGGATCAGAGTAGCACCCCTAAGGGTACAAGCAAGAAAAGACTTGGCTGATGTTGGCCTAGGATTCTGAAAAAAGCAGCAGTTTGCCAGGTGTGAGAAAAGTGCATACCGTGTAAGGAAGAGTGCCTTTTCTGGTGGGAGAAGAGGGCTGTTAGAATGGGTCAAGCACAGGTGTGGGGCAGGTGGGGGCAAGATACTGCAAAATTTCACTGAGGGTTCAATGTCAATGGCCTTTTGTATCAAAGTTAGGAGTTAGTACTTTATTTTGTCCACCCGAGTATGTTAGATTTGACAGTCTAATACAATACCCCTGGCACTACTCTGGCTACGGTGAAAGCAGTATTTCTTCTGCCTGCCCACCAAGTAAGTTCTCAGATCCCTCCTTCAGAGCCCGTCTGCAGTTACTGATGGGGCCAGTAGGTGGAGCTCTTGCCCCCTGTTTAGAGAGCCTGACCAGATTTAAAGCTTAACTCCTTACTCTCGTTCTATTCGACAAACTTGGAGATCTGAACTGTGAGCCTCTAGATACACAGATGAATAAGACACAGGCCCTCATTTGAGCCTCTTTAGCTTTGGAAATTAGAGAAGGGAGGCTTTTCTGGTCTCTGGTCTGTCCTGGTTATCTATGAGAGGCTACCCGGTACCTGAAAGCCAGTGGCAGGCAGCATAGCTTGCAGAAGAATCATATTCCCCGTGGAATCCCAGCCCTACCCCCAGGTCCTGGCAGGGCCTTGGGGCTCCTGCAAGGGTGACTGGCTACAGTTCCCACTGCTGATGGAAACTGCGGGTCTGTGTTCTTCCTAGGTCTGGGAACTCAGAGGCTCTAGTGTGTTCCTCTCTCTCCTCTGTCTTCCCTCCTCTCCCAGCATAATCTCAAGGAGCTCAGGATTGAGAAGAACAAATGCCAGGCTTCTGCCTTGGAAGTTGATACTTCTAAATGGCAGAGGGAGTACAGGATATTTCAAGAAATTAGCCTACCAAACAGAAATATCCATTCAGCAAAAATTCATCTTTTCAGAAAATAGGAGTGGCTGCCATGTGCCAGGTACATGACATGTGATCCTATGTGGTAGCTCTTAAGGATACAATCCTGAATGAACAAAAAACACAGTCCCAGCAATCAAAGTTTACTCAGACTAGTGAGGGACAAAAATATTAATCCTCGAATAAATGTGTAAATACAAACTTCCATGTGTGAAGGCGGGTTGTACAGAGCTATGAGAGCATGTAACAGGGGCAGCTGACCCAGGTGGTGGTGGGACTTCCTCATGGATAGCATGACCGTGTAACTTATTGCCTGAACTGGGATGCTTTGCTTTTGAGAGGGAGAGAGAGGGAAATTAGGCTGTGATGAATAGGTGTAAAGTGAGGCTATGCTAGTCATGCCAGGACATATGGGCACTCTAGTAATAGAAATCTAAGAATAGGAAGTGATGTTTCAGTCGAGAACTGAAGGTAAGAGTTAATTAGGTGAAGGTGATAGGGGTGCATGATGTGTGAGTTTTCCAGTTAGAAGGAATAACACGTGCAAAGGCGTTTTGGTGAGAAGGGAGCACGATGGAGACCCCGCACTGAAAGAAGGTCTATGCAGCTGGAATGTAGAGTGAAGAGAGAGAGCAGTGTGACATGAGACTAGAGAGGTAGGCAGGGGCGGAGCAGGAAGAGGTTTTGTAAGTGATGTTTAAAATGTTGATCCTTAGGCTGGGTGTGGTGGCTGAGGTAGGTGGATCACCTGTGGTCAGGAGTTCGAAACAAGCCTGGCCAACATGGTGAAACCCCGTCTCTACTAAAAATACAAAAAATTAGCCAAGCGTCGTGGCCCTTGCCTGTAATCCCAGCTACTTGGGAGGCTGAGGCAGGAGAATTGCTTGAATCTGGAAGGCGGCGGTTGCAGTGAGCTGAGATTGCGCCATTGCACTCCAGCCTGGGCAATAAGAGTG
>NW_016107386.1:1915202-1916784 GCF_001604975.1 Cebus imitator | reverse complement strand
GCTGGAGTGCGGTGGCATGATCTCGGCTCACTGCAACCTCTACCTCCTGGGTTCCAGTGATTCTCCTGCCTTAGCCTCCCAAGTAGGTGGGATTACAGGCACCTGCCATCATGCCCAGCTAATTTTTTTTTTTTTTTTTTTTTTTTTTTTTTTTTTTTTTTTTTTTTTTTGAGACGGAGTCTCGCTCTGTCGCCGGGGCTGGAGTGCAGTGGTGCGATCTCAGCTCACTATAATCTCTGCCTCTGGGGTTTAAGCAATTCTCCTGCCTCAGTCTCCTGACTAGCTGGGACCACAGGCGCACACCAACATGCCCAGCTAATTTTTTTTTTTTGCATTTTATGTTGGCCAGGATGGTCTATCTCTTGACCTCGTGATCTGCCCACCTTGGCCTCCCAGAGTGCTGGGATTATGGGTGTGAGCCACGGCACCCAGTCTAAGTTTTGTATTTTTAGTTGAGACAGGGTTTCATCGACATGTTGGCCAGGCTGGTTTTGAACTCCTGACCTCTGGTGATCCCCCTGCCTTGGCCTCCCAAAGTGCTGTGATTAGAGGCATGAGCCACTGTGCCCAGCCTACTTATGAAGGCACTAATCTCATCCTGGTCTGCACCATCAGGACTTCATCTAAAACTAATTAGGTGGTGATTAAAGGCCCCATCTTCCATCATATCACACTGGGGATTAGGTCGTCAATATATGAAGAGTTCACAAACATTCAGTCGATAACAGTGAATATGTATGTGGGTGTATTTATTTATTTATTTATTTAGGTAGAAACAAGGTCTTGTGGCTGGGCACGGTGGCTCATGCCGGTAATCCCAGCACTTTGGCAGGCTGAAGTGGGTGGATCACCTGAGGTCAGGAGTTCGAGACCAGCCTTACCAACAAGGTGAAACCCCGTCTCTACTAAAAATACAAAAATTAGCCAGCTGTGGTGGCACCTGCCTGACGTCCCAGCTACTTGGGAGGCTGAGGCTGGAGAATTGCTTGAACCCAGGAGGCAAAGGTTGCTTGTAGTGAGCCAAGATTGCACCACTGTACTCCAGCCTGGGCAACAAGAGTAAAACTCCGTTTCAAAAAACAAAAAAAACCCTGGGGTCTCACTATGTTGCCCAGGCTGGTCTGAAACTCCTGACCTGAAGTGATTCTCCTGTCTTGGTGTCCCAAAGTGCCAGGGTTACAGGCATGAGCTACTGTGTCCAGCTGTGTTATGTGTGTTTTTAAAAAAGATTTTATTAGGGAAATTTTCCAATACATACCAAAGTAAGAAGAACAGTATAATAAAGCCCCATCTTCCCATCCAGCTCTTAACAATACACAGCCCATCTTATTTTATGTCTATTAGCTCAACCCATACCTTCCCCTTCCAACTTCCCATTGGATAATTTTGTTTTTTCTTTTCTTTTTTTTTTTTTCATGATTCTTGAGAAGGAGTGCTTTAAGACCCATCAGATAATTTTGAAGCAAAAACAAGACTTTTTTTTTTTTTTAAAGACGGGGTTTCACCATGTTGGTCAGGCTGGTCTTGAACTCCCAACCTCAGGTGATCCGCCCGCCTTGGCCTCCAAAGTGCTTGGATTACA
>NW_016107386.1:1902568-1910802 GCF_001604975.1 Cebus imitator | reverse complement strand
ACCATGTTGACCAGGATGGTCTCGATCTCTTGACCTCGTGATCCACCCGCCTCGGCCTCCCACAGTGCTGGGATTATAGGCTTGAGCCACCGCGCCCGGCCTCTCTTTTTCTTCTTTAAGGAGCCAGATATTAAAAGATAAGACATTAAAAAAACAAACTGTATACATGGGAAAATTAGAAACTGACCATGCATGCCTAGGGAAAGGCTCAAAAAAGACCTGAGAAGACCTTAAGTTTATACCTCAGTATGGTCCTGAGATATAGCTCACAACAATAATAAATATTAACAAAAATAACAGAAAACAGAAATTGTCTTCAGAAGGTCAAATATTAAGAAAATATAAGAAAAAGAAAAAAAAGGGAAAAAGAAGAAGAAATTGTCAACCAAGAATCCTATTTCTGGCAAAACTGCCCCTTCAAAAGTCGGGGACAGTTGGACACGGTGGCTCATGCCTGTAATCCTAGCACTTTGGGAGGCCGAGTTGCATGGATCATTTGAGACCAGGAGTTCGAGACTATTCTGGCCAATGTGGCAAGACCCTGTATCTACTAAAAATACAAAAGTTAGCCGGGCATAATGGGGGGCGCCTGTAATCTCCGCTACTCAGGAGGCTGAGACAGGAGAATCACTTGAACCTGGGAGGCAGAGGTTGCAGTGAGCCAAGATCACACCACTGCACTTCAGCCTGGACAACAGAGGGAGACTGTCTCACAAAAAGAAAAAAAAGTTGGGGAGAAATTTATTTTATGTTTTAGACAGGGTCTTGCTCTGTTGCCCAGGTGAGAGTGCAGGCTCACTGCAGCCTCCCAGGCTCAAGTGATCCTCCCACTTCAGCCTCCCAAGTAGCTGGGACTACAGGCATGTGCCACCACACCTAGCTAATTTTTTTGAGTTGGAGTTTTCCTCTTGTCACCTAGGCTGGAGTGCAATGGAATGATCTCAGCTCACTGCAACGTGTGCCTCCTGGGTTCAAGCGATTCTCCTGCCTCAGCCTCCCAAGTAGCTGGGATTACAGGCACCTGCCACCACACCCAGCTAATTTATGTATTTTTAGTAGAGATGGGATTTTACCATGTTGGCCAGGCTAGTCTTAAATTCCTGACCTCGGGTAATCTGCCCGCCTCAGCCTCCCAAAGTTCTGGAATTATAGGCATGAGCCACCATGCCCAGCCTCACCTAGCTAATTAAAAAAATTTTTGTAGAGATGGGTTCTCACTATGCTCACTAGGCTGGTCTTGAACTCTTGGACTCAAGTTATCCTCTCACTGCAGCCTCCCAAAGTGCTGGAATTACAGGTGTGAAACTCCATGTCTGGCTCCGTGAAGAAGAAATGAAGACATTCGCAGATAAAAGCTGAGTGAGTTTGTTACCACTGGACTTACCATACACAAAATGCTCAACGGATCCTGGAAGGTGAAATAAAAGGACACTAGATAGTAACTCAAAGCCAGAGAAATAAGTAAAGATCTCAATAAATGTAAATACATGGATAATTATTAAAGCTAGTATTGTTAACAGTGGGTTGTAACTCTACTTTTTGTTTTCTACATGATTTAAGAGATCAATGCATTTAATTATTAGCTTCTGTTTTGAGGGCACAAAATAAATAAAAATATAATTTCGTAACACCAAGAACTAAAAAGCCTGTGAACAAGCTTTAAAGGAGCAGAATTTTAGTATGTTATTGAAGATACAAATTCAAATTAGAGTGTCATAACTGTAGGATGTTAAATATCATTGCCAACAAAAACAGTCAAACTCTAAAATAAAAGAGATTTATTCTGAGCCAAATATGTGGCCAATGGCCCATGACACAGTCCTCAGGAGATCTGAGAACATGTGTCCAAAGTGGTCCTCTATAAGTTGGTTTTATACATTTTAGGGAGACATAAGATGTCAATCAATACATGTAATATGTACATTGGTTCAGCCTGGAAAGGTGGAACAACTGGAAGTGGAGGCTTCCAGGTCAGAGGCGGATTCAAATATTTTTTCTTTTTTTTGAGATGAGGTCTTACTCTGTCGACAGTATGGAGTGCAGTGGTGCAATCTTGTCTCACTGTGACCTCTGCCTCCTGGGTTCAAGCGATTCCGCTGCGTCAGCCTCCTGAGTAGCTGGGACTACAGGTGCATGCCACTGTAAGGGTTATTGCTGAGTATAAAATGAGGAAACTGAGGCCAGTATAAGAAAATTAAATGTCAATTTATTCAGCTCCTGGGCGAGGTTCTCTGGTCCGGGGAAAGGGGGCCAGAGAAGTCACGCTGACTTCCTGGGGTGGGGGTTTTTATGGCTAGGAAGAACGAGCAACAGCTGGGTGCTCTGATTGGGTCCAGGGAGCAGGATTGAGATGGGTTGGGCCACTATTGGTTGGCGGGTTGTTGGGTGGGTTTTCCAGTGCCAGAGCTGGCCAGGGTTGCATTAGCCGGAGCCTTCCAGGGGAGCCATGTGGCAGAGCTAGGTGCCGAGTGCAGAGCCTGGTGCGGGGTGCAGAGGTGGGTGTGTCCGCCCTCCCGGCGAGGCAACTGGCCTTACATTCCGACCCTTTTGATGATATAGGACACTGCTTCTTTCTGGCTACTTCCTGCTGAATAGGGGGCGGAGTGTGCGAGAAGGGTCAGTTGGCTGGTGTCTCAGTTGGGAGTCGGACATAGGGGTGAAGTAGCATCTGGTTTACGGCCACCCTGGAAATTTCCTTCATGCGGGCCTGTAAAAACTTGAGGAAAAAAGGGGCTAGCATTAACAGAAGACAAACTGCGATAATGGGAGTGATAATAGGGGTTAGCCAGGTAAGCATGGGGGATTGCCACCAGTTAAGAGACGAGACTGATGCATTCTGCTTCTTGCGGAGGTCTTCTTGGAGGCGATAGAGAGCGTTGACATTTTCTTCTACAAGGCCTGTTTCATTAATAGCAGCACTGCTCCTGAAGAAACAGGTACCTCCCTTTTCTGCTGTCAGCAGGTCAAGGGCCCGTCGGTTCTGGAGAGTCACCTGGGCCAGTGACGTGATTTGTCGCTGGAGGGAGGCCAGGGAGGCGGCCAATGCTTCGATAGCCACATGAAGCTTGTCCTCTAGTTGAGTGGCTGAGGTTACACTGTAGCCTAGGGTGCTGCTACCCAGCCCGGCCGCCACCAGAGAGGATGCTAGAGAGAGACCAACAACCATTGGGAGAAAGACTGCTCATCAGTCTCGGTGATTAGGGGAAGGTGGAAGGAGGGATAGAAGTTCGGCCTGTCCGTATACTTCTAACTGCGGGACTAAGGTGACAGGCACACAAGGGAAAGGGAAGGAGGCTCTGAAGGGTTAGGGGGTGATGGGTCGGGGCCATGGGTGAGGCAGAGGCGAGTGGGGCCTAGGGGTTCAGATTTCCACTGATCATTTTGGGGGGCCAGTTTGAGGCAGGACACATGGTACCACAGAGTGTGACCCAGGAGTTTGGCTGCTGTGGGGGTGGTTAGGATAACAATGTGGGGTCCTGACCACCTGGGTTGCAAGGATCCTGGTTTGAGTTCTTGGAGGAGAACGCTGTCGCCCAGTTGGAGAGGCGCTGCTGGGTGGGAGTCCTCTGGTCCTGGAACAACAGGGAGGGAGCGGTCTGCTTGCTCCCTTAACAGGTGGTGGAGGAGGGAGAGGAAGGGAAGGTAGGAAGCCAGTGGAGGGGGGTTTACAGGGAGGTTGTGAGAAACCAGGAAAGGCCGGCCATACAGCAATTCGAAGGGGCTAAGGCCCGTTGGCCCCCGTGGGGTGGCCCAGACCCGGGCCAGGGCAAGAGGTAGGAGTGTGGGCCAAGAGAGTTTTATCTCAATAGCAAGTTTAGCCAAAAGGTCTTTGAGGATGCCGTGGGCCCGTTCAACTTTACCCGACAACTGAGGATGGTAAGGGATGTGCAGTTTCCAGGAGATGTTGAGGGACTTGGCGACTAGCTGGACTACTTGGGCCGTAAATGCTGGACCGTTGTCCAACTGGATGGTGGCAGGTAGGCCGAAGCAAGGGATGATTTCTTGAGTAAGAAGGGAGGCCACCGTTTCTGCCGTCTCCCGGGAGGTGGGGAAGGCTTCAATCCAACCTAAAAAGGTATCTACAAAAGTTAGGAGGTAGCGGAGCTTTTTGTGAGTGGGCATATGAGTGAAGTCAATTTGCCAGTCTTGGGCCGGTAGGTTGCCATGCATTTGGTGGGTAGGAAACTGTGGCCTCAAGCCTCCCTGAGGCGAGACCTTAGAGCAAGTAACGCATGCCTTGTGTACCTGCTCAATTGTTTGTTGAAGACCTGGTGAGAAAAAGAGGGGCTGTACAAAGAATGTCTTGTCCTAAAAGGGGGACTGGGCATGAGGGTATGATTAAAAAGGAGTGGGAAAAGGGGTGTCCCTCGAGGACACAGGCTAAAGGGTGGGCTTGATTAGGACAGGAAGGCTTGCCATCAATTCCTGTGACTGAAACCTGGGAAGGTATGCTAGGTCCTGAGTAGGAAGGCAATACAGAATAGGTAGACCCCATGTCCACTAAGAAGGAAATGGACTTACCCGCTACCTGCAGCTTTACCCTGGGCTCGGCAAGGGTGATGGGGGTCTTCAAGTTCGGGCTGCATCAGTCATCCAGAAGGCCGAGAAGTTCAAGCGATGGGATAGCTTCCTGCGGACTGGCCTGCCCTCCACATAGAGGTGCCAGGGGTGGGCCTGTAGTCCGGGGTGGGCCTGTAGTCCAAGTCAGGCAATCATTGTGCCAATGTCCAAGCTGCTTGCAGTCTGGGCAGGGCTTGGTAGGTGGTCGGTGCTTAGTGTCCCTCCTGACCGCACTTGAAACAGGGCCCAGGCGGAATGCCTCCGGAGTTCTTGGCGGGTTTTGATGGACCGCCTCCACCAGGCACCTGGTGGGCTGCCCGCCTTAGGGCTGCTACAAGAGCTTGGGTTTGGAGGCTTACCTCTTGCTGTAGATGGGCCTGGCGGGTGGCCTCAGCCTTTTCCTCTTGGCCATTAAAAACTTTAAATGGCCGGGCACGGTGGCTCACGCCTGTAATCCCAGCACTTTGGGAGGCCGAGGCGGGTGGATCACGAGGTCAAGAGATTGAGACCATCCTGGTCAACGTGGTGAAACCCCGTCTCTACTAAAAATACAAAAATTAGCTGGGCATTGTGGCGCATGCCTGTAATCCCAGCTACTCAGGAGGCTGAGGCAGGAGAATTGCCTGAACCCAGGAGGCGGAGGTTGCGGTGAGCCGAGATCGCGCCATTGCACTCCAGCCTGGGTAACGAGAGCTAAACTCCGTCTCAAAAAAAAAAAAAAAAAAAGCCATGTTTACCAGGTCTCGTATGGGAGTTTGGGGGCCCTCCTCAGCCTTTTTAAGTTTCTTTCTAATGTCAGCTGCTGACTGAGAGATGAAATGGATGGCTAGAACTGTAGCCTCCAGTAAAGAGGCTGGGTCCAGCTGGGTATGAAGGATCATAGCATTAGTTAATCGGTCAAGGAAGGCGGCTGGGTTTTCAGTAAGACCCTGAGTTATTTCCCTTAACTTATCATAATTAACTACCTTTTGGGCTGCGCTTTGCATGCCTACTAGGAGGCACTGTAGCATTTGGTCTCGGTGGCAGCGGCCATCTTGACCAGTTTGATAATTCCAATTAGGGTCGGCCTCGGGGACCGCCGCTACACCTACTGGCATCTGATTGTCTGTGAGAGGTACCTGATCAGCGTGCGCCCAGGCTGCCATAAGGATGCGGTGAGGGCGGAGGACAGAATTACATAGGTATCATGCCAGGTGAGGTCGTAAGCCTGTGTGAGGTAGCAGAATTCTTTGGTGTAAGCAGTAGGATTGGTGGAAAATGATCCTAGGGGTTTCTCAATGGCTGATAGATCAGAGAGGGAGAAGGGAACATGTACTCAGACAACGCCTTCCGCTCCAGTGACCTCATGCAGGGGGCAAAGAAGGGAGGTTTCATCGTTAGGATCACAGCGCGAGCAAGTGGGAGCACTAACAGGAGAGGCTAGATTGGGACTAGGAAGAGGAGGAGCTGGAGGGGGTTGAGGTTCTGCATAGGGTGGAGGTGCAAGAGGAAAAGAGGGTGGGGCAGGAGCGAAGATACCAGAAAGCCTGAATGTAGGGAACCTCCGACCATTTACCACTTCTTTGACAGAAATTGTCTAAATCGGTTAGAATGCCAAGATTGAAAGTTCCCTCCGGTGGCCACTTGGACTTGTTGTCCAGAGGATACTGGGGCCAGGCCACGGTATAGAGAGGAAAAGCAGCCTTTTCTTTTTTATGGAGAGGCCCAGCTTGGGTAAATTTTGGACTAGACATCCCAATGGTGACTTGGGGTCTAGGCGGGACTCCTAATTACCCATAGTTCTCTCTCTGTTGTGGGATAGTCAGGAGTGAGGAACACCATCCTGGACCTCAACGCCCAACTACCAGAGGTTATGGGAAGGACAGGAGTATAGGGATGTCTCCACAATATTCCTGTCTTCCAGAACGGGCGAGCAGGGGCACCGGGACGTCTCCTCGAGGCCCACAGCTCCAGACAGGAAGGAGTCCCTGATGCGGCCGCGATTACAGACAGGGTCTCCTCCGATCGGAGCAAACAGAGGATGGAGTTATGGGCAATAGGAGTCTTACCAAGTGATGGCTGCAGATGATAGGAGAGGCAGCGGCTCCCTGGTTCAGCTTATGGTAGAGGAGTCAGTTTCCTCTGGGAGGGGTCTTGAACTCCTCCCAGGTTTTCAGCACCACTTGTAAGGGTTATTGCCGAGTTTAAAATGAGGAAACTGAGGCCAGTATAAGAAAATTAAATGCCAATTTATTCAGCTCTCGGGTGAGGTTCTCTGGTCCGGGGAAAGGGGGCCAGAGAAGTCGTTTTTATGGCTAGAAGGAACGAGCAACAGCTGGGTGCTCTGATTGGGTCCAGGGGAGCGGGATTGAGATGGGGTGGGCCGCTATTGGTTGGCAGGTTGTTGGGTGGGTTTTCCGGTGCGAGAGCCGGCCAGGGTTGCATTAGCTGGAGCCTTCCAGGGGAGCCATGTGGCAGAGCTAGGTGCCGAGTGCAGAGCCTGGTGCCGGGTGCAGAGGTGGGTGTGTCCAGTCTCCCAGCGAGGCAACCGGCCTTACAGCCACCATGCCTGGCTAATTGTTTTATTTTCTTTTTTTCTTCTTTTTTTTTTTAAAGACGGGGTTTCAGCCGGGCGCGGTGGCTCACGCCTGTAATCCCAGCACTTTGGGAGGCTGAGGTGGGTGGATCACCTGAGGTCAGGAGTTCGAGACCAGCCTGACCAATATGGTGAAACTCCATCTTAAAAAAAAAAAATAAATAAATAAATAAATAAAAAAAATAAAGACGGGGTTTCACCATGTTGGTCAGTCTGGTCTTGAACTCCCGACCTCAGGTGATCCGCCTGCCTTGGCCTCCAAAGTTCTTGGATTACAGGCGTGAGCCACCACGCCCAGCCTATGCCTGGCTAATTGTTTTGTGTTTTAGTAGAGACGGGGTTTCACTGTGTTAGCCAGGATGGTCTCAGATCTTCTGACCTTGTGATCTGCTCGCCTTGGCTTCCCAAAGTGCTGGGATTACAGGCGTGAGGCACTGCACCTGGCCCAAAGATTTTCTGATTGGCAATTGGTTGAGTTATTATCTAAAGACCTGGGATCAATAGGAATTTTATCATGCAGATGAAGCCTCCAGGTAGCAGGCTTCAGAGAGACTAGATTGTAAATGTTTCTTATTGGATTTAACGAAGCTATTCTGTCAGTCTTAAGATCTGTTTCAATGTTAATGCTGGTCAGCAGTGTCTGAATTCCGAAGTCAAGGAGGGAATAATGAGGCATGTCTAACTCCTCATCATGGCCTAAGCTAGTTTTTAAAGTTGCCTTTGGAATGCCCTTGGCTGACAGGAGGGGCCCATTCAGATGGTTGGGAGTACTTAGAATTTTATTTTTGGTTTACATTCTCCTCATTCTGGCCAAGATTAGTCAGAGGCAACATCAATGGTTACCAAACTTTTATCTCACTGTGTTGCTGGGGTGGCATGGGTGTCTTCCCTGGGTCCATCCTGTCCCTCAGTGGGACCCCTATGATCAAGGGACTTAGAGCCAAAAGATGTATAGCCAGTTTGAAAGTTCTAGGCCAGATGGGAATGGATGTGAACAGGCATTCATTAACCCTTAAAATTTCTTTTTTTTTTTTGAGACGGAGTTTCGCTCTTGTTACCCAGGCTGGAGTGCAATGGCGCCATCTCGGCTCACCGCAAC
>NW_016107386.1:1898012-1899113 GCF_001604975.1 Cebus imitator | reverse complement strand
TTCACCGTGTTGACCAGGATGGTCTCGATCTCTTGACCTCGTGATCCACCCGCCTCGGCCTCCCAAAGTGCTGGGATTACAGGCTTGAGCCACCGCGCCCAGCCTACAATGCTTTTTGTGGTCTTTCAGTAATT
Source organism: Cebus imitator (assembly GCF_001604975.1). Classification (NCBI taxonomy): domain Eukaryota; kingdom Metazoa; phylum Chordata; class Mammalia; order Primates; family Cebidae; genus Cebus; species Cebus imitator. The sequence goes on along the minus strand of NW_016107386.1, from coordinate 1,898,979 downwards.
TGTTCAAAAATTTTAAATATATATATATCTACCTGTATATATTTCATAACTAGGAGTATTATACCTAAGAGGCTTTGACATGAGGTAGGTATCTTTATATCCTCTCAGTAATAATTTTCTTTTAATTCGTTGGGAGGCAGGAGATTCTTTATGGTTGGGATAGAGGAAAAGGTGCCACACACGTAATAACCCAGGAGGCAGAGTCCTTTATTTTGCCAGCTGTTTAGGCATCTGTGTACCCACACTTGATTTGAGGGTCTGAACTAATTCTCTCAAAACTGGTCCTTACAATCTCACATGCCCACCTCTTCTGCTATAGGTCCCTGGGCCCAGAGGAGAGGTGCTTATATTATTTTAGCAGCAGGGAATTTGCAGTGAAAAGTAGATAGGAACCAGTGGGATCCCAAATGAGGGAAATTCACACCTCTAGTCTTCAGAATACCATGATTCTGGTTTCCATGGAAATAAAACAAGGAGATATAAATAACACTAATAATATGACAGTCAAAAGACTTTTTGTATGTCAGAGCAGAAAAAGGAAGCTATTCTATAAGGCACAAACTAAAATCATGAGAAAAATTATAACCTGGTTTGTCTTTAGAGGATTATTACAGCCAAGAAATAATTCACTGGTTCAATATACACTCAAAAACAAAAGTCCAGGCTGGAATCTAGTAACAGGTGTTATAGTATTCCTTTGAAACCATTTCTCTCTTTCTAGCCCTCCTTTTTTCTTTCCTTTTCTTTCTTTTTCTTTCTTTCTCTTTGAAACCATTTCTCTCTCTCTAGCCCTCCTTTTCTCTTTTTCCTCCTTCCTTTCTTCCTTCCCTCCCTCTCTCTCTCCCTCCTTCCTTCTTTCCTTCCTTCCTTCCTTTCTTCTTCTTTGACAGAGTCTCACTCTGTTGTCCAGGCTATCTTGGCTCATTGCAGCTTCCACCTCCCTGGATTCAAGCAATCCTCCCATCTC
>NW_016107386.1:1883884-1896767 GCF_001604975.1 Cebus imitator | reverse complement strand
GCACCACCATGCCCAGCTAATTTTTTGTATTTTTAGTAGAGACAGGGTTTCACCATGTTGACCAGGATGGTCTCGATCTCTTGACCTCGTGATCCTCCCGCCTCGGCCTCCCAAAGTGCTGGGATTACAGGCTTGAGCCACGGCTGAAGAACTTGTTAAAGTAGGTATAATAGCTAGTCAGGCGTGAGCAGGGCAGGAGAGGGCTCCCCATGACCCCACCAGGAATGTCAGGCCACCATTAGATGATGATCAGGTGGTTGTTAACTGTCTCCCTAAAATCATAATTGTGGCTGGGTGCAGTAGCTCATGACTGTAATCCCAGCAATTTGGGAGGCCAAGGTGGGCAGATCACCTGAGGTCAGGAGTTCAAGACCAGCTTGGCCAACATGGTGAGACTCTGTGTTTACTAAAAGTACAAAAATTAGCCAGGTGTGGTGGCAGGCGTCTGTAATTCCAGCTACTCAGGAGGCTGAGGCAGGAGAATCACTTGAACCTGGAGGCGGAGCTTGCAGTGAGCTGATATTGTGCCATTGCACTCCCACCTGGGCAACAAGAGCAACACTCCATCTAGAAAAATAAAACAAAATAATAAAATTATAATTGATCACAGCCAGTGCCAGGGAAGGGCAGTCTCCCAATAAACAGAAACACCTGAAACTGGTGATCAGCAGCTTCCCGATAAGATCTCAGGAGTTGGGCAGGTGGGCTCAGGCATGCGCATGAAGAGGCAAAATGGTGGCGTTTAACTGGTATATAACCTTCTAGTGACATTCAACTGGTAAGAGTGCCTCAAGAGATCATGCATGCAACTCCAGTAAACATACTGCGCATAGTCCCCTCCCAAGTGCGAGCAGCCCATTGCACATGGGACAGCCCTCCACAGGGAAGAATCAGAGGAGAAGGGACACAAGACCCTGGAAACATGCCAACCTGTGAAACCCCAAGTCAAAGGTCAAGCAGCACACCAGATCTCTCAAGTCATCTGCTTGGCCCTCTTCCCAGTGTACTTTACTTCCTTTCATTTCTGCTCTAAAGCTTTTTAGTAAACCTTCACCCCTATTGTAAAACTTGCCTCAGTCTCTCCTTCTGCCTTTTGCCCCTCAGTTGAATTCGAATTCTTTCTTCTGAGGAGTCAGGAATTGAGGTTGCTGCAGACCCATACAGATTTGCTGCTGGTAACAAACTCAGAGAGAAAGGTAAATTTGCTCACAAAAACATACTTTACCTAATTACTCTAAACTATAAATGGCTCAAAAGAAAAAGATTTTCTTGACTCTTCGTTAGCCAGACCAGCAGCCTTCCAAACAAGATGTTTGTTCCCTTTGAAACTGCCACCCACAAGCCAAGCAGCTCCCGTCAGATGAGAGCCTGTTTATCAGGCACTGTAGAATCCAGCAGCTCCTCACATTGAGTTAGTCCTAAATGGAAAGGAGGCTTCTTGCTCATGAGTATTTCCTTGCATCCCCAGATAGCAAGATCCTATACAAACATTTTAATTTTATGATGGAACTCTTCTGAGCAGCATTATTTCCATTACCATAGGGGTAAAGTCCCAAAAGTGCTCACAGGCTTTTGCCATAAGTCCCAGTAAACGCTCCACAAAGAACGATCAAGTGAACGATTTGGAAGTGCTCCAGCTCCTACCCTATAGTCTGTGTGTAAGGTTTATTCTCTGTAAGGTTTATTGCTGAGTTTAAAATGAGGAAACTGAGGCCTGCATGAGAACAATTAGACGCTAATTTATTTGGCTCCAGGGCGAGGTTTTATGGTTTAGGGTAAGGGGGCCAGAGAAGTAGCGCCTGATTCCTCTCAGGTGTGGGGTTATATAGGGAGGGAAGGCGCTCTGATTGGCTGTGGAGAAACGGGACGTGGAGGTGGCAAGCTGCTATAGGTAGGTAGGCGGGATTTCTGGTGAGCGGGTTGGACGGGGCAATGCGCTATTGGGCAGGTTTTGGCAGGGCTTCTTTTAAATTTTGGTGGGGTTTTCCAACGGCTGGCTAGGTGCCGAGTGCAGAGTTTAGCGTGGAGTGCAGATCCTGGTGCTGAGTGCAGAGGGGATTTCCAATGCTGGGCTAGGTGCCAAGTGCAGAGTTTAGTGTTGGGTGCAGAGGTGGGCGTGGCAAAGCTAGATGCTGAGTGCAGATTCTGGTGACGTAATTTTCCAGCGTGGAGAGGGATGGGCGTGTTCAAGCTGCCGTCGAGGCAACTGGCCTTACACTGTGGGCTCAGGCAATCTTAATAGTTTTAATTTAGTGTGTCCAATTAACATTTCTCAAAAGGCAGATTTAGTTTTACAGTAGTAGATAGGGAAATACCTTCCAGTCTGTGAACCTAGAAAATCTGAGATAAATCTCAGTTAATTTAGAAAGTTTATTTTGCTAAGGTTGAGGACACACCCATGACACAGTCTCAGGAAGTCCCAATGACATGTGCCCAAGGTGACTGGGGCACAGCTTGGTTTTACACATTTTAGGGAGACATGAGACATCAATCAATATTGTAAGAACTACATTAGTTCCATCCAGAAAGGTGGGGACAACTCAAAGCAAGGCCCGCACCCAACCCCCAGAGGCTTCTAAGTCACAGGTAAGCCACAAATGGATGCATTCTTTTGAGTTTCTGATAAGTCTTTCCAAAGGAGGCCATCAGAATATGCATCTATCTCTGTGAGCAGAGGGATGACTTTGAATAGAATGGGAGGCAGATTTGTCCGGAGCAGTTCCCAACTTGAGGGGGCCTAAGATATTTTCTTTTCACATTTCCCCCCTTGTCTTTTTAAAAGTCTTTTTGGAGAAAGCATTTTAGAAGAAAATGAGTCTCAGGTTTCATCTGATGTGTCATGGCTAGGACGCTTTATTCCTAAATGAGTAGGTCTTATAAACTCATTTTTAGCAGGTTGTGAAGTCTCCTGTCCTATGAAGAGAAAATGGGGGGAGGAAGAAAGAAAAACAACAACAAACAAAAGAATAATCCTGAAGTCCATATGTTTAAAAACATACACCTGACTGCCTTGCCAATCATTAATTACTGGGCAGGCTAAGAGTTCTTCCTCTCTTGCTGTTTGCTTTTAAGACAAGCTCCTATAGCTGTAGCATCTCCTTTGACAGGGCTCAGGGAGAATTTCTATCTCCTCTATGACACTTTTACTTGCTAATGGTGGTGCTGAGAGAGAAAGACGCAGTAAGGTAGATGACTTTTCCTTCTCCTTCCCGTCTTTAGGCCCTTCTGTGTATAATGGGACTAGAACTGCCCTCACTAAGGCCCATAACATTAGAAATGTTACTGGGGCCTGTTGCCTTTGTGCATGATTTTTCCCCACTTGTTCCCAGAACTTTACGTCTAGTGTGCTCTCTGCTGGGAACCACGGGCTTTGGGAAACAACGGTTTGCATTAACAGCTATTAATTGATACTGTTACTGTTGTGCTGATAACTGCTGTCCATGATGAATGCTGTCCTGTTGTGCTAATTGATAACTGATACTGTTCTGTTGTGCTGATAACTGCTGTCCATGATGAATCCTGTCCTGTTGTGCTAATTGATAATTGATAACTGATACTGTTCTGTTGTGCTGATAACTGCTGTCCATGATGAATCCTTAGCCTGAAACAATCCCTCCCTGAACCTGGCAATTCCCAGTGAGTACCAATGACTTACTGACTACTTAACCTGATCCTGGGGTCTCCTGCACCTTCTGTTTTCGGGGGATCCACCACTTCTTCGCAGCGATGATCACGTTGGTTCGCTACATGCTGGGGAGCCTGCTGTGACGATGTCTTGGTCTCCTCACACGGTCTCTTCACACATGGGGCACCAGCTGTGGCATTGGTCATGTCAGGGTCACTGCCTGAGACGTTGATTACCAGCTGTGGAGGTCTGTCCTGCAGATAAGAACTGGCTGCCTTCTGGCCGTTTCATGAGTTAGTAAAAACCTTTCAGCCTTTGGAACCTAATGGACTTACAGTTTCACATGGCTGGGAGGCCTCACAATCTTGGTGAAAGACAAGGAGGAGCAAGTTACGTCTTACATGGATGGCAGTAGACAAAAAAGAGAGCTTGTGCTGAGAAACTCCCATTTTTAAAACCATCAGATCTCGTGAGACCCATTCACTATCACAAGAACAGCACAGGAAAGACACATTCCCATGATTCAATCATCTTCCACTGGGTCCCTCCTACAACAAGTGGGAATTATGGGAGCTACAAGATGAGATCTGGGTGGGGACACAGAGCCAAACCATATCACTGCATGTTCTCATTTATAACTGAGAGCTAAATGATGAGAACGCATAGGCACAAAGAGGAGAATAACAGACACTGGAGCCTACTGGAAGGTGGGGGGTGGGAGGAGAGAGAGAATCAGAAAAAATAACTAATGAGTACTAGACTTTATACCTGGGTGAAGTTAAATCATCTGTACAACAACCCCTGTAACATGAATTTGCTGATATAACAAACTTGCACAGGTAATTCTTAACAGGTAAAAAACAAACAAATGAAATCAACTCAATAGTTCCAGAGACAGTTGTTTCGGATAAACATAGAAATTGACCTTTCTGGTCTTAAAGCTTGAAACTTTAAGCTTGAAACTTAAAGCTTGAAATTTGATTTATTTGAGTTCCTTCCTCAGGAAACGACCTTCAGGCCTCTCAAAAAAGAAAAAAGTGTCGATGAACTGAAACTCCCCAGATCACTACATCCAGACAATGAGACTTTGGACCCCTCATTCATCATGATTACTTCCATGGCCCTCTCTCTCTCTCTCTCTCTCTTTTTTTCTTTGTCTTTTTCTCAGTTGTGGCATGTGCCTTTGCAAATACCATGGCCTGCTCTAGTTCCTATTTCCTAACATGTTACATTTCTTCCCTGCTCTGTAAAACCCATGTTTTAGTCGGTCAGGGAGATGAATTTGAGGTTGAGCTCCCATCTCCTCAGCTGTAGCACCTGATTAAAGCCTTTTTCCTTGGCAATACCTGTCAGTCACTGGTTTTCTGTGTGGCGAGCTGCAGGACCTAGACTGAACTCCTGATGTTTCAGTAACATATTTTGGTTCCTTGACTGGGAACATGTTGCTTGTGGCTTGGCTGCCATGGGTGGGAGCCTCAGAAGCCCTCCTAAGCAGCTGCCCAACAAATTTTATTTTATTTCTTTTGAGATGGGGTCTCACACTGTCACCCAGGTTGTAGTGCAGTGGTACAATCTCAGCTCACTGCTACCTCTGCCTCCTGGTGATATAGGAGTTAGAAGAAATCACTTAGGCAGATAGCAAGGATGTGGGAGTCCTTGGTAAGGCTTTTTTTTTTTTTTTTCTGAAAAGCAGCCCCAAATCATTTTCTAAGAAAAAGCAGCTTGAAAGCTGGGAGTTTGCATGGGTGAATGCCAGCAGGAACTAAAGAGTAGACATGTTCAAGGTGGCGACTCCATCTTCCCTTCTCTGACAGTCAGTGTACTGTAAGGAGCAGACCAGATAGAATCTGCTGATCAACTGGAAAGCTCATTTGCATAAGATTAGGGTGGGGCAACCAGCTTTTCCTGAGCAGCATGTAAACATCATACCTGATCAAACCAATCTATGAGCTCCATGTAAATCAGACACACTCAAACACACTAAAGCAGTCCACACTAAATCAGACACTGCGTCCTCACACTGGACTATAAAATGTGGTACATTCACCACTAACCATTACTTTCCAGTCAGAGACCCCTTCCTGTATAGAGGAAGCTGTTTCTCTATCTCGTCTCTTCTACCTATTAAACCTCTGCCCCTAAACTCCTCGTGTGTGTCCATGTCCTAAATTTTCCTGGCATGCAACAGTGACGTAGATATACCTGGGGGCACATAACCCAGGCAATGTAGCCACTTCATCAGGTTCAAGTGATTCTCCTGCCTCAGCCTCCTGCGAGTAGCTGGGACTACAGGCATGTACTATGCCCAGCTACCAACCAATTTTAGCTGGAAGTGAGTTCAGTTTCCCTCTGGCCCACCATGGTCAGCCCCAACCATCTTTCTAATTGCCTTGGAAGAATAGCCTTTGAAATTGGACATCTGCATCCAGATAGGTGAGTGTCCTTTGTGGGCCCAGACAGTAGGATCTGCTTCTCCCAATTTGGGAAATTTTTAAAAGAATTTTCATTTGTATGTGAACAAGCCCAACTGACTGAGAGAGGGAAACACCCTGACTGTTTTAGTGTGGACACTCTTGAGAGCTTATTTATAATTGTGTGTTGTGTCTGGATAAGTGAGTGTCTTGTGTTGTACCAGACAGTGGGATCAGTTCTTCTCAATTTGGGAAATTCCTAAGGAATTTTTGTTTGCATTTGATCAAGCCCAACCATCGGAGAAGGGAGGCACCCTGACTGTTTCAGTTTGGTCACTCTTGGGGCTTGTTTTTTGCTGCAGCAGTTAGATTGTGTTTTGGTGATTGTGTGTGTTTTATATAGTCAGGAGAAATTGGAATTTGATAAACTCATGTTCTGTTGAAACACTGTTTGGCCCTAGTGGTGTTTGGAATCTGGAGTTTGCTGTTTGGAATCTGGAGTTTGCTGCTGAATAGGAAAGTGGGATGGAGTTGTGTGTATCCAGGCTTTTGTGCTGCTGTTCTAAGCAGGGTCAGGCCTGGCAGATAGGTGACGTTCCCCGTTATTGCTGTTTGGCCTCAATGTTCTTTGGAGGCTGAGGAGGTTTGGCCTTTAAAAATCAAACTGCCGGCTGGGTGCGGTGGCTCAAGCCTGTAATCCCAGCACTTTGGGAGGCCGAGGCTGGTGGATCACAAGGTCAAGAGATCGAGACCATCCTGGCCAACATGGTGAAACCCCGTCTCTACTAAAAATACAAAAATTAGCTGGGTGTGGTGGCGTGCACCTGCAGTCCCAGCTACTCGGGAGGCTGAGGCAGGAGAATTGCTTGAACCTGGGAGGTGGAGGTTGCAGTGAGCTGAGATTGTGCCACTGCACTCCAGCCTGGCGCCTGGCAACAGAGTAAGACTCTGTCTCAAAAAAAAAAAAATCAAACTGCCATGGAAACTGCTGTACCCAAAATTTTGATTCACAGCCTTCACTGGATTACCTATTCGGGCAAACAAAGTGTAACCATGTAAAACCAGTAAGCTTGTATTGCTATCTCATGGCTGTAGTTTCAAGGTAAAAACTATTGGATCTTCATTTATGTGTGTGTGTATACATGTCTAGATGTGTTTATTTGTATGTATAATTATTGTCATATGTTGTATCTACCAAATTGGCTTATAAGTAAAAGAGCACTCATAAATTAAGTAAATAAGTCAAAGCAATTTTCAAGTTCATGTGACTTAAGTAAATCTTTACTAAACCAGCTGGCTTTAAAATTATTGATAAAATGAAAATAGAAATGTCTTCAAAATTGTGAGCATACATTTTTGTCTGTATTTTATATTTGTCTCTGGTAGATATTTTGAGGTTTTAGGGGTTTGGCATAGAAGGTTATAAAACTATAAATCCAGCCAAAACAAAGGATATTCATGCATTTTTTTTTTTAGACGGAGTCTTACTCTGTCACCAGGCTGGAGTGCAGTGGTGCGACCTCAGCTCACTGCAACCTCAACCGCCTGGGTTCAGATGAGTCTCCTGCCTCAGCATCCCTAGTAACTAGGACTATAGGTACATGCCACCATGCCCAGCTAATTTTTGTATTTTTAGTAGAGATGGGGTTTCGCCATGATGGCCAGGATAGTTTTGATCTCTTGACTTTGTGATCCACCTGCCTTGGCTTCCTAAAGTGCTGGGATTACAGGCGTGAGCCACTGTGTCTGGCCTGCAAATTTTTTGATAAGTAATGTTACGGGATCACTGGGTGTCGATTTTTCTAGCCAGAAACCTCTGTGGCCAGTGGCATTTTTGCCTGGGTTCTTATCCCGCATTCAAGAAGAATGAGGTTCCCAGACAAGTGAATGGTGAACAAGACAAAGATGAGCTTTATTTAGTTTAGAGCAGCTCAGAGGAGACCCGCAGCGGCTAGCTCCTCTCTGTTACTGGTTTTCCCAACGTCTGCTGCTCTCAGCAGAGAGGAGGCCCTGGAAAGGGTGGCTCCTCTCTGCAGCTGGTCAACCCAATGTCTCTTCTGGTCTCTGAAGGTCTTGTCAGAGAGGGTAGTTCCTCTCTGCGAGCTGGTCATCCCATTGTCTCCAGCTGTCAGCAGGGAGAATAGCTCCTCCCTGCAGCTGGTCCTCTTGTTGTCTCCCCATCCTCTGCCCTCCTGTGGCTGACCTTAGGGCTTTTATGGACCTCAGGGGGAAGGGAGTGTGTGCTGATTGGTCCACAGGAGAAAGCACCATGAGTTTCTCCTCTGATCAGCAGGAATGGCAGCCTGGTCCCCACACTTCAAGCCTGTCCTGGCATGAAGGTGGGGCTTCACTGGGGACTTGCCCCCTTCCGCCTAGGAGCCTGTCTACCTTCCACAGCCATCAGTGCTTCCACAGTGCTCAGGCTGTTGGCACCTGCAGGCCAGACCCCAGTCACCCTCAGACCCCCCTCAGCTTCCCCACCTGCACTCCTCAGTGCCCAAAGTCTGGAGGGGGCCAAGGCAGCAGGAGACTGGCATGTCAGCATTGCCCTGAGCTTGCACACACCTGGCAGCACTGTGACAGCTCCCAGGCTTGGTCCCAAGCCTGCTCCAAGATCGGAGTGGGCACCGGGAGCAGGGAGAGGCCAAGCAGCAGGAGCAGGCACCTCCGAGCCTTCAAGGGCAAGGAGGGGGCCTTCTTAGGCCCCTAAGAGTGCAGGGATACCTGGGTCTGTATCCCCAGTTTGGGTGGCTGCAGCAGCACCCAACGAGGTGGGGTTCCTGCCTGCTCTGTGGAAATGAAAGCCTGTATCTGCAGCTGTGGACCAAGTTACTGCAGCTGCACCTGGAGGCCAGGGATCCTGCCTGCTTCCGACCTCCATAAGAGCATAGGGAGGCTCAGATCTGCAGCTCACACCTGTAGTCCCAGGTACTCAGAATGCTGAGGCAGGAGAATCACTTGAACCTAGGAGGCAGAGATTGGAGCGAGCCGAGATCAAGCTACTGCACTCTACCCTGGACAACAGAGCAAGACTCTGTCTCAAAAAAAATAAATCTTTTGTCAACTACAATCAATGTTTTGCTTTGATTCTCCTCAAAAAGTGACTTACAGTCAGCTACAGTCCAGGGCTTGCTTCTTTGGAGGGGTTCATGCAAAGGACTCTTGATTTGCAGGTTTCTGATAACTTTGGAGTTTGTGCCACTGAATTAGGGAGAAAACTTTCAGGACTCTAATTAAAAAGCTGATGTGTTCATAAAGATTGCTAACTCAATATGAAGCAGAGCAAGAATTGATTGCATGAATTGAAACTGAAATAATTGTTATGGCTTTTTGTCTGAAATATTGCTGATTCTTTTTGTTTGTTTCTTCAGAGTCTGAAGAATTTTTTATTTTGAGCTATTTATAGTCTTTAAGTATACTTTAAGTATATTAAGTAGAGTATTTTTGTTTGTTTTTTTTTTTTTTGGAGATGGAGTTTTGCTCTGTCACCCAGCCTGGAGTTCAGTGGCGTGATCTTGGCTCACTCCAACCTCCACCACCTGGGTTCAAGTGATTCTCCTGCCTCAGCCTCCCGAGTAGCTGAGATTACAGGCATGCACCACCACGCCTGGCTAATTTTTGTATTTTTAGTAGAGATGGGATTTTGCCATGTTGGCCAGGCTGGTCTTGAACTCCTGACCTCAGATGATCCATCTGCCTTAGCCTCCCAAAGTGCTAGAATTACAGGTGTGAGCCACCGCACCCAACCAAAGTGGAGTGTACTTTTTTTTTCTTTTTTGAGATGAAGTCTCACTCTATTGCCCAGGCTGGAGTGCGGTGGCATGATCTTGGCTCACTGTAGCCTCTGCCTCCTGGGCCCAAGTGATTCTCCTGCCTCAGCCTCCTGAGTAGCTGGGATTACAGTCATGCGCCACCATGCCTGGCTAGTTTTTGTATTTTCAGTGGAGACGGGATTTTACCATGTTGGCCAGGCTGGTCTCAAACTCCTGACCTCAAGTGATCCACCAGCCTCAGCCTCTCAAAGTGCTGGGATTACAGGCTTGAGCCGCTGTGCTCAGCTGATTATACTTTTGTAAACAGAATTTGAGTCATATCTCTCTCTGCCTGCTTTTTCCAGAATTTGTAAACTCTTTGTGAATATTTTTAATTCATGGCAATGTGTATGTTTGCATATACTTTATAACAACATATTTTCTTTTGTAATGGGGCCCAATTGAAGGAACTGGTTATTGTCTTAGGGCTTTGACTGAAATGGCCTTGTGAGATTTTCCAGCAAAACTGATTCAGAACAGTCTATATGGACAACGATTCTTGCTGCACTTTGGGTGGGTAATCAGGCCGAGCATATGGGACTGCAGCTTATTTTGCAGGTAGGTTGGTCTGGCTGTGATTTGTCTTTTGTGGAAGTGGTGGAGTGGGGAGAGAAATGTTGTATCAGAAGAAACTCTGTATTAGATTGACCTTTGATTCCTGGATGGCTACATGGTCACCCACGGTATGGAGCTGCTTATGACATCCCTCCTCAGCATGAAGCAGCCAGAAAGATAGACAATCAGATTCGTCATGACTGAGGAATTGATCAATAGAAAGAGGGCACTGAAACCAACCTAATAGTCCCATAGACTGTTCTTTTGGATAAACATAGAAACTGACTCTCTGATCTTAAAGCTTCAAACTTATATTTGTTCTACTCAAGTTCCTTCCTCAGGAAAGGACCTTTATAGGCCTCTCAAAAAAAAAAAAAAGTATCAACAAACTGAAGCTCATCAGATCATTACATCTGGATATTGAGACTTTGAACTTCTCATTCATCACGATTGCTTTCTTGCCCCTCCCTAGTTCCTGTTTGCATACGCATTGTTACATATATTCCCTGCTATACAAACCCCTTGTTTTAGTCAGTCAGGGAGATGAATTTGAGGCTGAGCTCCCATCTCCTGGGCTGCAGTGCCCTATTAAAGACTTCTTCCTTGGCAATACTTGTCATCTCAGTCATTGGCCTTCTGTGAGGTGAGCAGTGGGACCTGGACAAAACCCCTGGTGTTTTGATTGGTAATACAAAAAGAAGATGGCTGACTACAGGCATCTTGCACTGGCCTCCTCCACAAAGAAGAACCAAAATAGCAAGTGGATAATCATACTTTGAATCGAGCATCTAAGGGAGACCACTGGAACTCAACAGGGAAGTGACAGGAAACACCTGAGGCACAGGAGGAGAGAGAAATGAGACAGCCAGTTCTGCAGGTCAGGATTGGCTGGGAGGACAGAGAGTTTCCTCAGTGTGGGAAAGTGTAAATGAGAGATCCCTAGTGATGAGCATTTCCACTGTGGAGTCCTGAAACCTGAGACATGGGAGAACCTCATGACCCTTGCAGGCCCTGAGAATAGCATAGGAGCTGCCTGGAGACTTCGTGACATCAGTGCCTGACATCAGTGCTGTAGAGAGGGGGTTCACATTGGGTTCCACACTGCTGCTTCCTGAGTCCTAAGGAGCTGTAGCATGGGGCCATTTTGAGAGCTAAGCAGCTACCAGACTGCATTATGTCCTGGGGCCCAACAGCCCTTGCAGCTCTACATCCCTGGAGCCCCAGTGACATCCCCCCGTGTCCACCTGGAGGGCTAAAGCAGGAGACGCAGTTGGACCCAGTGGAGGGTCCCTCCAATGTGACTGCTCTAGCACACAGTATCCTGCTATCTTGCACCCTAGGAAACAGGCAGTACAGCACACCAGGGAGGCTGCCCCTTAGGCAAACAGGGCCAAAGCACAAGCTCCCTAGAGCCTGAGGGAGATTGGTTAATGGGCACAAACGTATAGTTAAATAGAAGGAATAAGTTCCAGTATTCCATAGCAGAGTAGGGTGACTATAATTTGCAGCAATGTATTGTCTACTTCAAAACAGGTAGAAGAGAGGACTTTAAAGGTTCCCAACACATAGAAATAATAAATGCTTGAGGTGATTGTGAGAAACCCTCACCTGTCCAAAATCAAAGAAAGGACTCAGATACGTGAAGTGCAGCAGAAGCGGTGGTGGATCTGATGTCTGGTAGGCAGGCACACCCTGAGCAGTTGCTGGTAATTTATCTCCCAGGAAGCAAGGCCCTCCCTCAGTTCCTCATTGGTCGAGTACTATGGGGTTACAAACTTCTGGACGTTGCCTAAGTTTCATTATCCCCTTATAAGGTTATACGCTGGTCCCCTTCCTCGTTTGCGTTTAGATTTCCCAATAATGCAACTTTCTTCCCTTTTATGGGCTGACCCCTCCTCTCCATCCTGTTCTCTTATCATGACTTTCTAGGTGCATGAGCCGTGCAGTTCGTCACATCTACTGGCTGGCTGCTAGTACATAGATTTATCATGCTTTGAAAATGGACCATTTAAAATGTTTTCTCACAAATTCCCTCCTTTTTTCTATTTGCTTCCCTTGGTCTTATTTTAATATAAACCCTTTTGGTCCTTGAATCACTCTAGAAGTTGTCTCAGGCCGGGCGAGGTGCCTCATGCCTGTAATCCCAGCACTTTGGGAGGCAGAGGTGGGCAGATCGTTTGAGCTCAGGAGTAGCTAGTAGATAATCATACTTTGAATCGAGCATCTAATGGAGACCACTGGAACTCAACAGGGAAGTGACAGAAAACAATTGAGGCACAGGAGGAGAGAGAAGTGAGACAGCCAGCTCTGCAGGTCAGGATTCGCTGGGAGGCTGGAGACTTTCCCTGGTGTGGGAAAGTGTAAAGGAGAGATCTCTAGTGATCCACCTGGCCAAATGGCGGCACCCCATCTCTACTAAAAATACAAAAATTATCCAGGTGTGGTGGTGCCTGTAATTTTAGCTACTCTGGAGGCTGAGA
>NW_016107386.1:1877056-1883849 GCF_001604975.1 Cebus imitator | reverse complement strand
GGAGGTTGCAGTGAGCCGAGATTGTGCCACTGCACTCCAGCCTGGTTGAAAGAGAGGCTCCAAAAAAAAAAAAAAAAAGAAAAGAAAATACAGCTGTTTCAATTAATCTCTGTGTTAGTCCTCTCACACAAAGGACAATATAACATCCCACTGCTGTTAAGACTCCTGCTACAATTATGAGAGATGTAAGGATTGAAGCTACCATGTCCTTCCATTTTTTTAAACCATCCTTCTAGCCGTAAATGGGTCATCAATCCTGGCGTTTTCTGCCAGTTCATTGGCTAGGGTTGTTAGCCCTTGTAATGCCTTTGTGATAGTTTCATCTGTGGCAGTATTATTGGGAATGAAAGTCAACATTTTTCACCCAGTATAACACATACACCTCTTTTTTTCTGTCAATATCATGTCTAATGCAAGTCTGTTTTATCGGGCCATTCGGCTGGTGGCATCTAACTGGCTAACCACCCTCTTGAGGGTGTCTTGAGTATAATTGATGAATGTCTGTTGATTATAACAGATGTAATTAATCCAGTCTTCATTTTTGTTCATAGTTGACCACCAGAAGAATTGTGAGTCAAACCCCACAGCTATTTGGTTTCGGGCCTTGAATTCATTAGGCACCCCCTTGGAGACTCAGTTGAGTTGATGTATATATTGGGATTAAAAGAATTTGTTAAATTGCTCCAGTTTTGGTGGCCATGTGTATTTTCAGGTATCTTGTGGAATGCCAGGGTAAAGGGAATAGCCAATTGGACTAAAGCGCAAGTCCCTGTCCAAGTGGACTGTAGCAGGTTACAGAGGTTCCTCTTCCCACAGTAACACCAGACATCAGCCCAGGGTATATGGAGAACTGAGTAGTTGCCATTGCCTGACTCACCATTGATGTTTAGGATGTTGGTACAAGTTGAGAGTTCTTCCATGGACTTATTGAACTCAGCCCTCTGCCTAGATCACCAGCAACTACTTTAGTTTTCCTACTTCAGGCATTTCTGTGACATCTACTTGAATACTCCAGAATGGTCTCAGTCTGGGAGGTCTTCCTCCTGTGGCTCGTTTTCTAATTACCTTTTTGTTTGCCCTTTGACAAATTACACAACTTCCACATACTTGTTTAGCAAGGGTGTAGATCCCTATATACTCATAATTCCTAAGTAGTGCGTTACACAGAGCCTGTGGTTCCCAGTGACCCCCTTTGTGTAATATAGACATGAGTTCTCTCATCAGGGGTTTACTTATCATTTCTCTCCCATCAGGAAGTACCCATTTCTCATCTTCAGTTCAAGTGACCCCTATCCTGTCTAATTCTTCTTTCTCTTCTCTGATAAACTGGGGCCTTAATACTACCCTAGGGATGTCTGAGATCAGGCTAAATAGTCTAATTTCTTCCTCCAGGGAGGCTTGCTTAGCAGTTTCATCTGCAAGCCTGTTTTTTGCAGCTTCTGTAGTGTTTCCTTTCTGATGATCATTTATATGAATTATGGTTACCTCTGCTAGAAGCAGGAGGCTCTCTAAAACCTATTTGACCAGTTCCCCTTGTACCGGTTTCTTTCCCCTGCTATTTATTTATTATTATTTTTTGAAACAGAGTCTCCCTCTGTCGCCCAGGCTGGAGTGTAGTGTGTAGTGGCACAATCTCAGGTCACTGCAAACTCCACCTTCCAGGTTCAAGCAATTCTCCTGCTTCAGCCTCCTGAGCAGCTGGGATTACAGGCACATGCCACCACACCCAGCTAATTTGTTTGTATTTTTTAGTAGAGATGGGGTTTCATCATGTTGGCCAGGCTGGTCTCAAACGCTTGACCTCGTGATCTGCCGGTCTTGGCCTCCCAAAGTGCTGGGATTATAGGTGTGAGCCACTGTGCCTGGCCTCCCCTGCTATTTATTAGGCCCTGCTCTGTCCAGATTTTTCCAAAAGTGTGTATCACACCATCGACATATTTAGAATCAGTATATATAGTGCCTTCTTGGCCTTCAAGGAGCTTTAGAGCCTGGTTAAGAGCATATAATTCATAAGTTTGGGCTGACCAGCCATTAGGTCATCTACCTTCTTCACATAAGAAGTCTTTATTTTCATTAATGACAGCATAACCATTATATCTCTTACCATCAATCACTCAGGACAGCCCATCCACAAACAGGTTTATCCCACCATGTAGTGGAGCTTCTCTAAAGTCTGGTCTAACTTTGATTTGGTATTCTGTGATATCTAAGCAGTTATGATCTGATACCTCTTTGTTCTCCTCTCCTTTTCATAGGAAACTGACTGGATTCAGGCAAGTATCTGTTGTTAGGACCAAATCATCTTTTTCTAGTAACACAGCTTCATATTTTAGAATCTGAGAATCTATGAACCATCTCTTGGCTTTTTAAATTTAATATATTCCTGACCTGATGTGGGGTACTCACTATTAGGGCCCCACCAAAGGTTAGCTTTTGACTCTCTTCTACCAGCAGTGCTGCGGCAGCTACAGGTTACACACATTTGGGCCAGCCCCAAGAGACAGGATTGAGAAGCTTGGAGACAAAAGCAACAGATTGCCTCTTCCCTCCCCAGGTCTGTGTGAGCACCCGAAGGGCCACGCCCTGGTCTACTGTTACAAATAGATGGAATGGTTTCTCTAAAGATGGGAGGGCCAGGACGGGGGCTGTAATGAGGGTCTGCTTTAGCTCTTTCACTGCCAAAGTTTCCTCTGGGGACTCTTGCAAGGGAATCAGGTTCCTCTTCTAGTAACTTGAGATACAGAATCTTTGTCTTTTGAGCACATGAGTCAATCCATAATCTACAGTAGCCAGTTAAACCTAAAAATTTTCAGTGTTCTTTCTTTGCCTTAGGCAAAGGCAGACCCACTACTCCTGATATTCTTTCTGGGTTTATTCTCCACCTCCCTTCACTAATAAAGTGTCCTAAATATTTAACTTCCTTTTCTACAAACTGCAATTTGTTTTTAGAGACCTGGAATCCCCTTTCTCCCAGGAAGTTAAGCAAGCTTATGGTGCTTTCTGATACTTCGATCCTCCTCTCCCCAGAAATTAAAAGATCATCTACATATTATTATAACTGGGGCCAGGCGCACTGGCTCACATCTGTAATCCCAGCACTTTGGGAGGCCGAGGTGGGCAGATCATGAGGTCAAGAGATTGAGACCATCCTGGCCAACATGGTGAAACCCCGTCTCTATTAAAAATACAAAAAAATAGCCAGGCATGGTGGCACGTGCCTGTGGTCCCAGCTACTTGGGAGGCTGAGGCGGAAGAATTGCTTGAACCCAGGAGGCGGAGGTTGCAGTGAGCCGAGATTGTGCCACTGCACTCCAGCCTGGCGACAGAGAAAGACTCTGTCTCAAAAAAAAAAAAAAAAAGGCCAAAAACTGGGTTCCCCTGGAAGGTTGGAATTCCTTCGGGACTTATTTCTAAGACTTGACCAAATGAGTTTGAGGGTTCTATGAAAATTTGTTGCAGCACAGTCCAGTAGTACTGCTGTTTTCTCCCAGTTATAGGATCTTCCCATTCAAAGGCAAAGAGATCCCTACTCCTAAAGTCTAGGAGACACCTTTTCTTTCCTCCTCCTTTGTTAGGAGGCCCTTCATTACTCTTATTTGTCTCTCCTCTATTCCTAATTCTAAACCCAATCTCACAATCAGGTCTTGACCCAGGAGGTTAGTGCCTGCTTCAGGAACATATAAGAGTGACCCCTCAATTTGTTCTGGTCCTAATCTATCATTTTCTTGATATTGGAACCTGAAATCCCTCCCCTTTGCCCCTGATACTGTCCATTTTCCCTTAGAGAGCTCTATACCACTTGGTTGATTACCAACCAAGCGAGACTCTGTCTCAAAAAATAAAAAGAAAAGAAAAAAGAAAAAAAGAAAGAAAGAAAAAGAAAAAAGAAAAAAAATGAAAAGCTGGGTCCTAGGAATTGGTCTAGCTGGTCTGCTAAACCAAGAGGGTCCTCTAGGAGTGGTTTCATTACTTTCTTGAAATTCCTAACTTCAGTACTTGTAAGAGGAGCGTTTATTTTATTTATTTATTTTCTTTTATTAAATGTAAAAAAAAATTTTTTTTTCTTTCTAAAGACGGGGTTTCACCATGTTGGTCAGGCTGGTCTTGAACTCCTGACCTCAGGTGATCCGCCCGCCTTGGCCTCCAAAGTGGTTGGATTACAGGCATGAGCCACCACGCCCAGACAAGAGGAGCATTTATAACGTCAATCCCTTTTTGTCCTATGGGAACTTCCCTAAGACAGAGCATGCTAGATGTTTGATCTTTGGAGGGGATAGGGAAGTTCTCAACATCTCTTTTACATTGTTCTAATTCTTAAATTTGGGTAAGGATGTAAAGGAACAGTTGGTTCAGCTCCCCCATGGTCTCCAGGTCTTTCTTTCTCTAGCTCTCCTGCTGCCCCTTGATCTTTCTGTCCCCTATTTTGTGAGACATATGGAGGGGGCAAGCATGATAAGGGGTCCCAGGGCTTTTCACTGGGTGAGGGCTTTTTACTAGGCTCTTTTTCTTCTTCTTTGAGGGGGAATATGGGGGCTAATTCCTTGATCCAGCAGAGAGCATAACCTACGTCCTCTTGTGAGGATGGAGTTTTATCATTCACATAGGGAATTAAAGCTTGGCACACCCAATCCTCATTTGTGCCAAACTTTAGGCCAAAAGCCCGAAGGCTTAGGAGTGGGGTCTTTGGGTCAGATAAAACAGCAATACTTTATTATTGTCCCTTGCTTTATCAATACGTTTCCTTGTCCCTGGCTGGAGGGTTGTCCCTCCAAACCTGCATCTGGGTTAGGCGTAGTGTCTCACACCCCTAATCCCAGCACTTTGGGAGGCCAAGGATCATGAGGTCAAGAGATCGAGACCATCCTGGCCATGGTGAAACAACGTCTCTAATAAAAAATACAAAAATTAGCTGGGCGTGGGTGGTGGTGTGCGCCTGTAGTCCCAGCTACTCGGGAGACTGAGGCAGGAGAATTACTTGAACCTGGAAGGCAGAGGTTGCAGTGAGCCAAGATCGTGCCACTGCACTCCAGCCTGGTGCCTGGTGACAGAGCGAGACGCTGTCTCAAACAAAGCAAAAAACAAAACAAAACAAAACAAAATAAAACAACACCTGCATCTGGGGAAATGTCAGAGGGAGTCTCTTTGGCTCTCTCTTTCCTTTGTCCCTAGGCCGAGAATTTCTGTTTCCTATTTTTGGTCAGTCTCTGTGTCTGAGCCTTTCCCTATGTACTCAACCCCCCTACTGGAGGTTTCTTGTACGCCCCGAGAATCGCTTCATCTGTCTCTAGCCGCTTCCCTCACAGGAGAACGGTACCGCGGATCGGGACTGCCCGCTTGCTTGGTATCTAGGATATGTCTTAGTCACACACACCCGACCTCTGAAAATGCCCAACAACCAAGGCAGTACTTATAGTCTGATTTCCTACCTTGGCTCATGTACAAGGTTGCCTGGTTGCCGTGGTGCCTGCTTTTCTCCCTGGGCCGCCTCCACTGCCTCCTGAATAACAGTCTCGAGTTTGTCTGTGGCCTCTATGGGGAGCTGGGACATGGGAACAGAGCAGGCCACCTAAAATTGGGTGGGATGCGTCTCCCCTCTTGGCTTGGGTCCTATTCCATGCAGGCACAGAGATCCCAGATGAGCTCCCAAGTTTGTGAGAATCCCTCACCTGTCCAAAATCAAAGAATGGACTCAGAGACAGGAAGTACAGCAGAAGTTCTCCTTTTTTTAAAAAAAAAAATTTTTTTTTCTTTCATGCTGCTAATAAATTTCTCCTTTTTCTTTTTTTTTGAAGTGAGATTTTTAATGGCAATCTTTCGAGATCAAGTGTCTGGTAGGCAGGCACAGCTGGGGTAGTTACAGCAGGTAATTTATCTCCTCGCATGCAAGCCTTTCCCCTGTTCCTCATTGGCTGAATATAGGGTTACAATCTTCCCAGATGTCGCCTAAGTTTCATTAACCCCTTATAAAATTATACTCCAGTCCCTTCCCCGCTTAAGTTTAGATTTCCCAATAACAAAACTTGCTTCCCTTTTATGGGCTGACCCCTCCTCTATGTCTTGTTCCCTTATCATGACATTCTAGGTGCATGAGCTGTGTGGTTTGTCATATCTGCAGGCTGGCTGCCAGTACTTAGATTTATCATGCCTTGAAAATGGACCACTTAAAATGTTTTCTCACACTTATGTATACACTAGATGCCTGACTTGATCATTACATATTCTTTGCATATAACAAAATACCACATGCACTACTAAATATATACAAATATTATATACTAATAAAAAATTTAAAAAAAGGAAAAACAAGAAAGATGTCAAATCAACAACCACATTTTATAACCGAACGAAGTAGAAAAAGAAAAAAAACAAAACACTAAACCCAAAGGCAGCAGAAAGAAGGAAATAAAGACTAGAGCAGAGAGAAATGAAATAAAGAATAGAGAAAACAGAATCAATATAACCAAAAGTTGTTTCTTTAAAAAGATAAACAAAATTAACAAATCTTAGGTCAGGTGCAGTGGCTCACACCTGTAATCCCAGCACTTTGGGAGGCTGAAGGAGGCATATCATCTAAGGTCAGGAGTTTGAGATCAGCCTGACCAATATGGAGAAACCCCATCTCTATTAAAAATAAAAACATTAGCTGGGCGTGGTGGCGCATGCCTGTAATCGCAGCTACTTGGGAGGCTGAGGCAGGAGAATCGCTTGAACCTGGGAGGTGGAGGTTGTGGTGAGCTAAGATCATGTCATTGCACTCCAGCTTGGGCAACAAGAGCAAAACTTTGTCCCCCCA